>NC_141879.1:201957954-202260984 GCF_056163025.1 Triticum urartu
GGCTTGGTAGCTACTGGTATAATAGACAGTTGGACAGTCATTAGCGCCGAAGCGAGCTGTTCCTGGCATTGAGGGCATCTCCAGCCGCGCCCCCAACAGGCCTTTTCCAGGCGATTTTGCCGCGCCGGCGCCAAAAAAAAGGCTCAGTCGCGTCCCTAGAAGCCCGTTTTTCGCTGGCTCGGGCCAAAACTGGTGCTGGCGGACTCAGCCCGAACCTGGCGCCCTGGGGGCGCTTGGGGAGCCGGCACAAGCGAAAAAGGCGCGTGGGCCCGTCCTGACGGTGACCCGAGGGTCTTTTCCCACCGCTTCTTGACGCTTTTCCCTCGCATCTCTTCTGCTCGCTCGCCTTCCTCCCGCTATTCCCACCCTTTCTCCCGCCAAACCCCCTCCAGCTCGCCTTCCAGTCGCCGCCATGCCGCCGAAGAAGTACGCCATGCCGCGCGCGGCGGCAACCACGACTGGCATCGTGGCCCAGCCGAAGCAGAGGAAGCCGAGGGCGCCGCCATCGAAGCCACCGGGCATGTCGAACGCCGAGTGGAGGGTGGAAGTTCAGCGACGCGACGCAGTCACCATCGACCGGCGGAACAGGGCCATTGCCAAGAAGGCCCGCGACAACGCGGCGCGTGCGGCGGCGTCTTCCTCATCGGTCGACCACGCGGGGATGATGAATCCACCCGTCGTCAGCCACGCCCAGTACGCGCCCTGGGGACAGCAAGGCGTCGGATCTCCATGGGGATCGTCGTCGCCCGGCTACGTCGCCGACGACGCGCACGGGGGGTTCAACCCAAACGTGACCTTCCCCCATGGCCACCCCGCGACGCGCACACCCTCGCCCGCCTTCGTCGGCGTGCAGTACCCTCCATACAACCTACTCGCCGCCCGCCGCCTACGCGTCGACACCGACGCCCCATCTCCGTCGTGGACCGCTGCCCTTCTCGCACCTCGGCGACACGGACGACACAGGAGCCGATATGGACGACATCATCGCGACAGGATCGACCGCGGCCGCCGCGTCTCCCGGGTTCGCCACCCAGGACGAGGTAGTGGATCTCAGTGGCGACATGGAGGCCGAGCTCGGCTACGTCTACGGCGAGGATGCGCACGAAGCGCAAGAACCCGAGGAGGAGGAGGAGGAGGAGCCGGCTCCTGTTCCGACGAAGGGGCGCCATAAAAAGAAGAAGCGAGCGGCTAGGTCAGGCGAACCGCGCATCAAGTGGACGTCCAAGGAGGAGGAATGCCTTGCCGAAGCATGGAAAGTCGTCTGCCTCGACCCGACCACCGGCGCGAACCAGAGCTTGGAGACGTACTGGGACCGCATCAAGGCCGAGTTCGACGAGCGGAAGCTCGTCGACCCGTACTTCAAAGGCGTCTACATGCAGCGCGGCTCCAAGGCGATGGCGAACCATTGGGGCGTATCCAGTTGGCGTGCAACAAATGGCATGGAATCGTCGAGGAGGTCGCGGCTCGCCCGGAGAGCGGCGCCAGCGTTGAGGATCAGGTACGCACGCCGTTCGCCCGCATCTCTTCGTCGTCAACGCCCGCCGCCCGCCAACTGTTTGTTCCTCCGCGCAGCTGCTGCGTATGTTCACCATGTATCGGCGCGACAACCAAGACGCCGACTTCAAGCACCTCCATGTCTACAAGCGCATTGACAAGTGCGAGAAGTGAGCGGAAGTCCGACGTACCCTCGACAAGGCCAAGGAGACATACAAGCCGGACGCGACGACTCCGGGCGCGTCAGAGGGGCGGCTGGACGGCCACAAATTGGCAAAGAAGGGGAAAAACGCCGACGCGGCAACCGCGCGAGTGCAGGAGTCCATCGAGCATTGCCTCGCCGACGCCCAGGCCCGGGCCGTCCTTCGTGAAGAGAAGACCGAGGCGCGGTGGTCGTCGCTGATGAAGAACAACGCCATCAAGCTCGACCTGCTCCGGACGAACGTCGCCGCGAAGAAGAGGAACACCGAATTGGCTTTTCTGATGGGCGGGGCGGACATGCTCCAGAGCAACGACGAGCAGCTCAGGGCGTGGTACATGGCGGAGCGCGACCTCATCCTGAACCAGATGCAGACGGCAACGCCGACGACGCAAGCTCCCGCGCCCACGACCACACGGACGCCAAGCCCAAACGACGCCTCTACATCGCCGCCCAACAATGCCGAAGCCGCGCCGACACAGCCCAGCACCGAAGCAGCTCCGACACCGCCGAGCCCGCGCACGCCGACTCCGCCAACGCCTGGAGCCGACCCCGCCGAGTGAATCATTGCGCACGCGAACTTGCGGCGTGCGGCGCTCTGTCTTTTATAACGTCAGACTACGTCCGATCGCCTGATTTGTGACGTCTTTTGAGAGCGGGAACGACCAAGTTTAAATTTCCCGCATCCTGGAGCCGGCGCTTAGGGGCGTGACTGGAAGCTAGGTCGTCCCCAGAAGCCGAACTAGCGCCGGCACGCTCCCAGGCCGCTTTATTTAGGCGCCCTGGGGGGCTGAACGGCTGGAGATGCCCTGACTGACCATCATTGACGAATCACCTGTGTAAGAAAGGCATCATCATAACCATATATCCCCCTCTCTCGCTCTCTCTCCCGGTTGTTGAAGGATGAGCTAGTGCGCCCAACTAGCGGCACCAGCCACGTCTCCTTTTATTCGCCACTGTAGCAACGCGGAGAGAGCTCGTCCCCTCCACTTCTCCCCTCCTCTGCCCCCCTCCACTTCTCTCCTCCTCTGCCCCCGCGTCCGTCCCGGCGGCAGCGACTTGCAGGCAAAGGGCGACGGCGGTCAAGGCGGGGGTTGGCGGCCGACGGGCGTGGCGGCAGCTGGAAGGGCCGCAGCGGCCTGTGGGGCGTCGACCAAACCGGCAGTGACCCCGATGGAGGGGAAGGGCCCGGCAGGCGCCACGGCAGCGCACGCGAGGGGCGGAGGCGAGCGACCCTCTGGAGCCGCGCACGTTGATAGGTACGAGCCGTTCCCCTCCCCACCTTTGATTCTCCCCTCCTCCCGTTCGCTCCTCACTCCTCCTCTTCAATGAAGATTCCAGATCGGGCGCGGGTCGAGCAGGAGCGGCTGCTGCAGAGAGGGCAGCAGAGGAACACATCATGGTGAGCTCCTGCCCCTGTGGCTACCCGCAGAGGAGGAGAGGTTGAATATGGCTCCCAGTTCATGGCAGAGAGGCCGACACAAGTGAGCTCTTTCTTGCTCGTTTTCTAATCTTCCCCTGGTGAATTGAGCTCATCCTTCTAATTGATGGCTTCCTAATATTTTTTTCTTATGCAGATATTGTTTGGGTGACGGTTGATTCCTACACCGAGTCGTCTTGCTATACAAATAGCTCTCTTATTTGGTGGTGCCATGGTGTCCCTCTCCAGGTTAGCTGAAACCTTCTTCCCCCATCATTCCTCATATTTGCTTTCAGAATTTACACACAGAGTTGTAGGTTGGTCAGAACTGTTGCATGAGGCAGAACAAGAATAAGATCATTTGTCAGCCTTTTCTTGCGCAGGTTCTGCAGCGGGCAATGCTCGAGTTAAGAGTTGGGTGCATAGCATATATATACGTATGTTGCCACGTCTGAATAAACGGAGAGGAGCAGCAGCGGAGAGGAGGTATCTATCCGACTGTCATCCTTCCCTGACTTGGTTTTGTCATTTCCGTCAGCGTCTGCTTCCTTCGTTGGTCGTCGCTTGTTTGTACACAGCTGTAGTTTAGAGATCATAATATATTTTCCATGATTTCAATTGAATACGCCACCCAGTTTGCTAATATAATTGTCCAGTTCTCTCTCATAGTGATTCTTACAAAATTATCATGCATACAGGTCCCAGTTTAGGTAGAATGTAACCACTGGATTATTCTTTTGTAAATATGGTAGTCATATGTTTAGATACTGAGGGAGTAAATCTGTGAGAAAATATTCAAAGTTCATCAGGTGTATTTGCTTCTAATCTGATTATTGTTCTATTGCATTTGCAAAGTCCAGTTCACATACACAGTTTTCTCCTTATTCTCACTAAAGCAGCTTTTTGGTTCATTGTTACTTTGTTCCTGCTTGCTTATTAGCTTAACCCCAAGTCTGCATAATCTATGGCAGATCTTGCTGAGTAACCATAATTGTTTGAAGATTAGCAGATTTCTCTGAATGTGCAAGCAGCCATTGCTACCAAAAGGTAATTGTTCATCCTTGCCGTAATCCCCTCCCACGCACATGTTCTCCATAGTTCAATGTCAGCAGTCAGACTCCGTTAGTAGTTTCTACTATCACTTAATAAATATAAATATATAATTGAACAAGGTTACGGTAGACCTGTTTGTTTTTTAGTATGTTAGTATTCAGTTCAAGATTTCTTATGAAGTTTTGGATAGGTTACCTATTGTAGATTCTGAATGTTCATGTGGTTAGCTTTCTTATTCGATTTATATATCCAAATGACAAGAAATTTCACTACTCACTCCTTTGGTTAATCTCTGTATGTGTTCATTTTTAAATGCCTATGCTTCTATGATTGGTCATTCAGTTAGCATTAGATGCCTCAACCAGTGTACCTTAATTCAATCCTTCGACTGGGCACCCGTCTGATTTCTGTCGACCCATATCTTATTGCTTATCTAAGGTATCTAAAAGATTAATCTGCCAATGAATGGTTGTTTACTCAATAGAGTACTTAGTTGGGTCATTTTTTTGCCAAATTATGAAAAATGGATTTATAGAGTTATATAACAGAAAAGAATATGGTATTTACCTTTCTTCTTGTCATTTGGATATATAAATCGAATAGGAAAGGGCCATGGGCCAGTCCCTGTATTTTGAGCTAAATCTTGGATTCGCCATTCTTTTCAGAGAATGAAAGTAGTGCAAAGGGCCAATGTTGCATAGCCTTTACCCACTCTGCACTGTCGTAACATCTCAAGGTGAGAGATCTCTGCTGCTAGATTCTTCTCCTTGGGTGGTTCTAACTCCATCGGCTAGCATTGTTGGAGTTATTAGAGGTGTTTTATAGTTGATTGATTCTTAATGTTGATGTGGCAGTAGCGACTACTCCCGGTACATCTTCTGTTGATCACGAGCAACACCAAGAGATATCTTTGCTATTTGCAGTGGCTTGTTGGGTTTGAAGGATGAAGCAAATCCCAAGGAAGGAACAGGTTAACCTATCTTGATGCGTACTGCTGCTCTTGATACGCATCAAGATTTGATTTAGATGAAGCTAATAATGAAAAGTGTCATCAGTGTGCCGTTATATGTATTATCGACCAATACATGTCTAGCATTACTCGGATAACATATCAATAATAGAAAATTGTTTAATGTGGATTTCCCTTTTTTGGCCTATAAACCTGCCATGGAATGGTCTCTAAATATTCTTACTTTCATGCTTTCAATGCTTGGTTCCCTCTCGCCCTTTGCGCCAATGGCGCAACGAGTCATCTAGTTTGATTAAAAGGGACTTGGGACTCTTCAGAGTTAATGGATCACTCTATGATAACTTAAAACAGCTAAGAGCAACTCCAATGGGGGGACCCAAACAGATGGCGCATTTGTCTGCTTTCTATCCGTTTGGGTCGGCCGCTCGTCCGGCGTCCGTCCAGTTTTGCATTTGGGTCGGCAATGCGTCCAACGTGCTGACCCATTTCATGTCTGCATTCAACTTTTAAATAAAAAGGCCCACGGCCGATCATGTCAGCGGCTATGTATCATGCCAACATCATGCCAGCGCCGGCATACAATGCCGACTTCAGAAAATACCACAGTTCATGCTGGCACACTCACTAGCCGGCCGGCACACATGCCAGCACACAAAAAAGGTGGGACTTGAGTTCGATCACGCCATCGCGGCTCGTGTGGTCATGCCGGCACACCTGTCGGCATACAAAAAAGATAGCCCTCGACGCCATAGATCACTCGTTGTCAAACTTGAGCATGTCGGCCTGCATCTTCTCAAACCACGGCCTCTTCCTTGGCGACAAGGCGTTGAGATCCACCTTCATGATCTCCACCCCGGTCATCATGCTTGCAAGAACCACTTCTTTCGCCTTTGAACCTTGAATGCCTCCAAAGCTTGAAATGCCTACAAAATGTTCCCATGCAAGCATATGGGCTAGTGATAGTAAATGAAAACGTAAAATGATGATCTTGATGGCACAAAAGAGGGCGACTTGCTTGCTATCATACCATGTCTTGCACGCCGATGCCGCTCACGGGGCGGGCCTTGACGCTCTCAAGGGTGGCGCAAAACTTGTTGCACTCTTGTTGGATCACCCTCCACCGCTTGGAAATGGAGACCCACCCGCGCGTGCTCACAAATTGGTAAGGTGGAAACTTTTTGCGCTCATGAAACTCGCGGTGCACACGAGTCCAAAAGGTCGAATGCTTTTGCTCGGCGCCCGTCTTTGGGTCATGTCCAATGTCTCGCCAACACTCGCAAAGAAGCTTGTCCTCGACAGCTGTGTACGCCTTCGTGCGCTTGCTCTTGCGCTTTGGCTTAGGACCGGCGGTTTGGTTGGCGAGCTCGTCCTCGAACAAAGGCTCCACTTCGATGTCGCACTCGTCCTCTTCCTTTAGCCCATAGTTCTCTGGGAACTCGTGGTCGAGGGGGAAGCCGTCCAAGTCGATGCCGACCTGATCACGCATGAAGGCCGCCTGAGGCGGAGCCAGGATTTTGGTATAGGGGGCCAAGTCAAGTTCCTAAACTTTTCTAGACCAAAAAATAACAATCATCATACTGTAATATATGCTACGCGCTACAAAACATTGATACAGTTGTATGAGTTCAAATTTGCCTTTACAATTGCCAATAAGATGACAAAAAATTAATAATTTCACTGAAAGAGAACTTACGCTTTGTAAAAAAATCAACGTTTATGAACATGCATAACCCAAATAAGCCTCCAGTTTCATGATGTCCGGCATATCCTGATCATGAGTGTCAATTGGACCGGATTTGTGACTTGCACATCAGCCTCATTAACAATTTTAATAGAGAACTTGAAGCGACTGGCTTAAAAATGAATTAATGTTAAGAGTGTTGGACAACGCTTTTCTCTTCATAGCTGCTTTGCACTATAACAATTAGCTATATTGGATAAATTTGACATGGGGAAAGTTTGCATCACAAATAATTACTCATGCAAATTATGATAATTTGCATCACGGTCACACTAATTTTTAGGACATGTACAGGATAGGAATTCTTCATAGAATAATAGCATTACAAATCAGACTACCAAAACATGTAAACTAGTAAAATCTAATGTATATGTTCAACAAAGATACAAGATGAGAATTGAGAATTGTAGATGAATGGTCTGATGTGCTGATGTGCTAAACCTTGGGTCCTTTGCTAGTTTCCGTTGGTTGGAATCAAGCCTGCGTCGCGCCGTCACAGTTATGCCGTATGAATAGAGTTGGGAGCAGTAGGGCAGGGAAAACAGGTGGCCGGGTGGGCGAGGGCACGGAACGGCGGCGACGAAGCCACGTACAGGTTTTTCTTATAAGCCTAATCCACGTACAGGCTTATCATGCGAGAACGTAAAGCCCAGAGAGACTATGGGACTAGAGCGAAACCTGGCCGCTAGTGTGGGCTTCACATGAGCCTTTTTTTCTTTTTTTATAAATTCACGCTGTGACATAGGGGGGGCCAGAAACGTATAAGCCTAAGGAATACGAGCGTTCGTATTGCTAATTACATAGCATCGTTCGACCATTAGGGGGGGGGGGAGGGGCAGGCCCCTGCTCGCCCCCCCTTGGCTCCACCACTGCTGATCGGGATCATAGCCAGCGGCCGGCGTGAACGCCCCGCGGCCGTTCTGGCTTTGTCTCTCGTCGGGATCGTAGCCAGTGCCCGGCGCACCATCCTTGAAGATGAGGTTTTGCATGTAGTCCTCGTCGACGGCGGACGGCATTTCCTCGAATAGGTTACGTGCGTCCGGGAGCCCGCCGGCCGGCGTCTGTCGTGCGCATTTCCTCGTGCCACCGGACGACGAGCCACCGACCATCGGGGTGGCGTTGAGGTCGATGGGGGCGGGCGTGGAAGGCGCGACCACGCTCATGTCGGGTGAGCACTTCCCGGAGAGGCGGGAGGCCTGCGGGTAGACGTGGAAGCCGGGGACCGGGTTGCAAGTCGACGCGCGGGGTGAGTCGAGCAGCACCATCCAAGGAAACACCGACGAGCCGGTGCTGGCCGCGGCGACGGCGGCTTGGAGCACGCTGTGCTGGCTAGGGTTTACCCCTAGCATGTAGAGCGCCTCCCTTGTTGCCGCGGCGACGTGGGCGTTGGTGAACTCCTGCGGCGCGGCGGCGGCCTGCGCGGCGGCCTCATCCCTCGCGTCCGCGGCGTGCCTCCGACCCTTCCTCTTGGCCGACTCCCTTGCCCGTTGTTCGGGAGTCAGCGCCTTCTTCGGCTTGGTCGTGGCGGCGGTCTTGCACGGGGCACGATGCTTGCCTTTCCCGGAGGGGGCGACGGCGCCGGACGAGGCGAGGGAGGCGAGGCCGGCAGCGGCGTCGAGGTCGAGGTCGATGGCGTCCTCCATGGCTGGTTGGGGGGCGTGGGCGCGCGCGGGCGGAAGCGTTTTTAGGGAAAATGGGGGGAATGTTGATGGCTGCCACCGACCGGCGGGCCCGGGGAGAGGAGTAGGCGCGCGCGCATCCGTCTTATGTCCGCGCCGACGCAAATCCGGCTCAAATCTGGCCTGGAAAGGGTCGCCCGCGGACGAAAAACGGACGAGCGTCCGTTTGGGTCGGCGCGTAACGCGTCGACCCAAACGGACACGGGCGGACGAAATAGTCGCCCCATTGGAGTTGCTCTAAAGTTAGCTTGTACTAAAATAAATCTCTTTGCACCCTCATATATTCTTCATTGTATAAAATCAGAAGTTGCTAGACTGATGAAAAGTGCATAATAAGGGGAATGGATATGTGTGTGTGAGAGAGAGATGACCTAGGACGCTGAAACATAGCACAAGTGCAGCGCGAGGACGACGGCTGGGGGTGGTTCCTTAATGGGAGAACAAAAACGAAGCTATCATCAACCTGAGCACACTTAAGCAGACCCATCCCACACTTAAGAACACACTTAAGCAGACCCGTCCCATACTTAAGAACACACTTAAGCAGACCCATCCCACACTACTACGCTTGAGCAATCTGAACTTGTTTACTCCACTAAATAGATAGTACGGTCACCTTCAGGCATTCATTTTTTCAGTTTTATCACGACTCTCCAATGATTAATGGACCCTAATACGGCATTCACCAGCTCTTGCACCCATTGCTATTTACATATTGCCTTTCCCATCAGTTCGAAAGAGACCAAGTACAAGGTGGCTGACAACTTGAGGAGGAGAGCACGAGGTGGAGGATCTGCACGAGAAGGAGCAGCACTCCAAGCAGTACCAACGACAAAACCTAGAGGAGCAGCAACTATAGATCGTAGCCAAAATTAACAAACCATAACCACATCCCAGTGAACCTCTTCCATCTTCGCCAGGTGGCCAAGGTGACAGCAATTGATGCGCATAGTGAACGTGTCACCGCTTGCCGATCCAGCTGTGAGATGATGAATGCATGAACATGTACACAACTCACAACAGATGGCTAGGAGGCAGAGGGCGAGAGCAAGCGGAAGAGCACCTGAATGACAACGACAACATCGACGTGGACGACCGTCTCGGCGGCCGTCGCTCCTCCCGCTGATGGCGGCGCACGGCCGTTGCCTTTGGCCCTGCGTCTGTGGTGACAGCGGCGACACGCAGGTCGTCCCACGCGCAGAGGTAGCCACCGGACAAGAAACCGAACCAGAGGCCGTCGTGCTTCGGGCCGTGCTCGGCATGACCCTCGTATGGCAGTGCCTAGTTGCCAGCCTTACTCCTCGAGCTCGCCGTGTAAAGGGGAGGAGTCGGTGGGTGGCCGCGCGAGATGGACGGGAGAGAGCAGCGGCGGAGGCGAGCTCGGCAATGGGGGAGGAGAACTGGACGGGAGAGCGGCGACGACTGCGAAGGAGAGGGGCGCGATGGGGATGGCGGCTAGGGTTTTCACCCAATCGGGTGCCTCCTCTCCTTTTCTTCTTTACACTGGAAAATGACCCATACACATCACGCCACGCAAGGGCGATGAAGCGAATTCCCTCTAATGCCCTCAGCGGGATCCGAAAATTACAGGCGGTGGCACACATATTTGACCGCGAGCCACCCACACCGGGTGTCTGCGCACCCAAGCCGCTGACAGGCCCGGCCCATGAGTGTCGGACCCCAGTAGTCAGTCACAAACGATTAAAATTCTAAAGTGGAAAAACAAACTTACTATGCATTGTTGTGAACTTGAATTATATCCAACGGCCCAGCTCACCTCAGGGGCAGATCCGATGGTTCAAATTGCATCTAGGGAGAGATCCAACGGCCAGAAATTTGAAATCGCTGAGAGAGCCCATGTTCAGACGTGAATCTAACTATGGGATGGGATGAACTGAGGCCTAAGTGCAGCAGAGGGCAGAAAGTGTGCCCAGTTTTGCTGGCCTAAAAATATGTTGGTTATTTCCAACAAGGATTACCAGCTATGCCATGTGTATTTTGTTCGGTGGGATTTTATTTTGCACGGGGAGCGTGAGCGGGTGCTCTGTCGTGCACTCTTGTATAGCTGCTGCCCTGCTTACGTGGCTGAATAATGAAGTCTCAGTCAAGTTATATAATATGTAAAATATATATTTTTTGGCACAGATCTTAATGTAAGATCTAATGATTATAGCATCGAACCGAGACTTCAAGACCGATAATGAAAATACAGGTGATATTTCCCGCGGATGCAATGGTGCTTCAGCCCTATCGTGCAATTGGTCATCTGTTGTGTTCTCGTGGAGATCTTCTTCGTTTTCGCAATAAAGTTCACGCTTTCACACCCACGATGTGCTGGTATATCTGTCCGGACGTTGCACCTACTGCGCCGCTGAACTGGTTGTTGAGTCGTGTGGTGCAGAGCACCGCTACATCTCCCAAAACAACGAGGCCCTCTGGTATTAAACCACCTGGAATTGCAGAGCTTTTATCCCTCCTGCCCTGCACGAGCCAGCCAAAAAGAGAAAAGAGAAAACATCTCCACGGTTTCGCCGGCAATGCCGACCTCCGGCGACGCCTCGGGCGCCCTGCCCCACCCCCACGTCGTGCTCCTCCCGAGCGCCGGGATGGGCCACCTCGTCCCGTTCAGCCGCCTCGCGGTGTCCCTCTCCTCCTCAGACCACGGCTGCGGCGTCTCCGTCGCGACCGTGCTCCCCACCGTGTCGTCCGCCGAGTCCGCGCACCTCGAGGCCCTGTTCAGCGCGTGCCCGGCCGTGCGCCGCCTCGACTTCCACCTCGCGCGGTTCGACGCGTCCGAGTTCCCCGGCGCCGACCCCTTCTTCCTCCGCTTCGAGGCCATGCGCCGCTCCGCGCCCCTCCTCGGCCCGCTCCTCGCCGGCGCCGGCGCGTCGGCGCTCGTGACGGACATCGCGCTGGCCTCCGTCGTCATACCCGTCGCCAAGGAGCTCGGCCTCCCCTGCTACGTCCTGTTCACCGCCTCCACCGCGATGCTCTCCCTGTGCGTCCACTTCCCCGCCTACCTCGACGCGAATGCCGGCGGTCCCGTCGGCGACGTCGACGTCCCCGGCGTGTACCGCATCTCCAAGGCTTCCATCCCGCAGGCGCTGCACCACCCCGAGCACCTCTTCACGCGGCAGTTCGTCGCCAACGGCCGCGAGCTCGCGAAAGCCGACGGCCTCCTGGTCAATTCCTTCGACGAGTTCGAGCCAGAAGCCATAGCTGCACTCCGGGATGGCTCCGTCGTTGCCGGGTTCCCAAATGTTTTCTCGGTTGGGCCACTCGCTCCGGTGAGCTTTTCGGCAGGTGAACCGGCGGAGAATCAAGCCGATTATATGCAGTGGCTCGCGGCGCAGCCGGCGAGGTCGGTGGTGTACGTCAGCTTCGGCAGCCGCAAGGCCATATCCAAGGACCAGCTCAGGGAGCTCGCCGTCGGGCTCGAGGCGAGCGGCCACCGGTTCCTGTGGGTGGTGAAAAGCACCGTCGTCGACAGAGACGACGAGGCCGAGCTCAGCGAGCTGCTCGGCGAAGGCTTCTTGGAGCGTGTGCAGGGGCGGGGCATGGTGACCAAGGGTTGGGTGGAGCAAGAGGAGGTCCTGAAGCAAGAATCCATCGGTCTGTTCATCAGCCACTGCGGCTGGAACTCGGTCACGGAGGCGGCGGCGAACGGATTGCCGGTTCTGGCATGGCCGAGGTTCGGGGACCAGAGGGTGAACGCCGGCGTAGTGGCGCGCAGCGGGCTCGGCGTCCGGGAGGAGCGGTGGAGCTGGGAGGGGGAGGAGGGAATGGTGAGCGGGGAGAGTATCGCGGAGAAGGTGAAGGCTGTAATGGCGGACGAGACAGTGAGGAACAAGGCGGTAAGCGTCCAGGATGCGGCGGCGAAGGCAGTCGCCGACGGCGGCACGAGCTACCGGAGCTTGGCCCAATTCGTGCAACGTTGCCGGGATCTGAGCGTCAGCAAGTAATACGACATGGCTACATTTAGAAGAAGCGTGAACACGGAATAATTGCTGCATACCTCGACTGTTGTTAAACAAACGATCTGTCATTTATCGGAAACTGAACAAATGTAAGGAGAGAATGTCAGAATGAATACGCTGTTACAAAAACCAAAATATACTCCCTCTCTAAACAAATATAAGAGCATTTAGATAGCCACATTGAGAGATGACGGCGGTGCCACGATCCAGATCTAGTAGGAGATCCGGTGGCACCTGCCGGCGCAGAGAACCAGGAGCTTGGCATCGTCGCGGAGAAGGGAGGATAGTCAACCATGGTGAGCAAAGTGGCGTGGATTGGAGATGTCGTGTTGACGCTGCCGGAGTCACGCTTAAATAGTTGTTCCCAGGCGAATGGGCGGGCAACCAACTTCAATGTGGCCATCGGCTGGAGTAGACTTCTCGGTACTCATGTCACTATTGAAGCGGCACCGCCCGCTCATCCATCTGCATTGCTCTGAATGGCATCAACGTCATTGAGTCACGTCCGCTCTGAAGCAACTTGACCGGCAAGAATGTGCGACAGCGTGGAGAGTGTTTTGGGTGGGTTCGACCGGCCAGGTGCGTATGTGGCAGATGTCCAGACTCTAGTAAACCTCCCCTTGGTCTGCGTCCGATTTGCGGGAATTGAGACAAGCGGACACGTCTGTGCACAAATGCAACATCACATTGGATGGCTTACATCGCTTGGACACCTCGATTCGAATGTTTGTGTGCGTTTTGAGGGTCCGCTTCGAATGTTTGTGTGCGTTTTGAGGGTCCGCGTTCGAAATGCCCTCGGAGCATCTATAGCCGGGCTCCTCAATCACACCCATATATGTCTGAGCGGCCGGTCAAGGATCAGGCACAAAATCATGACCCATCCGACCTCCTCAAACCGGCCCTATTCATCCGACTCACTGACACCCTTCATATCTAGCCCATATCAGGACAGATTAAGGATTTGCATGAATTTGAGGTTTTTTATATCAAGAGTGTCGTTGTCCTACAGAACTTTGAGGGGTTGCCCGACGCTGTCCGGGGACGGCCCCGGCGCGTCGGCGGACTTTTAGGGGATAGATTTGTCTAGTCTAGTTGTAGATGCTCTTAGGCTTCTTCAGTCGGAAGAATTTTGTAAGAATTCTATACAACAGAATTTCTAAAGAAAAAATAGCCCTTTGATTTGAGGAAACATAATCTTCTGCTTGATGTGGCGACGAATTTGGACTCATGGATCTAACTTGAATTCTGGCCCCACAATAGAAGACTGAAGAGGTACACATGCTGTGTTTTTCCTAGCAGCACCGATATTACTCTGCCAGGCCCAACTTTAATTCTTCCTGAAATGAGTGTGAGAATGATTGATTTTTTTGAAAGACCCAGCATTTCACTGGCTTTTCATTGATTTAGCAGAGGAGAGTTGCAAGAATTTGGTCAAGTGACCAGGAAGAAAACCGAGGAGGAAACAGATCCTCCCCTTGTACATCTATGGAACTATCTCACGACCAAATCCCCAAACGGGGTCTCGAGACATGCCGCTCCGGCCAAACGCCATTGCTCCAAATCGCTCCTAATCTCGCTAGTTACATCTGAAACTCACGGCGTGGCGCCTCTGAAAGTGCATGCGTTGAGTTTAAGCCAAATTCGCCAGAGAGTCATTCCCATCAGGGATTGCACCCCTTGCCGAGCGGCCGGAGGAGACCGAAGCACCAGGGAGGTGACGATCTCAGTGGTGGATCTCTCGCTCATCTCCACGTCTGGCCTTAGAGCCTCGCAACTTCTCCAGGACGCCGCCTGCGTCCAAACCCTCAGCGCGACCGGGCATTCCCAGAATAAGTGCACCAATGATTCTAGGCTTCTGGAGCACAGGGCGCAGAAGTATCCGTTCTCCCATCCTCGACGTTGAAGCCGGTCGTTGCACCACAACTTATCATGGTGGAGAAGCCAGCAGAACATCTTGACATGCCCCGGCGCCCATGTCTTCTAGATCAGTGGCTTGAAAGAGGTCGTGGGGCGGTCGGAGAACTGGATGGCGTAGGCGGAGCTAGCAGAGTATTCAGAGCTACCGCCGCCCCCCGTCCAAGCGATCTCGTCGGTGATGTCCGGCTGCAGCGTGATTTCTGCCTCTCTAATCGCCCTAGCCAGATGGATGCACTGCAGCATGATTGTGTCGTTGATTTCACCAAGCTGAAGGTCGAGTATCCATCTATCCCCCAGAAGCGCGTCGGCAACACTCCGGTTCTTGCGGATGGAGCGCCTGAATATGTCCGGGAATTGGAGCTTGAGCGGGCGAACGCCGAGCCAATTGCAGTGCCAGAAGGTGGCCTGTTGCCTGCTGCGCATGGCCACGGTAGTTGCCGACGCGAAGAGCGCCCGATCCTTGTCGTCGCACGGCGATCCTAGCCCCGCCCAAGGCCGGTCTGGGTGTGTCCATGCCATCCACAACCAGCGGAGGCGCAGGGCTCTAGCGAAGCGTTGCAGGTCCGGTACGCCCAGCCCCCCGCGATCCGTCGGGGATGCGACCACCTGCCACTGGACCTTGCACTTGCCTCCGGCGAGCTCATCGTCCTGCGCCCATAGGAACCGCCTGCGGGCCTTGTCGACTTCCTTGAAGAATTTTGCCGGAGCCCGAAGAACTGCAAGCGCGAATGCCGGGAGCACGGAGAGCACGCACCGGACCAGCACAGGCGCCCCGAGAGTGGCATCAGGCGACCCTTCCATCCCGCTAGTCTGGCTCTAATCCTGTCTAGGAGGTATTGCAGATAGACTAGTCTAATCCTGCCTAGACACACCGGGATGCCGAGATATCTAATGGGAAGCCCGCGATCTGCCCGCCAAAATTCTACAAAACGTGTTGCAGGTCGATGCCAGAGCACCTGATGGGTGCCACGGTCGATTTCGCCTGGTTCAGGTTCAGCCCCGTCGCTTTGCCAAAACCCTGCAACAGCTCCATGAGCCCATCCACATCTTGTCTACTTGGGTTGACGAAAAAGATAGCGTCATCCGCATATAAGCTGACCCGCAGCCCCACCACACCCGTTGGGAGCGGGGCGAGGGCGCCGGCTCACGTGGCCGCGGCGATCAGGCGGTGAAGAGGATCTATCGCGAGGATAAAGAGGAGAGGGGACAGCGGGTCGCCTTGCCTTAAGCCACGCTGGTGCTGGATGATGGCTCCCTCCGCGCTGTTGAGGAGACAGGTTGAGGAAGCCGAGGAGAGGAGCAGCGCCACCCAATCTCTCCACCGCAGCGGGAAACCGAGTCGTTGCATTAACTCCATAAGATACTCCCAGGAGACGCTGTCAAACGCTTTTGCTATGTCCAGCTTCAGAAGAAGTGTCGGCTTGTGCTTGCGATGGAGCATCCTCACCATGTTCTGAATGAAGAGGTAGCTGTCATGGATTCCCTTCTTCTTTTGGAAGGCACTTTGGGCAGGGGAGATGAGCTGATCGATGACTTTTGACAGGCGCAGGGAGAGGACTTTGGCAATCAGCTTCGCCACAGAATGTATTAAGCTAATTAGCCGGAAGTCTCCCACTATGACTGCCCCATCCTTCTTTGGGAGCAAAGCAATCAACGCTCTGTTCAGCGACGCAAAATCCCAAGCAGCCAGGCGGTGGAACTTGTTGAAAACAGCCACAAGATCGTCCTTGATCGTCAGCCAACAAGCTTTGTAGAAGGAGCTAGAGAACCCATCTGGCCCCGGGGCCTTCTCCGCCGGCGACGAGCACACATCCGCCTAGATTTCAGCCTCGGTGAAAGGATTGTCAAGGCCACTGCTGTCCAGCACCGGCAGGTTGATCGCGTCCCAGTTGATCGTGCATTCTCTGTTTTTCCTTGTCCCCAAGAGCTTCTGGAAGTGCTCCTGAATCATCTTCGCCTTGTCTTCGTGAGTTGTGGTCATCAGGCCGTCCCCCTGCAGCTGCTGAATGAAATTTTTCCGTCTTCGCGAGCTGATTTTGGCCTGAAAGAAAGCAGTTTTGGCATCGCCGGCCTTCAACCATGTAACACGGGAGGCCTGTCTTTTCGTGGCACGCTCCAGTGCCGCGAGGCCAACGATCTTCAACTTGAGCAGCTTCCTGAGGTGAAATTCAGATTGGGTCAGAACTCTTCTCTCCTGGGCCACGTCGAAATGGAGCACCACCTCGGATGCCAAGTGGAACTGAAGTTTTGCGTCGCTGAACAGAGTCTTTCCCAGATCTTCAGGTCAGAAGCGGTTCTCTGAAGCTTGGTCTTAAACCTCACAAACGGGCAGTCATGGTTGACAGGCCTCTCCCAGGCCCGAGCCACCGTTTCCTGGAAACGGGGGAAGCGAGGCCAGAAGCTCTCAAATCTGAATCTGGCTTTGCGACGAGGCGAGGCGGCGTTTGCAAGCAGGAGCGGGCAGTGATCCGAGCAAGCCGTGGATGCCGCAGTCAAAGTGTGGTTTGGGAATAGGGCCTCCCAGTCCATGTTGTAGAAAAATTTGTCGATGCTCACTAACGTAGGGTTTTGGCGCTCATTGCTCCACGTAAATCTCCTGCTTTTGCACTTTATCTCCTTTAGGCCGGCCTGATCTATCACTGCTCTAAACTTTCCCATGAGCCACCTATTGAGGTTAGAGTTGTTCTTATCTCTGGCTTCATATATGATGTTAAAATCACCGTTGACCACCCATGGATGGCCGGGGGGAGGAGCAGCTGCAGCAAGCTCGAGCAGGAAGACATCTTTTCTTGCTTCATCAGCCGGTCCGTAGACCGTTGTTAGCCAAAACGATGTGCCAGAGCGCAGCAGCGTGACGATCGCCGTGATGGAGAAGAGCCCAATGCTATGCGTGGCAATGCTAGCGATGGTGGAATCCCAGAAGATGGCCGCACCACTGCGGGTGTCGATCGCCGGTAGGACAGTGCAGCCGTCCAGAGCGCGCCCACCAATGTCACACACCAAGCTGGGGGACCAAGTGTCGATCTTTGTCTCCTGCAGGCAGAGGATCGCCGGGAGCATGGCACTAACTAGCTCAATAACCATGGCTCTCCTCGCCGGCGAGTTGAGCCCTCTCACGTTCCAACTCATGAAACCGCATGTGTCGTCAGTCATTTAGGAACAGGTGAATTCTCCGGGAACCAAAGCTACTAATGATGAAAGTGACCAAACGATTACACACATTCCGCCGGACCGGGGCGCGTCGGCAACCACCAGTAGCACCCAAAACATGCCGACGACGAGCAGACCTACTGATCCTAACAGACAACATTTGAAAGAAACCTAACTCAATCTGGCTTAAGGCCAGACGGCACCAGATACCGGTCCTAAAACTACAGAGCATCTCTAACATGATCACACTTGAACTCCGATCGCGCCATCAGGGCCAGCGAGGCCGGCCATGGCGCGCAGGGCATCCAAGTTGAGCTTGGTAAGCTTAGCAATGCAGGTGATGTCGTCCTCCAAGAGCGGTTCCTCGAAATGCCGCACGAGCGCCTCGGCCGCCTCCATGGTCATCCTCTCCTTGGGCCCGAGTCCACCCAGCTCCTGCACCAGCCGCAGAGAGGTGCGTTGCGCCACGGGGACGGGGCTATTTATGGCCGCCTGCCGCGTACTCTTCCTGGTTGGCGCTGAGGGCACCCTCGTCTTTGGTGGCGCAGAGGAGCGGCGGGAGGCCGGCGGGGGCGGTGGCACCGGGGCAGGGAGAAGGGGGAGCGACGTTGCGGAAGAGCTGTCGGGGCGTCGCCGGTCCCCCCCCTCCAGCTGAAGCTCGAGGACCTGCTGCGTGACGGCGCCAAGTTGCACCGCGGTGTTCACGGCCGGTGTAGGGGCGCGGCAGGCCACGCTGACAAGGTCGGGGCGCATGTGAGAGGGCAGGGCCCCGCCAGACGGTGACTCGGGGGTGGGCCGCGGGTGGGCCCCAAATTGACCGTCGCCTTGACCGTCTTGAAACTCTAGAGGGGCGGCCAATGCGCCCTCGACCACCTCCTCGAGCTCCATCAGCATGCAGTCAGCGCGCTGCGGAGGAGCCAGCTCGCCTGCGCCATCGTTGAAGAAGTCTGTGACCGGGTCGGGGGAGGTGCGGGCCGACGGAGGGGCTTGGGGAGGCAGGGCAAGCGGTGGAGGAGGCGGGCGATGGAGCGGCTGAGGAGGAGTGGCCCGGAGCACGACGTCGTCCTTGCGGCAGCCCGCCCCGTGCCGGCGGCTCATCGGCGTGCGGCTCCTATACCTAGGCGGTGCCTTCTTGCTTGCGGCGGCCTCGCGGCTGAGACTCCGGCCCAGCAGGGTGTCTTTCCAGGAACGCCTGCCGCCGCGGCTGTCGTCGCGGTCGTGCCTTCCGTTCCCGAACTGCAGGCCCTGGCAGCCAGAGGGGGCCACCATCTCCGGCCTACGGCGCCCTCAGCCGTCCTCAACATGCCTGGTCCAAGTCCCCTGGTAGATCGCCGGGAAGGGGGCATCGTCGTCGGACTCTGAGGAGGGAAGGCCGCTTTGACGAGAACGGGACGAGCGCGGGGATCGCGGGGTCCAGTCCTCGATTCGGTCCACGTGCACTAGCAGATCACGGCGCTTGACGCCGGGGGGTGGCGCGACCTGGCGGCTCGGCGGCGAGAAACCAAGCATGGCCTCCACCCGGCCCGCGCCCCGCGCCGCGCGCCAGATGGTACGCTTGGTGGGGATGTGCGCGACGTCGGAGACCCACACCCAGCAGGTGAACGACCTGGTGTGCCCGCGCTCATGGGTGCGGCTGTCGAGGCGGTCCACGATGCAGAGGTCGCCCAGCACTTCGACGGCGCCCTCCAGCGACTAGAGCTACATGGGCATCCTCTCGATGACCACGCGGACGTGGAGCTTGCTGTCATCTGGCACGTCGTGGTCGTCCTCGTGCCAGCCCTTGATCGCGAATACGACGCCGTCCACCTTGACATGCCCGCGGCGGACTGCGTTCTCCTTGTGCGCCGGGAGCTCGAAGTGGACGAAGAAGTCCTCCGGGTCATGGCTGGTGACGTGCAGCAGGCGGGGAGGTGTGTGCAGCTGCTCTTCGATGGCCCGGCCCACCGCCATGGGGTTGGCGGCGTGCTGGGATAGTGCCGCCGTGAGAACCACCGCATGCTTGCGGAGGAGGAACTCCTGGTGCTCAATGGCCGGTGTGGCGATGATGACCTTGTGGCTGGAGCGGGGGTGACGAGACGGGTCGGTGTGGTAGGCTTGGCGATCCATGGCGGCCGGTAGTGGGGCCGGCGGTGGGGTGGGGAAGCGGAGCCTATCTCTGACCGGGCCGCGAGCAGGGAGCTGTGCCAGAACTCTACTTTTGAACCTTGGATTCTGCGGGCATTCGCGGCCGAAGTGCCCCGGCTACTTGCAAATGATGCAATGTAGGGGATCTCTGCAGTCTACACTACGGTGGCGGGTGCTGAGACAGCGGAAGCACAGCCCATCGAAGCGGCTTAAGAAGGCAGCGCGACCGCTCGAGGCATTAATGGCGGGGCGCCGGCCGGACCGCCCCGACCTGGAGCGCCTAGGAGCGCCTACAGGGTTCTTGGTGGCGCGGCGCTGCTTCTTGGATTTGACCGCCGTCCACCCGTCTCCATCGACGGAAGAGGAAGGAGAGGGCGGAGGAGATGGCACAACCACAATGGACTTGAGCCTGCCTTTCCCAGAACGGGGGCGCTTCGCACGGACCGCAGGAGGAGAGGGTGGCGCGTCCTTGGAGCACTCGCCCCGCAGTAGGAAACACGGCGGAGGAGCGGGGCACACCGTTGACGCGAGACGAGGCCGCGGAGAGACCAGCCCATCCGACGGACCGACGGATCTAACAGGAGTGGCCACGGACGCAGGGATGCCCCAGCCAGATCCAGCGCTGCCGTGGGAGTGCGAGGAGCGCGTCGACCCGACGGGGGAGGCGGAGTGCATGGCGCGAGGAGGGTGGGTCAGAACGATTGATTCAAAGGGTGTTTTCAATCTGTGTTGAGTTCTTCTCGTCCACCTGCATTTCTGAACGTTGAGCCGTAAGCAAAGCATCAAACTTGGTCCGCGGGTCACGGCGTCTCAAATCGCCCGCAAATGTTTACATTATAATGTCCGTGTAGAGGGACAAGATGTGGGCTGTGCAATCGTAATATATTGATCGGTGCACCAGACACGTATATATAAGTACAGAGGGGGGGTCGCAACCTCAACTATACAGAGGAAACAGGAGGTGGGCCCTATACACAAATATATACGTACACAATATACTCAACACCCCTCGGCAGTCGAAGCGGCGCCAGTGACGCAAAGACTGGAACGAAACTCCTCGAAGGTGGAAGTCGGCAGTCCCTTCGTCATCACATCGGCGAACTGTTGTGCAGTCGGAACGTGGAGAACCCGAATATGTCCAAGGGCCACCTGCTCGCGCACAAAGTGAATGTCCAACTCAATGTTTTTAGTCCGGCGATGATGAACGGGGTTGGCGGAGAGGTACACCGCAGAAACATTGTCGCAGTAGACAACCATAGCTTGGGAGACGTCGTGATGCAGTTCCTGAAGCAACTGTCGTAGCCAGGTGCACTCAGCAACAGCGTTAGCCATAGCTTGGTACTCAGCCTCCGCGCTGGAGCGCGAAACCGTGGGTTGTCGCTTGGACGACCACGAGACGAGTGAAGGCCCGAGGTAGACGCAGTAGCCGGAGGTAGACCGACGAGTGTCTGGGCAGCCAGCCCAGTCCGCATCGGAGTAGGCCATCATCTCCAGAGAAGTGGACGCCGTGAGGGTGAGCCCGAGGGTCATCGTGCCGCGAATGTAACAGAGGATCCACTTCACGAGAGTCCAATGGGAGTCACGAGGGGCGTGCATGTGGAGACATACCTGCTGAACAGCATACTGAAGATCCGGTCTGGTGAGAGTCAGATACTGATGAGCATCTAAGATGGACCATAGAAAGGAGCATCCGACGCTGGCGAGCCCTCAAGAGTAGAAACCTTGGCCTTCGTGTCAACAGGAGTAGCAACAGGGTGACAATTGAGCATGCCATCACGCTCAAGAAGCTCGTGCACATACTTCTGTTGATGAAGAAAGAAGCCGTCCGGTCGCTGAACAACCTCAATGCCAAGGAAATAATGTAGAGCACCCAAGTCCTTGATGGCAAACTCGTCACGCAGTCGAAGAGTAATCTGCTGAAGTAGAGCTGCGGAGGAGGCCGTCAGGATGATGTCGTCGACGTAGAGGAGCAAATATGCAGTCGTGTCACCGTGGCGATAGACAAACATCGAGGCATCCGAGCGAGTGACGCTGAAACCCAGTGTCTGAAGAAACCCGGGGATCCACTGGTACCAGGCGCGGGGTGCTTGCTTGAGCCCACAGAGAGACCGGGACAATAAACACACATGGCCAGGAAGAGATGCGTCGACGAAACCAGTGGGCTGCTCACAATAAACCTGCTCCTCAAGATGGCCTTGGAGGAAGGCGTTGGAGACATCCATCTGATGAACTGGCCAGCCTCGGGACACCGCAAGCTGGAGGACAATGCGGATCGTGTCCGGTTTAACAACCAGGGCAAACGTCTCAGTGAAGTCAATTCCAGCCTCTGTTGCAAAAGGCAGTGCCTAGGAGGCGCCTAGGCATGCCTAGGCACTAGGCAATGGCCAAACGCCTTGTCTAGGGCATAAGCAGAAGTCTAGGCAAAGCAAGTAAGAAATTGTCTACCCAGGTGAGAAATCATGCCATATTGCACTGATATGCCAAAAGGGCCATATTCCAATGATAGTAGCTGGTAGTCAACATACTTATATGCCCTGAATTAATAAAATACACATATAATAACCACATATACACCTTGATAGTAAAAATATATAACCGCCTAGGCTGTGCCTAGGGCGCTTAAGCACCGCCTAGGCACTAGGCGAAGGCCAACCGCCTCGCTTACGCCTGCTGCTTTTTCCAACCTTATCCAGCGCACTGTCGGAAACCACAAACCACCCAGTGAGCCCTGTAGCGCTCAAGGGTACCATCCGAGCGGGTCTTGTGGCGAAAGACCCACTTGCCGGTGATGACATTGGCGCGAGGAGGCCGGGGAACCAGTATCTAGGTACGGTTCCGTTGAAGAGCGTCAAACTCTTCATGCATCACCGCAAGCCAGTGAGGATCACGGAGGGCGACGCGAGCGGACGTGGGAAGAGGAGACGGCTCCATGGTGGAGGCGGCGATGAGGTACTCATCGCCCAAGTACCGCAGGCTCGGACGGTGAACGCCGGTCCTAGACCGTGTAACAGGGCCAGACGGCAACACCGGAGCAGCCGGCGAGGCGGCCGACGACGGGGCCGGTGAGGTGGCCGGCGACTGGGCCGGCAAGGCGGCGTACGGTGAAGTGGCGGCTGAAGAGGCTGCCGAAGGGGCGACCGAGCCGGCGGCGCCCGAGCCCGCGACCCCCGAGTCGTGGGCGGTGGGTGAAGGGGGGCGCCAGCCGAGGAGGCCGAGAGGGCAGGTGCGGGCGTGGGGGCGCGATGCAGCTTGTCTCACGACGCGAGGACCGCCAAAGCCTAGAGGCGGTCCGAGAGCCGGGCGGGGCCGTCCACCTGACGGAGTCGCCGAAGAGCCACCGGTGGCCGGCGGAGACGAGGCGACAAGGGGTACCTGCTACTGAAACGGAAACACCATCTCATCAAAGTAAACGTGTCGGGAGGTGAAAACATGATGGGAGACATGATCATAGAGGCGGTAGCCCTTAGTGTTAGGTGGGTAGCCGAGAAAGATGCAGGCGACGGAGCGGGGTGCAAGCTTATGAGGCGCAGTAGCGACGATGCTAGGGTAGCAGAGACAACCGAAGATGCGAAGCTCATCATAAGAGGGTGGTGCACCGAAGAGGAGGTGATGAGGTGCAAAGTTCCCGCGAGTGCGACATGGACGGATGTTAATGAGGAGTGAAGCGATAGCGAGAGCGTCATGCCAAAAGCGCGGAGGCACATTGGCGTGGAAGAGAAGAGTCCGAACGCAGTCATTAAGAGTGCGAAGGATACGCTCAGCGCGACCGTTCTGCTGCGAGGTTTATGGGCAAGTGAGACGAAAAGTTGTGCCATGTGTGGTGAGGAGAGTATGAACAACGAGGTTGTCGAACTCCTTCCCGTTATCTCTCTGCTACGCGAGAATGGGACGACAAAACTGCATGAGAACATAGGAGTAGAAGGCGGCGAGAGTGAATATAGCATCCGACTTGCGGCGCAACGGGAAGGTCCACACATAATGTGAGAAATCATCAGGTATGACAAGATAATAAAGATAGCCCATATTACTGGCAACATGAGAGGTCCAAACATCACCATGAATTAACTCAAACGGGTACAATGTAACATGAGAAGAAGCCCTAAACGGGAGATGAGCATGTTTGCTGAGGAGACATGCATGACACAAGTGATCCTTGTTCTTATTACCCGTGAAAGAAAAACTCCGAAGTATATGACGAAGGGTGGTGGGATTGGGATGACCCAAGCGAGCGTGCCAAAGATCCACTCTGGTAGCGAGAGCGACAGGGGCGGCGGAAGTGGTGGAGGTGGCGGAGTGAATTGGGTAGAGCTCGCCGGGGCTGTCACATCCGTGGAGTACCATCCGGGTGCGAGCTTTGTTAACAGAAAAACCACATTCGTCAAATTCAACGGTAATAGGATTTTCACGTGCAAGAGAACGAACAGAAACAAGATTTTTAATAAGCCCAGGAGAAACTAAGACATTAGACATGGATATGGGAGTGGAGTTAGACGGAAAATATGCATGACCAATGTGAGTGATAGGAAGAGAGGAGCCGTCACCTACGGTGATGCGGTTGGAAGTGTGGACGGGATAGGAGGTGTGGAGGTTACCGAGATAAGCGGCCATACGCGTGGTAGCTCCGGTGTCCATGTACCAGTCGCTGCCACCGGTGTAACAGGATGGTGAAGGGGCAGTGTGAAGAGCCGCTAGGAGGGCCGGGTCCCATGGCTCCGGCGGGAGAGGCTGCGGCGGGGCCATCAAGGGCAGTGGTGGCAGCCCACCTGGCTCCGGCTGCTGGCCGTAGGGCGCCGCATAGGGCTGTGGCGTGGCGTAGAATGCCTGGTGCGACGGTGGTTGGGCGCCGAGAATACCCGAGACAGGGGCACGGGGAACCGGCATGGAGTAGGCGTGCACGACGCCGGTCCATGCGTTCTGGCCGGTGTACCATGGGGCCGGCTGATAGGCCTGCTGCGGTGGGCGGGGTGCTCCTCACTGAGCGCCCACGCCCCTTCCTTGCGGCCACCGCGATGACCTCCCCCATTGGCCACCGGCTGGGGCGGCGGGAAGGGAGCAGCCAGGGCAGGCGGAAAGCCGGGCGGGAAAGCGGGCGTCGCCGGCTAGGACGGTGTCGGGCATGGAGGTGGCGGGGCTGGACCCCCGCGGGTGCCAGCGCCGATGGCGGTGTGGGTCGCCCGACTCCGTGCCATCCTCATCCGGCGCTCCTCCAGCTTGAGGTACGCCACCACCTTAGCGAAAGTAGGCTTCGGGATGAGGATGAGGTTGGACGCGGCGTTCCCAAAATCCTCGATGAGACCGGCGGTGAGGGTACTGATGAGTGAGGGAGTCCTGGACTAAGGGGTCCTCGGGCGTCCGGCCTATTATCCTTTGGGTCGGACTGATGGGCTGTGAAGACATGAAGGCCGAAGACTGCATCATGTCCGGATTGGACTGTACTTAGCGTGGAAGGCAAGCTTAGTGATCGAAGATTCCTTCTTATGTAACCGACTCCATGTAAACCCTAGATCCCCCCGGTGTCTATATAAACCGAAGGGGCTAGTCTGGAAAGGACATCACATATACTCATTACCATAGGCTAGACTTCTAGGGTTTAGTCATTACGATCTCGTGGTAGATCAACTCTTGTAATACTCATATTCATCAAGATCAATCAAGCAGGAAGTAGGGTATTACCTCCATTGAGAGGGCCCGAACCTGGGTAAACATCGTGTCCCCTGTCTCCTGTTACGACCGTCCTAGACGCACAGTTCGGGACCCCCTACCCGAGATCCGCCGGTTTTGACACCGACATTGGTGCTTTCATTGAGAGTTCTACTGTGCCGCCAGCAAAGGGCTCGATGGCCCCTTCGATCGTCAGTAATGGCGTTGTCCAGGGAGAAACCTTCCTCCCCGGACAAATCTTCGTATTCGGTGGCTTTGTACTGCGGGCCAACTCGCTTGGCCATCTGGAGCAGATCGACAGCTACGCCCCTGGCCATCAGGTCAGATTCGGGAGCTTGAATTACGTTGCGGACATCCATGGAGACTTGATCTTTGACGGATTCGAGACCGTGACAACCACTCCCCATCGCCCCGATGAACATGGCTTAAACCTGTCATCATGCCGCATCCAGGAGATAGCTCCTGTAGCAGCTCCGGCCTCAAATCTGGAGCAGTTCAAGTCGTCCGAAGATGGGAAGCTCAACCCCACCACGGGGACCACCGATTCCGCAGTGCTGGAGCCACACGCTGATTCCACTTCGTGCGGTATCTGCGTCAACGGAACCCCAGACTTGCCTCCGATGTCGAGCTCCGAACCCTGCGAGCCTGCGTACACCGAGCTCGATCGGTTATCAATCTTCCAGTTCAGCACCGCAGATGTCTTCCAACACTCGCCCATGGGCGACATACTAAATTCACTAAAAAAACCTATCCCTAGCGGGCGACCCATCTCTGAACGATGTTCGGTTCGAACTTGCGGCGGACAACGGAGAATTTTGCTTCCCACCCGCCACCCACTTCATAGCCACTGTTAAAGATGTAACCAACACACCCTATCCCTGCGCCGGAGACATCGACGGTATAGACGACGATGAGGGGCAAGGCCAGAACTTACTACCCGCTAAACACAGGACATGCACTTCCTGGTGTGATGTGTGTATGATAGACACACCTTACGACGCTCTCGACGATGAGAAGGAGAATCCGGTCGAGGATAAACCACCTGGTACACAGCCCGAACATCGGCGCCCTGGGCCTCATCGCCCAAGAAAAGACACTGCCAGCACCAGAGAAGACGATACTCTGAACAACGAAGACCCTATTGAAGTAGAATCCGAGCAGGAGGAACAGGAAGACGGGCAGGACAACTCTGATGAACATACCACATATGGGGACTCGAAGGACAACAATTATCTCCCACCCTCCGAGGAAGAGGAGATCCTCGGAAACGAAGACTTTATCATGCCCAAGGAACCTCTCGAGCAGGAGTGCTTTAAACGCCAGCTTATAGCCCATGCAAGTAGCCTAAGAAAGAAGCAGCTGCAGCTTCAAGCAAGCCAAGATTTGCTCAATGATAGATGGACCAAGGTCTTGGCTGCCGAAGAATACGGCCTTAGCAGCCCAGTCAAAATCCACCCCAAGAATAGGCAGCTCCCTCAATTCGATGGCAGGGCGATGGAGCCCATACCACCATCGAATAATGTGGCAGGCCGACCATAGTTCGGCCCAGTCAAAGCAGCAGCCCAAGCAGAGCACCATGCCAACCCATCCGGCCATCAAAACAAAACAGCTCGCAGGAATACCCGCGATATCAACCAATACACTAAGGGTAGAGCAGGACATACACGAGCGATGTACAGATCACGAAGATATACCCCGACCGACGATGATGGTCGCATATTCGGACGCTACAAAGCCGACCATGCCCGGGCCGAACACCGTAAACGGAACCCGCCGGAGGTGCTTCATACTGTGGCCCAACATAGAGGAGCCGCACACCCTCTCTGCTTCGCTAACAAAGTAATGGAGCACAAATTTCCAGATGGGTTTAAACCCATCAACATTGAATCAGATGATGGAACAACAGATCCATGCGGTATGGATCGAGGATTACCTCCTTCATATTCACATGGCCCATGGAGACGACCTCCACGCCCTTAAATACCTACCTCTCAAGCTAAAAGGGCCATCTCGGTACTGGCTAAACAGTTTGCGAGAAAATTCCATTGGCAACTGGGAAGATTTGGAAGACGCCTTTCGAGGCAATTTCCAGGGAACATATGTCCGGCCATTATACGACAATGACTTAAGTCACATTGTCTAGGAGCCCGGCGAGTCAGCCAGGGAGCTCTGGACCAGGTTCTTAGTCAAAAAGAACCAAATTTTCGACTGTCCGGACGCAGAAGCCCTTGTGGCCTTCAGACACAGCGTCCAGGACGAATGGCTGGCGCGTCACCTTGGCCAGGAAGGACCCAAATCCATGGCAGCCCTTACCGCTCTAATGACCCGCTTCTGCTTGGGAGAAGACAACTGGCTTGCTCGTAAAAGCAATGACGCCAGCAGCCCGGGCACTTCCGAAATCTGAGATGGCAACGACAAACCATGACGAACCGAACACAACAGTCGCAGTAATATACGCGACACAATGGTGAACGCCGGATTTCACAATCCGAAGCCCGGTCAACGGAAGAAGCCACTAAAGGCAAACAAGGATGGACCATCCACCCTTAACAGGATATTGGACCGACCTTGTCAGATTCACGATCACCCTGATATGCCACCTAATCATGCCAACCGAAACTGTTGGGTCTTTAAGCAGGCAGGCAAGCTTAACGCTGATCATAAGGGGAGGAGGCCACCAGGCGATAAAGACGATGGATCGGCTCGCCAGTAGAACGCCAGGGGCCAGAAACAATTTCCCTCCGACGTTTGACTACTTCGGGAACATGAATAGCAATCCGTCTTCCGCCACCCACGTACCGCGCTGGCAAAATTTACACCTCGCGCACATCACTACACACTCAAGATACCATGGGCATCGGCGGAAGCATAATACGGACAACCCTGCAAGCATTCTCGTAACGTTTTCTATCTGCTTACTTTATTTTTCTGTATCGTTCCTAAATAATAGGTGACCAGCGGGACAACTTCCACAATGGACTCTACCGGAGTTCGGATCCGTATGCTCACCTAAGGGGCTACTTCCGTTAAGGATTCCCCTCCCCAAGGACGGGTGATGCAGACGTGCAACAGGAGGTCCAAAATAACATTTTGTGGACCATAATCTTTATTCCGAGCCTGTAATATACCCTTTTTTCCTCTGATCCCGACCCCGAGCATGTCAAATAGCCGGGTTCACGGTCCTTCCTTTTTTTATTATTATCATATATTTATATATACATAAACTTATCATTGGCACATGTCTCCGTTCTAAGTAAGTCTCATCCGAACCGATCTTTCATACTCTTTCAACAATAAGTACGGCCTTAACGGCTGCTCTGCAGATACACCTCGGCATACCCTACCAGGGGCTCGACATGGGAATGAATGAGCTGCCAGTAAAAGTCCGAACAGCTCTATAGCTGTAACGCCCTGAGACCGACGCTTCAGTTGCCCTTCCTTTTATTTTAGTTGTTGATGTGTGTTTGCTTGTTTGTTGCATTATCATAATTTTTTTTGCATATTTCATTCCTATATGTCTATGCCATGACCATGTCGAATGCCGTTGTCATATTTTGCATCGCATCATGATCACATTGCTTGTTGTTGCATGTGCATTTTATTTGTGTATGTCTTGGTGTGATCTCTTTCTCTTCATCTCCATTGCTGTTGGCATCTTCACCCTTCAAGTTAGTCCATCTCCAGGCAAACCCCATCTCCTTCTTCCTTTCTTATAAATTATAGCCATTTACTCGAGTGACATTTTTTCCTGCCTAAATAATGTTCACTCTTTCCCTGTAAATCCAACACATTTCATTTAACTTTTCTGTCAAGTTTCAGCTCTTTTGAAGATGTTTTGGTTCGGTTCAGAAATGACTCAAGTTTGAAGTTAATTCAAATATGGTTTATTTTTCTACCTCTAAAAATGGCCAAAGCAATTTATTCAAATAGTGCATATCTCCAGGAGCTCATTTTAATTCTCATCCTTGCTTCTACCTTCTCCATGCTCTCTGTTCTTTTCTGTAATTATTTCCTGTCTGAAGGAATTCAGAAAAAGGGCAGCAGCAGCTCAGCGCAGCCGAGAGCAGGCCCAGCAGCACGCAGCCCAGCAGCCATCCATCCCTCTAATCCTAGCTTCATAGCCCGATCCCTGCACCCCTTCCTCTCATTCCTCCTCCCGCCACCTCGCGCACCTTCACGCATCACTAGGGAGAGAGCAGCAGCGCCGCTCTTCCCGATCCCCACCTCCCTCCGCGGTCAAGCACTAGCTCCAGGAGCCAACAGATGCGCCACCGCCGTCCAGGACCCATGGCGCCACCTTGCTGCTCCCTCTAGCGCCGCCTTGCGCCGCCCCTCCCCCTTGTGTCCTTGCCATGGACCTGCGGCAGCGCCCGACGACCCTGCTACTGCTGGTGAGCCGTGCCCCACCGCCGAAACTCGCGAGGCCGCATCCTCCTCCTCGTCCACTGACGCCGCCCAATGCGCGAGCTCCGCCTCGCCGTTCATCTCTTCCACTGGCGGATCCCGGTCCCGTGTTGGCCTCGCTGTTGGGAATATAACTTTTGGATATGACCCGCCCAGGAGGGGCCGGGTCAACCCTAATGGTGGAGTATCAATACCACTCCTAACAGGTCTACAGGTTATACACCTTTCTTCATGGTTTATGGAGCAGAAGCAGTCCTGCCTAGTGACATCCGTCATGACTCGCCCCGTGTGGCGGCTTACGTTGAAGCTAATAATGAACAAGCCCGACAGGATGCACTTGACTTGTTAGATGAGGAACGAGATTTGGCAGCAGCCCGATCAGCAATTTACCAACAAGACATGCGCCGTTATCACAGCCGGCGGGTTAAAACTAGAACCTTTCAAGAAGGCGACTTGGTGCTCCGGCCCATCCAGGATCAGTTCGACGCACACAAGCTATCCCCACCTTGGGAAGGGCCCTTTGTGGTCAGTAAGAACTTAAACAACGGGTCATATTACCTTATTGACGTTCGAGAGCACAAAGACTCATGTAAGTCGGAGGAGGAGACCCGCCGGCCGTGGAATATTGCCCAGCTTCGGCCATACTACACCTGAGCCACCGACTCTCGTCATGTACATACTTTGACGTTGTATATATTATGATAGGTAATAAAGAAGGACCTCTGTCCTTTTCCCTTTCAATGATCATATATCTTTATTATTTTCATTATTTAAAATGACCAAAAGGGGGCTGATCGTATCCGAATCTAGCTTAACCCTTTTGGTCCAGCTCGTGATCGTATCCGAATCTAGCTGTAAACCTCATGGTCACTTGGGGGCTTCCTATTCAAACATAGGTCGTATTCGAACCAAAGAGAACATAACTGTCGTAACCCTCTTGATCGGCTCAAAGCCAAACTCACTAGGGGGCTTCTTGATCGTATCCGAATCATAGCTTAACCCCTTTTGGGTCCAACTTGGATCGTATTCGAATCAGGGTCGTTAAAAACCTCTCAAGGTCATTCGGGGGCTTCCTGTTCAAACATACATCGTATTCGAACCAAAGAGAACATAGCTGGGTACCCTCTTGATCGGCGCAACGCCAAAGCCACTGTGGGCTATATGATCGTATTCGAATCTTAGCTTAACCCCTTTTGTCCGGTTTACTGATCGTATTCGAATCAGAAGCCTCCAGTTTTTATTTAAATGCTTTGATTTACATTGTCTGAGGCCTAGTGTTTTGTCTTACTATTTTTATCATCTCAAATCTAACTGTCAGTATGGTTTCAAATCAAACCGGCTCGGTTATTTGACAATGAGTTGCCAAGGCATAACAGTCATCAGACATATGGAAGTATTGATTTCTACAAAAGACTGGGTTATCAACCTCATCATCCGGGTCGTGTAAACCGGTAGTCCAGATTCAAAGAACACAGGTATGACAGTGTCATTCATGAACAAGTTTCTCTGTGTTTTTTCGTTAATCAAAGGTTTTTTCAGCCTTGTTTATCTTACATCTGGTTCTGTTTTTTCCACCATGATAATTTCATAGTCATATATCGGGTGTTTTTGACCCGTCCGGTGCTAAACCGCCAGGACAGTTTTTTCATCTTTTACATGAACAGAGTTAAAACATTACAGATGTAACCACGGATGTATATTGACATCATGGGCAAAGAGTCATATGCAACATCTTATGCACGATGGCATAGATAAAATATGCAGTTTTCAAACTAACCTATCACAAGGCATTGAGAGCCCAAAAGGTTAGACTATTTTTTCTCTCTTAAGCATGTCTTAAGCTAAAAGCTGGATTTTTCAGATGGTTATGACTCCCCCCTGGCCGGCTCACCTCCCTCCACTAGTTGGAAGCTGGGATTGGACCAATCAAAGCCGTTCAGAGCAATGAACTCAGCCTCATCGTCAATTAGACCGACCGGGTCAATTTCCGGGGCAAAAGTGTGTTGACGAACCGGCGGGATAAGATTCGTCACTTTATAAGAGGGAGTCACCATCTTCTTATTCTCCATATCAAAACCCGACTGATATTTATCGATGTTGGTCTCCTCTCCAAGAATGGTAGCTTGAGGGCGAACTCCCCTCACACAGGCAATAAAGTCATCTTGGTCAAATGGAGTCCCGTCTTCCTTCACGGTAGGGTACTGAAGGAAATATGCCCTGGAGGCAATAATAAAGTTATTATTTATTTCCTAATATCATGATAAATGTTTATTATTCATGCTAGAATTGTATTAACAGGAAACAAAATACATGTGTGAATACATAGACAAATAGTATGTCACTAGTATGCCTCTACTTGACTAGCTCATTGATCAGAGATGGTTAAGTTTCCTAACCATAGACAAAGTGTTGTCATTTGATTAATGAGATCACATCATTAGGAGAATGATGTGATTGACTTGACCCATTCCGTTAGCTTAGCACACGATCGTTTAGTATTCTCATATCATCAAGAACAATCAAGCAGGACGTAGGGTATTACCTCCATCAAGAGGGCCCGAACCTGGGTAAACATCGTGTCCCCTGTCTCCTGTTACCACCAATCCTAGACGCACAGTTCGGGACCCCCTACCCGAGATCCGCCGGTTTTGACACCGACATCGGTGATTTCATTGAGAGTTCCACTGTGCCGCCAGCAAAGGGCTCGATGGCCCCTTCGATCGTCAGTAATGGCGTTGTCCAGGGAGAAACCTTCCTCCCCGGACAGATCTTAGTATTCGGCGGCTTTGTACTGCGGGCCAACTCGCTTGGCCATCTGGAGCAGATCGACAGCTACGCCCCTGGCCATCAGGTCAGATTCGGGAGCTTGAATTACGTTGCGTACATCCATGGAGACTTGATCTTTGACGGATTCGAGACCGCGACAACCACTCCCCATCGCCCCGATGAACATGGCTTAAACCTGTCATCATGCCGCATCTAGGAGATTGCTCCTGTAGCAGCTCCGGCCTCAAATCTGGAGCAGTTCAAGTCGTCCAAAGATGGGAAGCTCAACCCCACCACGGGGACCACCAATTTCGCGGTGCTGGAGCCACACGCGGATTCCACTTCATGTGGTATCTGCATCAACGGAACCCCGGACTTGCCTCCGATGTCGAGCTCCGAACCCTGCGAGCCTGCGTACACCGAACTCGATCGGTTATCAATCTTCTAGTTCAGCACCGTAGATGTCTTCCAACACTCGCCCATGGGCGACATACTAAATTCACTAAAACACCTATCCCTGGCGGGCGACCCATCGCTGAACGATGTTCGGTTCGAACTTGCGGCGGACAACGGAGAATTTTGCTTCCCATCCGCCACCCACTTCATAGCCACTGTTAAAGATGTAACCAACACACCCTATCCCCGCGCCGGAGACATCGACGGTATAGACGACGATGAGGGGCAAGGCCAGAACTTACTACCCGCTAAACACGGGACATGCACTTCCTGGTGTGACGTGTGTATGATAGACACACCTTACGGCGCTCTCGACGATGAGAAGGAGAATCCGGTCGAGGATAACCCACCTGGTACACAGCCCGGACATCGGCGCCCTGGGCCTCATCGCCCAAGAAAAGACACTGCCAGCACCAGAGAAGACGATACTCTGAACAACGAAGACCCTATTGAAGTAGAATCCGAGCAGGAGGAACAGGAAGACGGGCAGGACAGCTCTTATGAACATACCACATATGGGGACTTGGAGGACAACAATTATCTCCCACCCTCCGAGGAAGAGGAGATCCTTGGCAACGAAGACTTTATCATGCCCAAGGAACCTCTCGAGCAGGAGCGCTTTAAACGCCAGCTTATAGCCCATGCAAGTAGCCTAAGAAAGAAGCAGCTGCAGCTTCAAGCAAGCCAAGATTTGCTCAATGATAGATGGACCAAGGTCTTGGCCGCCGAAGAATACGGCCTTAGCAGCCCAGTCAAAAGCCACCCCAAGAATAGCCAGCTCCCTCAATTCGATGGCTGGGCAATGGAGCCCATACCACCATCGAATAATGCGGCAGGCCGACCATAGTTCGGCCCAGTCAAAGCAGCAGCCCAAGCAGAGCACCATGCCAACCCATCCGGCCATCAAAACAAAACAGCTCGCAGGAATACCCGCGATATCAACCAATACACTAAGGGTAGAGCAGGACGTACACGAGCGATGTACAGATCACGAAGATATACCCCGACCGACGATGATGGTCGCATATTCGGACGCTACAAAGCCGACCATGCCCGGGCCGAACACCGTAAACGGAACCCATTGGAGGTGCTTCATAGTGTGGCCCAACATAGAGGAGCCCCACACCCTCTCTGCTTCGCTAACAAAGTAATGGAGCACAAATTTCCAGACGGGTTTAAACCCATCTACATCGAATCATACGATGGAACAACAGATCCCGCGGTATGGATCGAGGATTACCTCCTTCATATTCACATGGCCCGTGGAGACGACCTCCACGCCCTTAAATACCTACCTCTCAAGCTAAAAGGGCCATCTCGGTACTGGCTAAACAGTTTGCGAGAAAATTCCATTGGCAACTGGGAAGATTTGGAAGACGCCTTTCGAGGCAATTTCCAGGGAACATATGTCCGGCCATTATACGACAATGACTTAAGTCACATTGTCCAGGAGCCCGGCGAGTCAGCCAGGGAGCTCTGGACCAGGTTCTTAGTCAAAAAGAACCAAATTTTTGACTGTCCGGACGCAAAAGCCCTTGCGGCCTTCAGACACAGGGTCCAGGATGAATGGCTAGCCCGTCACCTTGGCCAGGAAGGACCCAAATCCATGGAAGCCCTTACCGCTCTAATGACCCGCTTCTGCTTGGGAGAAGACAACTGGCTTGCTCGTAAAAGCAATGACGCCAGCAGCCCGGGCACTTCCGAAATCCGAGATGGCAACGACAAACCACGATGAACCGAACACAACAGTCGCAGTAATATATGCGACATAGCGGTGAACGCCGGATTTCACAATCCGAAGCCCGGTCAACGGAAGAAGCCACTAAAGGCAAACAAGGATGGACCATCCACCCTTGACAGGATATTGGACCGACCTTGTCAGATTCACGGTCACCCTGATATGCCACCTAATCATGCCAACCGAAACTGTTGGGTCTTTAAGCAGGTAGGCAAGCTTAACGCTGATCATAAGGGGAGGAGGCCACCAGGCGATAAAGACGACAGATCGGCTCGCCAGTAGAACGCCAGGGGCCAGAAATAGTTTCCCTCCGACGTTTGACTACTCCGGGAACGTGAATAGCAGTCCGTTTTCCGCCACCCACGTACCGCGCTGGCAAAATTTACACCTCGCGCACATCACTACGCACTCAAGATACCATGGGCATCGGCGAAAGCATAATACGGACAACCCTGCAAGCATTCCCGTAACGTTTTCTATCTGCTTACTTTATTTTTCTATATCATCCCTAAATAACAGGTGACCAGCGGGACAGCTTCCACAACGGACTCTACCGGAGTTCGGATCCGTATGCTCACCTAAGGGGCTACTTCCGTTAAGGATTCCCCTCCCCGAGGATGGGCGACGCAGACATGCAATAGGAGGTCCAAAATAACATTTTGTGGACCATAATCTTTATATTCCGAGCCTGTAATATACCCTTTTTCCTCTGATCCCGACCCCGAGCATGTCAAATAGCCGGGTTCAAGGTCCTTCCTTTTTTATTATTATCATATATTTATATATAAATAAACTTATCATTGGCACATCTCTCCGTTCTGAGTAAGTCTCATCCGAACCGATCTTTCATACTCTTTCAACAATAAGTACGGCCTTAACGGCTGCTCTGCAGATACACCTCGGCATACCCTACCAGGGGCTCGACATGGGAACGAATGAGCTGCCAGTAAAAGTCCGAACAACTCTATAGATGTAACACCCTGAGACCGACGCTTCAGTTGCCCTTCCTTTTATTTTAGTTGTTGATGTGTGTTTGCTTGTTTGTTGCGTTATCATAATTTTTTTTTGCATATTTTATTCCTATATGTCTATGCCATGACCATGTCGAATGCCGTTGTCATATTTTGCATCGCATCATGATCACATTGCTTGTTGTTGCATGTGTATTTTATTTGTGTATGTCTTGGTGTGATCTCTTTCTCTTCATCTCCATTGCTGTTGGCATCTTCACCCTTCAAGTTAGTCCATCTCCAGGCAAACCCCATCTCCTTCTTCCTTTCTTCTAAATTATAGCCATTTACTCGAGTGACATTTTTTCCTGCCTCAAATAATGTTCACTCTTTCCCTGTAAATCCAACACATTTCATTTAACTTTTTTGTCAAGTTTCAGCTCTTTTGAAGATGTTTTGGGAAGTTAATTCAAACTTGGTTTATTTTTCTACCTCTAAAAATGGCCAAAGCAATTTATTCAAATAGTGCATATCTCCAGGAGCTCATTTTAATTCTCATCCTTGCTTCTACCTTCTCCATGCTCTCTGTTCTTTTCTGTAATTATTTCCTGTCTGAAGGAATTCAGAAAAAGGGCAGCAGCAGCTCAGCGCAGCAGAGAGCAGGCCCAGCAGCACGCAGCCCAGCAGCCATCCATCCCTCTAATCCTAGCTTCATAGCCCGATCCCTGCACCCCTTCCTCTCATTCCTCCTCCCGCCGCCTCGCGCACCTTCACGCATCACCAGGGAGAGAGCAGCAGCGCCGCTCTTCCCGATCCCCACCTCCCTCCGCGGTCAAGCACTAGCTCCTGGAGCCAACAGATGCGCCACCGCCGTCCAGGACCCATGGCGCCACCTTGCTGCTCCCTCCAGCGCCGCCTTGCGCCGCCCCTCCCCCTCGTGTCCTTGCCATGGACCCGCGGCAGCGCCCGACGACCCTGCTACTGCTGGTGAGCCGTGCCCCGCCATCGGAACTCGCGAGGCCGCATCCTCATCCTTGTCCACTGACGCCGCCCAATGCGCGAGCTTCGCCTCGCCGTTCATCTCTTCCACTGGCGGATCCCGGTCCCGTGTTGGCCTCGCTGTTGGGAATATAACTTTCGGATATGACCTGCCCAGGAGGGGCCGGGTCAACCCTAATGGTGGAGTATCAATACCACTCCAACAGGTCTACAGGTTATACACCTTTCTTCATGGTTTATGGAGCAGAAGCAGTCCTGCCTAGTGACATCCGTCATGACTCGCCCCGTGTGGCGGCTTACGTTGAAGCTAATAATGAACAAGCCCGACAGGATGCACTTGACTTGTTAGATGAGGAACGAGATTTGGCAGCAGCCCGATCAGCAATTTACCAACAAGACATGCGCCGTTATCACATCCGGCGGGTTAAAACTAGAACCTTTCAAGAAGGCGACTTGGTGCTCCGGCTCATCCAGGATCAGTCCGACGCACACAAGCTATCCCCACCTTGGGAAGGGCCCTTTGTGGTAAGTAAGAACTTAAACAACGGGTCATATTACCTTATTGACGTTCGAGAGCACAAAGACTCACGTAAGTCGGAGGAGGAGACCCGCCGGCCATGGAATATTGCCCAGCTTCGGCCATACTACACCTGAGCCACCGGCTCTCGTCATGTACATACTTTGACGTTGTATATATTATGATAGGTAATAAAGCAGGACCTCTGTCCTTTTCCCTTTCAATGATCATATATCTTTATTATTTTCATTATTTAAAATGACCAGAAGGGGGCTGATCGTATCCGAATCTAGCTTAACCCTTTTGGTCCAGCTCGTGATCATATCCGAATCTAGCTGTAAACCTCATGGTCACATGGGGGCTTCCTGTTCAAACATAGGTCGTATTCGAACCAAAGAGAACATAGCTGTCGTAACCCTCTTGATCGGCTCAAAGCCAAACTCACTAGGGGGCTTCTTGATCGTATCCGAATCATAGCTTAACCCCTTTTGGGTCCAACTTGGATCGTATTCGAATCAGGGTCGTTAAAAACCTCTCAAGGTCATTCGGGGGCTTCTTGTTCAAACATACATCGTATTCGAACCAAAGAGAACATAGCTGTCGGTACCCTCTTGATCGGCGCAAAGCCAAAGCCACTGTGGGCTATATGATCGTATTCGAATCTTAGCTTAACCCCTTTTGTCCGGTTTACTAATCGTATTCGAATCAGAAGCCTCCAGTTTTTATTTAAATGCTTTGATTTACATTGTCTGGGGCCTAGTGTTTTGTCTTACTATTTTTATCATCTCAAATCTAACTGTCAGTATGGTTTCAAATCAAACCGGCTCGGTTATTTGACAATGAGTTGCCAAGGCATAACAGTCATCAGACATATGTAAGTATTGATTTCTACAAAAGATTGGGTTATCAACCTCATCATCCGGGTCGTGTAAACCGGCAGTCCAGATTCAAAGAACACAGGTATGACAGTGTCATTCATGAACAAGTTTCTCTGTGTCTTTCGTTAATCAAAGGTTTTTTCAGCCTTGTTTATCTTACATCTGGTTCTGTTTTTCCCACCATGATAATTTCATAGTCATATATCGGGTGTTTTTGACCCGTCCGGTGCGAAACCGCCAGGACAGTTTTTTCATCTTTTACATGAACAGAGTTAAAACATTACAGATGTAACCACAGATGTATATTGACATCATGGGCAAAGAGTCATATGCAACATCTTATGCATGATGGCATAGATAAAATATGCAGTTTTCAAACTAACCTATTACAAGGCATTGAGAGCCCAAAAGGTTAGACTGTTTTTTCTCTCTTAAGCATGTCTTAAGCTAAAAGCTGGATTTTTCAGATGGTTATGACTCCCCCCCCCTAGCCGGCTCACCTCCCTCCACTGGTTGGAAGCTGGGATTGGACCAATCTAAGCCGTTCAGAGAAATGAACTCAGCCTCATCGTCAATTAGACCGGCCGGGTCAATTTCCGGGGCAAAAGTGTGTTGACGAACCGGCGGGATAAGATTCGTCACTTTATAAGAGGGAGTCACCATCTTCTTATTCTCCATATCAAAACCCGACTGATATTTATCGATGTTGGTCTCCTCTCCAAGAATGGTAGCTTGAGGGCAAACTCCCCTCACACAGGCAGTAAAGTCATCTTGCTCAAATGGAGTCCCGTCTTCCTTCACGGTAGGGTACTAAGGAAATATGCCCTGGAGGCAATAATAAAGTTATTATTTATTTCCTAACATCATGATAAATGTTTATTATTCATGCTAGAATTGTATTAACAGGAAACAAAATACATGTGTGAATACATAGACAAACAGTATGTCACTAGTATGCCTCTACTTGACTAGCTCATTGATCAGAGATGGTTAAGTTTCCTAACCATGGACAAAGTGTTGTCATTTGATTAATGAGATCACATCATTAGGAGAATGATGTGATTGACTTGACCCATTCCGTTAGCTTAGCACACGATCATTTAGTATTCTGCTATTGCTTTCTTCATGACTTATACATGTTCCTATGACTATGAGATTATGCAACTCCGTTTTATAGGAGGAACACTTTGTGTGCTACCAAATGTCACAACGTAACTAGGTGATTATAAAGGTGCTCTACAGGTGTCTCCGAAGGTACTTGTTGGGTTGGCGTATTTCGAGATCAGGATTTGTCACTCCGATTGTCGGAGAGGTATCTCTGGGCCCTCTTGGTAATGCACATCACTTAAGCCTTGCAAGCATTGCAACTAATGAGTTAGTTGTGGGATGATGTATTACAGAACGAGTAAAGAGACTTTCCGGTAATGAGATTGAACTAGGTATATAGATATCGACGATCGAATCTCGGGCAAGTAACATACCGATGACAAAGGGAACAACATATGTTGTTATGCGGTTTAACCGATAAAGATCTTCATAGAATATGTGGGAGCCAATATGAACATCTAGGTTCCGCTATTGGTTATTGACCGGAGACATGTCTCGGTCATGTCTACATAGTTCTCGAACCCGTAGGGTCCGCACGCTTAACGTTTCGATGACGGTTATATTATGAGTTCATATGTTTTGATGTACCGAAGGTTGTTCAAAGTCCCGGATGTGATCCCGGACATGACGAGGAGTCTCAAAATGGTCGAGACATGAAGATTGACATATTGGAAGCCTATGTTTGGATATCGGAAGTGTTCCGGGTGAAATCGGGATTTTACCGGAGTACCGGGAGGTTACCGGAACCCCCCGGGGGCTTAATGGGCCTTAGTGGAATTAGAGGACAGCAAGGGGAGTGTGGGGTGCGCCCCCCAAGGCCCAAACCGAATTGGTTTAGGGCAAGGGGGGTGGCCCCCTCTTTCCTTCTCCCCCTCTCCCTTTCCTTCCCCCTCTCCTACTCCTACTAGGAATAGGAGGAGTCCTACTCCTAGTGGGAGTAGGACTCCCCCTTGGCGCGTCTCTCCCTGGCCGGCCGCCTCCTCCTCTTGCTCCTTTATATACAGGGGCAGGGGGCACCCCATAGACACAATAATTGATCGTTTGATCTTTTAGCCGTGTGCGGTGCCCCCCTCCACCATAGTCCACCTTGATAATACTCTAGCGGTGCTTAGGCGAAGCCCTGCGTCGGTAGAACATCATCATCGTCACCACGCCGTCGTGCTGACGAAACTCTCCCTCAATACTCGGCTGGATCGGAGTTTGAGGGACGTCATCAGGCTGAACATGTGCTGAACTCGGAGGTGCCGTACGTTCGGTACATGATCGGTCGAATCGTGAAGACGTACGACTACATCAACCGCATTGTGCTAACGCTTCCGCTTTCGGTCTACGAGGGTACGTGGACAACACTCTCCCCTCTCATTGCTATGCATCACCATGATCTTTCGTGTGCATAGGATTTTTTTTGAAATTACTACGTTCCCCAACAGTGGCATCCGAGCCTGGTTTTATGCGTAGATGTCATATGCACGAGTAGAACACAAGTGAGTTGTGGGCGATATAAGTCATACTGCTTACCAGCATGTCATATTTTGGTTCGGCGGTATTGTTGGATGAAGCGGCCTGGACCGACATTACGCGTACGCTTACGCGAGACTGGTTCTACCGACGTGCTTTGCACACAGGTGGCTGGCGGGTGTCAGTTTCTCCAAATTTAGTTGAACCGAGTGTGGCTATGCCCGGTCCTTGAGAAGGTTAAAATAGCACCAACTTGACAAACTATTGTTGTGGTTTTGTTGCGTAGGTAAGAACAGTTCTTACTAAGCCCGTAGCAGCCACGTAAAATTTGCAACAACAAAGTAGAGGACGTCTAACTTGTTTTTGCAGGGCATGCTGTGATGTGATATGGTCAAGACATGATGCTAAATTTTATTGTATGAGATGATCATGTTTTCTAACCGAGTTATCGGCAACTGGCAGGAGCCATATGGTTGTCACTTTATTGTATGCAATGCAATCGCCCTGTAATGCTTTACTTTATCACTAAGCGGTAGCGATAGTCGTGGAAGCATAACATTGGCGAGACGGCAACGATGCTACGATGGAGATCAAGGTGTCGCACCGGTGACAATGGTGATCATGACGGTGCTTCGGAGATGGAGATCACAAGCACAAGATGATGATGGCCATATCATATCACTTATATTGATTGCATGTGATGTTTATCTTTTATGCATCTTATCTTGCTTTGTTTGACGGTAGCATTATAAGATGATCCCTCACTAAATTATCAAAGTATAAGTGTTCTCCCTGAGTATGCACCATTGCGAAAGTTCTTCGTGCTGAGACACCACGTGATGATCGGGTGTGATAGGCTCTACGTTCAAATACAACGGGTGCAAAATAGTTGCACACGCGGAATACTCAGGTTAAACTTGACGAGCCTAGCATATAACAGATATGGCCTCGGAACACGGAGACCGAAAGGTCGAGCGTGAATCATATAGTAGATATGATCAACATAGTGATGTTCACCATTGAAACTACTCCATCTCACGTGATGATCGGACATGGTTTAGTTGATATGGATCACGTGATCACTTAGAGGATTAGAGGGATGTCTATCTAAGTGGGAGTTCTTAAATAATATGATTAATTGAACTTAAATTTATCATGAACTTAGTACCTGATAGTATCTTGCTTGTCTATGTTGATTATAGATAGATGGCCCGTGCTGTTGTTCCGTTGAATTTTAATGTGTTCCTTGAGAAAGCAAAGTTGAAAGATGATGGTAGCAATTACACGGACTGGGTCTGTAACTTGAGGATTATCCTCATTGCTGCTCAGAAGAATTACGTCCTGGAAGCACCGCTAGGTGTACCACCTGCACCAGCAACTGCAGACATTGTGAATGCCTGGCAGACACGTGTTGATGACTACTCGATAGTTCAACGTGCCATGCTTTACGGCTTAGAACTGGGACTTCAACGACGCTTTGAACGTCATGGAGCATATGAGATGTTCCATGAGTTGAAGTTAATATTTCAAAAGAATGCCCGGATTGAGAGATATGAAGTCTCCAATAAGTTCTACAGCTGCAAGATGGAGGAGAATAGTTCTGTCAGTGAGCATATACTCAAGATGTCTAGGTACTACAATCACTTGATTCAACTGGGAGTTAATCTTCCGGATGATAGCGTCATTGACAGAATTCTCCAATCATTGCCACCAAGCTGCAAGAGCTTCGTGATGAACTATAATATGCAAGGGATGGATAAGACAATTCCCAAGCGCTTCGCAATGCTAAAGGTAGCGGAGGTAGAAATCAAGAAGGAGCATCAAGTGTTGATGGTCAATAAGACCACCAGTTTCAAGAAAAAGGGCAAAGGGAAGAAGAAGGGGAACTTCAAGAAGAACAACAAGCAAGTTGCTGATCAGGAGAAGAAACCCAAGTCTGGACCTAAGCCTGAGACTAAGTGCTTCTACTACAAGCAGACTGGTCACTGGAAGCGGAACTGCCCCAAGTATTTGGCGGATAAGAAGGATGGCAAAGTGAACAAAGGTATATGTGATATACATGTTATTGATGTGTACCTTACTAATGCTCGCAGTAGCACCTGGGTATTTGATATTGGTTCTATTGCTAATATTTGCAACTCGAAACATGGGCTATGGATTAAGCGAAGATTGGCTAAGGACGAGGTGACGATGCGCGTGGGAAATGGTTCCAAAGTCGATGTGATCGCGGTCGGCACACTACCTCTACATCTACCTTCCGGATTACTATTAGACCTAAATAATTGTTATTTGGTGCCAGCATTGAGCATGAACATTATATCTGGATCTTGTTGGATGCGAGACGGTTATTCATTTAAATCAGAGAATAATGGTTGTTCTATTTATATGAGTAATATCTTTTATGGTCATGCACCCTTGAAGGGTGGTCTATTCTTATTAAATCTCGATAGTAGTGACACACATATTCATAATGTTGAAGCCAAAAGATGCAGAGTTGATAATGATAGTGCAACTTATTTGTGGCACTGCCGTTTAGGTCATATCAGAGTAAAGCGCATGAAGAAACTCCATACTGATGGACTTTTGGAACCACTTGATTATGAATCACTTGGTACTTGCGAACCGTGCCTCATGGGCAAGATGACTAAAACACCGTTCTCCGGAACTAGGGAGAGAGCAACATATTTGTTGGAGATCATACATACAGATGTATGTGGTCCGATGAATGTTGAGGCTCGTGGCGGATATCGTTATTTTCTCACCTTCACAGATGATTTAAGCAGATATGGGTATATCTACTTAATGAAACATAAGTGTGAAACAGTTGAAAAGTTCAAAGAATTTCAGAGTGAAGTTGAAAATCATCGTAACAAGAAAATAAAGTTTCTACGATCTGATCGTGGAGGAGAATATTTGAGTTATGAGTTTGGTCTTCATTTGAAACAATGCGGAATAGTTTCGCAACTCACGCCACCCGGAACACCACAGCGTAATGGTGTGTCCGAACATCGTAATCGTACTTTAGTAGATATGGTGCGATCTATGATGTCTCTTACTGATTTACCGCTATCATTTTGGGGTTATGCTTTAGAGACGGCCGCATTCACCTTAAATAGGGCACCATCGAAATCCGTTGAGACGACGCCTTATGAACTATGGTTTGGTAAGAAACCAAAGTTGTCATTTTTGAAAGTTTGGGGATGCGATGCTTATGTGAAAAAGCTTCAACCTGATAAGCTTGAACCCAAATCAGAGAAATGTGTCTTCATAGGATACCCAAAGGAGACTGTTGGGTACACCTTCTATCACAGATCCGAAGGCTAGAATTTTGTTGCTAAATTCGGAGTTTTTCTAGAGAAGGAGTTTCTCTCGAAAGAAGTGAGTGGGCGGAAAATAGAACTTGATGAGGTAACTGTACCTGCTCCCTTATTTGAAAGTAGTTCATCACAGAAACCGGTTTCTGCGACACCTACACCAATTAGTGAGGAAGTTAATGATGATGATCATGAAACTTTAGATCAAGTTGTTACTGAACCTCGTAGGTCAACCAAAGTAAGATCCGCACCAGAGTGGTACGGTAATCCTGTTCTGGAAGTTATGTTACTAGACCATGACGAACCTACGAACTATGAAGAAGCGATGGTGAGCCCAGATTCCGCAAAATGGCTTGAGGCCATGAAATCTGAGATGGGATCCATGTATGAGAACAGAGTGTGGACTTTGGTTGACTTGCCCGTTGATCGGCAAGCAATTGATAGTAAATGGATCTTCTAGAAGAAGACTAATGCTGACAGTAATGTTACTGTCTATAAAGCTCGACTTGTTGCAAAAGGTTTTCGACAAGTTCAAGGGATTGACTACGATGAGACCTTCTCACCCGTAGCGATGCTCAAGTCTATCCGAATCATGTTAGCAATTGGTGCATTTTATGATTATGAAATTTGGCAAATCGATGTCAAAACTGCATTCCTGAATGGATTTCTGGAAGAAGAGTTGTGTATGATGCAACCAGAAGGTTTTGTCGATCCAAAGGGAGCTAACAAAGTGTGCAAGCTCCAGCGATCCATTTATGGACTGGTGCAAGCCTCTCGGAGTTGGAATAAACGCTTTGATAGTGTGATCAAAGCATTTGGTCTTCTACAGACTTTTGGAGAAGCCTGTATTTACAAGAAAGTGAGTGGGAGCTCTGTAGCATTTCTAATATTATATGTGGATGACATATTGTTGATTGGAAATGATATAGAATTTCTGGATAGCATAAAGGGATACTTGAATAAGAGTTTTTCAATGAAAGACCTCAGTGAAGTTGCTTATATATTGGGCATCAAGATCTATAGAGATAGATCAAGACGCTTAATTGGACTTTCACAAAGCACATACCTTGACAAAGTTTTGAAGAAGTTCAAAATGGATCAAGCAAAGAAAGGGTTCTTGCCTGTGTTACAAGGTGTGAAGTTGAGTAAGACTCAATGCCGGACCACTGCAGAAGATAGAGAGAAAATGAAAGATGTTCCCTATGCTTCAACCATAGGCTCTATCATGTATGCAATGCTGTGTACCAGACCTGATGTGTGCCTTTCTATTAGTTTAGCAGGGGGGTACCAAAGTAATCCAGGAGTGGATCACTGGACAACGGTCAAGAACATCCTGAAATACCTGAAAAGGATGAAGGATATGTTTCTCGTTTATGGAGGTGACAAAGAGCTCGTCGTAAATGGTTACGTTGATGCAAGCTTTGACACTGATCTGGACGATTCTAAATCGCAAACCGGATACGTGTTTTTATTAAACGGTGGAGCTGTCAGTAGTTCTAAACAAAGCGTTGTGGCGGGATCTACGTGTGAAGTGGAGTACATAGCTGCTTTGGAAGCAGCAAATGAAGGATTCTGGATGAAGGAGTTCATATCCGATCTAGGTGTCATACCTAGTGCATTGGGTCCAATGAAAATCTTTTGTGACAATACTGGTGCAATTGCCTTGGCAAAGGAATCCAGATTTCACAAGAGAACCAAGCACATCAAGAGACGCTTCAATTCCATCCGGGATTTAGTCCAGGTGGGAGACATAGAAATTTGCAAGATACATACGGATCTGAATGTTGCAGACCCATTGACTAAGCCTCTTCCGTGAGCAAAACATGATTAGCACCAAGGCTCCATGGGTGTTAGAATCATTACTGTGTAATCTAGATTATTGGCTCTAGTGCAAGTGGGAGACTAAAGGAAATATGCCCTAGAGGCAATAATAAAGTTATTATTTATTTCCATATATCATGATAAATGTTTATTATTCATGCTAGAATTGTATTAACAAGAAACATAATACATGTGTGAATACATAGACAAACAGTATGTCACTAGTATGCCTCTACTTGACTAGCTCATTGATCAGAGATGGTTAAGTTTCCTAACCATAGAAAAAGTGTTGTCATTTGATTAATGAGATCACATGATTAGGAGAATGATGTGATTGACTTGACCCATTCCGTTAGCTTAGCACACGATCGTTTAGTATTCTGATATTACTTTCTTCCTGACTTATACATGTTCCTATGACTATGAGATTATGCAACTCCCATTTACCGGAGGAACACTTTGTGTGCTACCAAATGTCACAACGTAACTGGGTGATTATAAAGGTGCTCTACAGGTGTCTCCGAAGGTACTTGTTGGGTTGGCGTATTTCGAGATTAGGATTTGTCACTCCGATTGTCGGAGAGGTATCTCTGGGCCCTCTCGGTAATGCACATCACTTAAGCCTTGCAAGCATTGCAACTAATGAGTTAGTTACGGGATGATGTATTACAGAACGAGTAAAGAGACTTGCCAGTAACGAGATTGAACTAGGTATTGAGATACCGGCGATCGAATCTCGAGCAAGTAACATACCGATGACAAAGGGAACATCGCATGTTGTTATGCGGTTTGACCGATAAAGATCTTCGTAGAATATGTGGGATCCAATATGAACATCCAGGTTCCGCTATTGGTTATTGACCGAAGACATGTCTCCGTCATGTCTACATAGTTCTCGAACCCGTAGGGTCCGCACGCTTAACCTTTCGATGACGGTTATATTATGAGTTTATATGTTTTGATGTACCGAAGGTTGTTTGGAGTCCCGGATGTGATCCCGGACATGACGAGGAGTCTCGAAATGGTCGAGACATGAAGATTGATATATTGGAAGCCTATGTTTGGATATCGGAAGTGTTCCGGGTGAAATCGGGATTTTATCGGAGTACCGGGAGGTTACCGGACCCCCCGAGGGCTTAATGGGCCTACATGGGCCTTAGTGGAAATAGAGGACAACAAGGGGAGTGTGGGGCACGCCCCCAAGGCCCAAACCGAATTGGTTTAGGGCAAGGGGGGCCGGCCCCCTCTTTCCTTCTCCCCCTCTCCCTTTCCTTCCCCCTCTCCTACTCCTACTAGGAATAGGAGGAGTCCTACTCCTAGTGGGAGTAGGACTCCCCCTTGGCGCGCCTCTCCCTGGCTGGCTGCCTTCTCCCCTTGCTCCTTTATATACAGGGGCAGGGGGGCACCCCATAGACACAACAATTGATCATTTGATCTTTCAGCCGTGTGCGGTGCCCCCCTCCACCATAGTCCACCTCGATAATACTGTAGCGGTGCTTAGGCGAAGCCCTGCGTCAGTAGAACATCATCATCGTCACCACGCCGTCGTGCTGACGCAACTCTCCCTCAACACTCGGCTGGATCGGAGTTCGAGGGACGTCATCGGGCTGAACGTGTGCTGAACTCGGAGGTGCCGTACGTTCGGTACTTGATTGGTCGGATCGTGAAGACGTACGACTACATCCACTACAAAAAAATACCCTTCCACGATGATACGTGTTTGTTACAGTAGGTCGCTTTTTTTGTCATGCATGTACATCCATGACAAATTTATGACAGAATCAAGATAGTCATACCTGTGCTGTCGTAGAAGTGTTCCATGACATTACCAAAATTATCATCACGGTAGTGTCCACTTCCATGACGATAAATCGCGCGTCACAGAAGTGCTTTCGTCAAGGGTGACCGACACGTGGCATCCACCATAACGGAACGCCGTTAAGCTATCGGGTCGGGTTTTGGATCCGATAACCCGTTAACAGGCCCGACCAATGGGGATTTTCCACGTGTAAAATCATCATTGGCTGGAGGAAACACGTGTCAGCTCATCGTTGGGATAGATGTCAACCACTCATTGGACGGAAGGCGCCTATGATACGTCGACATGTGGCACGGCCCAACAGAGGCCCATTCCTGTGAAAAGGCCGGCCCGTTTGACTTGGTCAAAAGGTGGTGGGCCGGCCCATGGAAAGCCTGTTAACGGCCTGTTCGCATATAGCCCATTTATAGCCCGCTAACCCAAGGCCCGTTACGCCCTATTCGAATTAGGCCCAGTATCATCATCCGGGCCATCCAATATGATTCTAGCCCGTTTTCACTTCTGGCCCATGTATGGCCCATGACGTCTTTCGGCCCATATGAGGCCCTATGTAACTCTTGGCCTATTAACGGCCCATGGTGAAACTGGCCCGTAATGAACAGTGTATCACTTTACACCCATTAACGGCCCGTGGTGAAACTGGCCCGTAATGAACAGTGTATCACTTTATACCCATTAACGGCCCGTTATTCCGTTGGGCCGTTTCCAGCCCATGTTATCTTTCGGCCTTCTCAGAGCCCATTTATTCTTGGGCTCATTTCCAGCATTCGTTTACTTACAAACCGTTACTGTCATTTTCTGCTTGTGGGCCAAATTCAGCCCGTGGTTACAGTCGGCCCGTTTGTGGTCCGTTAATACATTGGGCCGTTTTCATAGCGTCATCAAATACGGCCTATTAACGATGGCCCGTTACGGTCGGCCCATGAACGAACAATTCCAACTCTAGCCCGTTTACGGCCATAATGCGGCCTGTTATTGGCCCATGTTTGGCCAATCGATCATACGGCCCGTATAAGGCCCATTGATGATACGGCCCGTAGAAGGCCTACTGTTTCTACGGCCCGTAGAAGGCCCACTGTTTCTATGGCCTGTAGGAGGCCCAGGGTCACTACAGTAAATATTAGCTCATGATTATTGTGGCCTAGTTTTAAAAAAATAGGTTATTGCAGCCACTAGTTAACCGCGGAAAAAGAACTGCAATGACTACAAGCAAACAAATAAACAAGACAACAAGGAAATAAATAAGCAAGCAACTAACGCTAGGCTATCATGGCTATTACACATATTACATCCACTAGGCATCAAAGTTCGCCACCAGTGAAAATATAGGGAACAAAGCAGCATACCATATACACTGGCTGTCAAAATTGGCCACCAGTGCAAATAAACGCAGCAGCAAAACAAGAGCATAACTGAAACAACTTCAGAAGAGCTCAAGAAACGTTATCCTGGGTATCCACCATGCTGGCAATAAGCTTAGCAAGCTGATTAGCTTTGTCCTGTTTGGCGCTAAAATCCTCCAACGCTTGTTGTTGCACCAGAAAGTATGCATCTGAATGCTCCAGGGACTTCCGCAGTCCTTCCACTTCTTGTCGTAGCACAGCTGATCGATGTCTTTCAGCTTGTAGTTGAGACTCAAGAAACCGAACTGATTCAGACAATGAGTTTGAATAGCTTGTGGAAGCGGTAGTGGCCAGTAACTCCAACACTAAACCAAGACAGGATGTGTCACTATCCTGAACCTTATCTGCATTACTTCCTTTACTGTTGCTTAATAAGGCACTCTTCCCCAATATTCTGTCAGCATTCTAAAAGAAGAAACAAGCAGACACATAACAAGTTTAGCATGTACTAGTATATGAAACTCATTTCGGTGAACCAGTTCATTAGTAAGGTGGACAGGATTAAACTACCAAGTATTCTATTGCCAAGTACTAGTACATAATAAAAGCATCAAACAAACATATATCTATGTCCTATGGTAGCAATGGAATCTTAAATTAGAACAGTTGTTCTTCAGGTTTAGGCACTTGTTCTACATGAACAGAGTACAGTAAGACGCAAGAATATAATACTTAAAAATAGAAAATGAGCTCATAGACCTTACCACATTCTTGGTTCGGGACCAGTAAAGAACAAGGTGTTCCCAGTCATCGTCCAGTAAATGTGTCTCAGGAGAATGTAAGGGAATTTGATGAGTTTCTTTGCCGGTGAAGTACGTTTTCTTCAGGTAATTCCGATACTGCCACCAAGCATTCTTGAAGATAGCAGAGGTATTAGCACAGGTTACCTCATCCTGAGTTTCCAAATCGGTCCTTCTCTATAGAGAAAAATGGGAAAATTTGCTGTATTATAACCATCATGGAGGTAGGATGTATGGGACAAAGCAAAGTAATTTCCATGAATAACATTACTTACAGATAACTCCTGGACAAACACCTACAACTGGCATTTTCCTTCATCTTCAGTATAATATTTCCAAGATGGGAAGATACGCATATACGATTTAACAACATCAAATGCGATAGATGCTAAACTACGACTAGCTGGTTGTGCTTCCTCCACAGGAATAAGCATACTAACTAGTGGAGTTGGGGTTCACCGTGATAGTACTGGCCCTACGGGCACTGGAGCTGCCTTACTAACTGCTCTTGTTTGGGAGCTCTGTGGTGGAGATGGTGCTGTGTCAACATGAACTGGGTTACTATCGGCTGGGGTTGGGGTTAGATTGGGTGAAGCTGGTTCTCTGTCCATCGTAGTAGGGGTACAATCTGCGAGAGTTTGGGTTATGTGTGGTAGGGATGGTTCTTGTGCATGTACAACCGGGGTGCTATCTCCACCAAGAGGTAGCACTGTTTTATTTTAAGACCGTGTTTTTAGTCCGCTAGATACTGGCATTACCCGCTCCAATTCAAATGGCTGATAAACAGGAAACATAGTTGAATTTACAGACATTGTATGAGAGACAGATGCAATAGATAGTGTGGAAAAAAGAGGGTATGAAATGGTTGACATGTATATTGTTTAACTAAAACGGATAGCATGACATAATTTCACATATATGATGTCTATCTAAACTAGATAGCATAGCATAACATAATTCAAAGATATGATGAATAACTAAACATGATCGCATGACATAATTCACCTACATGTTACCTAAGTAATCAGGATCGCATCATTTAATTCACATATGTGATTTATATGCTAAACAGAGGGCATTCGATATGATGTCTGAACTAAGAACATGGTGTTGAATATTGTGTATATGATGTCTAAACTATGCAATGCAAGACACCGTATGCATGATATGAGCAGTATAACCGTGCCAAGTTAGAGCATACACCTCAGTGGGGGAATAGGACTGGTCATCTATCTCTAAATCCATCTCTGAGGAGCTATCGGGACCCAACAAGAGATCTGCTTCGACAGGTAGCACTGTCTGCTCTGAAGGCTTTGTTTTCACTCCAGATTTTTCCATCTCCCACCCAAATGGCTGATTCACAGGAATAGTAGTTTAATGTACAAACATTGTCGACAAATGGAAATTTAATGAAGAAAAGGATGGGCAGGATATCATTCAAATATATGATGCCTGGTTAAATAGGATGGCATTGCACATTTCACATATATTATGGCTGGCTAAAAGACATGAGACTGCATAATTCCTATATATGATATAGAAACTAAACAGGTGGCATTACAGAACATGTCTAAACTAAGCAGATGACATATATGATGTTAAAAGTAGGCACTGCAAGGCAACATATGCATGATATGACTAACATCATCATGCCAAGGTAGAGCAAACACCTTGGGGGGTAAATAGGAGTGGACAGCGGCGTCCGAATCCGCCTCAGAACAGATATCTTCCTCTGGATTACAATCTAGAGAGGGGTGGGGAGGGTTTGCCATTGAACCCACCATGGAGCGATGTCTGCATGACATTGTATTGCCGCGCAAAACTCTTCTCTTTTTCTCTACATGTTCAGCATGACTGTGTACAATATCTGACATGCATATGAAAAAAATATGGTGAGATTATGTAAGGAGAGCATGCAGAAATTTAGAGTGATGGTAACAACCAGTGGATCGATGTTTTTCCATTGAACAAAAATTGCCCTAATGGATCGACGTGAATGTATAGTAATAAGTGATGCAACAAGTGTACAACCTCTTTACCATAGCCGTGTCGACCTCAGCATCATTGGGTTGGTCGCTGAAGCAGTTGAGACAGAGGTGGCTGTCGGAGGTGTGGAGGAAGATCTGAGGAATCTGTAGACGGCGTCCAGGGCACTGCTCTATTGTGACGGATCATTCTATCGTTGGAGCAGCTCCGGTGAGCCGTAAGACATCAAGGTTGAAGCAGCACAAGACAGACATCGTGAATCTCAAGTGGGATTCTAACAGCATCTCCAATAGATGATGTAAAATGGATGTAAAATTAACATCACCAAAAACCACCTGACTACAACAGATGAGGTAAAAACTGTTGACTCTGAACTTAACTGTCGAAACTAAAATTTACTGTGGAATCTGAATGCTACTGTCGAAATTGAACGCAATGGTAGCAGAGAGGCACTTGACATGTAGTTTTGGGAGGGCATGCAGTTCATCTTCAACCTGCACCCCCCTGAGCCGCTAGCCACCACCGGCCGAACCGCCGGCCCCAGCGCCGCCCCGCCGCCCCGAAACAACTCGCCACCGCCGCCCCGGCCAGCCCTCTAGGCCCCCCGCCACCACCCTGAACCCTAAGATAGATAGTGAGGTACCCCTCCGGCGAGCCCCCGTCCCCGCTGCGGGTGGTTCTTCCTTAACTCCGGCGAACCCCCCAACCCCTGAAAATCGACTGACCCAAAAGTCGATTCAGTCGACTAAAGTGTGGCTTAATTGGAGCAGAGCAGCAGCACGAGCGAGGGGGAGAGCAGCAGCAGCAGCTGGGTGAGCGAGCGATCGAGCGAGAGCCGGAGCAGCAGCAGCAGATTTGGCTGGTATGGACGCCGCCGCCAAAGGGGCCTCGCACTGGGGGAGAGCCGCCGTGGAGATGTCGCCCGCGGCGCCGGCTTCAAGGTAGCCGCTCCATGGGGGTGCGGGATGGAGCACCGTCGGCGCCGGGAGGTCGAGTTAAGGATAAGATGCGATGCGATGAATGTACAACCTCTTTGGTGGCGCCGAGTAGGCCTCGGCTTCGTCCGAGGAGTCGGTGAGGATGCTGCGGTTCCGGTGGAGCAGGTTAAGGCGGCACTGTGGGGATGGAGCAGCCGCGATAGACGAGGCGATCGTCGGAGCAGCTCCTTGGAGGTGGAGGACGGGGCGGCTGAACCGGCGGGACGGTGAGGTGGACGACGGATCCTCATCCGGGGAGGTGGACGAGGGACGCCGAGCTGTTGCGCCGGACGACGTCGTCGGGGAAGAGGCTCCGGCTGGGCAGCGGTGACGTGGCGGACGGAGGAGGGTGATGTTTCACGGCTGGAGCGGAGAGGTTATGGCGGCCTGGGATTTTGAATGGCAAAAAGTGGGCGATGGGAGGGGGTGAAGCATGACTTAGGAACGTGCTTGTCCAAAATGTAGGGTGTGTTACAAAAGTACCCCCCACCGATTTGAACTAGCGGCCCTTTCGGCTCAGGGTTAGAAGGGGGATTTCGCGTGTCGGGATTTGGCAGCTGGAGGGAGTTGTCGCGCGCATTGTAATTTGGGGATAGCAAGGCGCGGGTTGTGAAGGCGCCAGTTTTGGGAGCACGATATCTGAATTTTCGGGATATAACAAAACGCGGGTTGAATTTTAGGGACAAGCCTAACATGTAGTAATATTGTACTTGTATGTACGAAATCAATTCGCACTTCCCTCAACCAAAAAGAAAATGAAAAAATATAACTATTCACACCACACAAAGAGAGAGTCTTGCCCCGTTTTACTATACAAATGTTATTCAAAGCTACTCCCTCCTTCCATCTATATAGGGCCTAATGCGTTTTTCGATGCTAACTTTGACCAAATATTAGAGCAATGATATATGACATGCAACTTACACAAAGCACACCATTAAATTCGTCTGTGAAAGTTTCTTTCAATGATATAATTTTCACATTGTGCATGTCATGTACTATTAATCTTGTCAATAGTCAAAGGCGGTCTTAAAAATCTCATTACGCCCTATATAGATGGAAGGAGGGAGTATGAATCCATGTTATGTCCGATTAAATTTTTTTGCTTGCTGTATAATGCATGTGACCTACTCATACCAACATTTTAGTGCATTCCAAATGTCTATACTACCGCTGCAATTCGAACTAAATTTGAATTCGTTTCTCTATTTCAATAAGAATCTACAATCATGATTGTTGCCAACTTCAACCATCATAGTTTCCTTGCTATCCGCCAGATATAAATCAGGCGGCCTATAATGCAGGATGGCAGGCACACCATCATCAACAACTCCGTTTTTATAAGAGTAGAGATAAAACATATTAAATGTAGTATACCATGTTTATAACCACACCATGTGTATCACCGTTATACATATTCACACATCCGTCGGTTTGAAACACTATGATAAATTCTTCAAATATCCGAATTCGCTTTTTATAATGAAGTATATATGATCTCTATTCGTCTTTTACACCCACACAACCCTCTTATCTTTGTAGCTAGCGCTAACTTTCTCTTGTGCATGCACACGCCGACATCCCTCTCACCCTCCCTCAGCATTCTCTAGCTCCATCGCGCAAATTCCTCTTTTCACTTTAGGTCGTTCACCCACGGTGTGTGTAGGCCCCCCAGCTCCTTCTTTACGGCACACATCGATCGATATGCCTCTCTAGCCAGGTGTGCCTAGCACAAACACAAGCTTCCCCTCTTCTCTTGTCACCGTCCATGCCTCACTCCCACCACTCTTTTCATCGTTCTCGTACTCGCACACTCCTCCCCCTCGATATAGTATGCCTCTCGTACCACCTCCTACATGCATCCCTCTCTCTCTCTATCCTTCTCCTTGTGCCTCATTTGCTTCTAACACACAGATGCATGTATACCGATCGATCTCCCAACATATACCTAGATCGACTTTAACTACCCCCCCCATCGATCGACGTACCTCAAAAGTTGTGTCTCTCCTTTATCTTACAAAGGGCGATTGATCTTCCTATGTAGTTACGTCTGCTTACCACAGCCACATCGTCCCCCCTCATCATTCGTGCGTGCCTCCTGACCCGTCTCTCACACGCACGTGCACAGACAACAAGCAGCCATCTCCTCTCTTATTGATATTGCGGGCGTGCCCTCCGTTTGTCTAGCAAGCCTATCCCACCATTTGTTAGAAGCAACTCCACTACCACCCCCTCCAACACTCTAGCTCTGTCTCTCTCCCAACCTTATTCATCTCCTGCACATATGCATGGATGTCGATCGATCTCCCTTAATACATGAGGCAGATCGATCTCCTTAATACATGAGGTAGGCCTCTCTCCTCCTCCACACATATACCAGCCATTGTACCTCTATAGTTAATTGGGCCTCCCTCTTCCCCCACCACACACCGATAGTCGAGCGCTGCAGGTAGGTATCCATGCCACAGAGACAAACTGCACATGTCCCATCTCACGTTCCAGTAGGCCAACCACTCTATGTCTTTGACGTGGGCACACACAAATTCAATGGCACTCTTTATCGATCGCGCGCGCGCACACACACACACACAATCACCCCTCTCTTCGATTCTATGGACCCCTCAAGCCGATGATACCTCCACTCTCTTCTCGTGGATCGCCCCCTCTATATATATGTTATATCCAGGACTCTATTTCACACACATTGCATATGTTAAATTTTTTGATTGACCCCCCCAAAAAACTCTCAAGAACCCACACACTATATCTCTCTAGGTTTCTATCTCTCTCACACAACCCCACGCAGGTGGTGTACGTATACAAGAAGAGAATAGGTGCGCCGTGCACGTACTCACGCTTCTTGCCCAGCCACACCCGCGCGGGTACACGGTGGAGCTCATTTCTTTACGAAATGGCAGCCCACGTGCTAATTTGAACGCATGTAGTGGTTGTTTACCTAGGGAGGTTGTATACCGCGCGTGCACGAAACAAAGTTCGACTTGACGCGTTGCCGCGTTATTTTTAAATAAAGTTATAGCGCTCAATGGCGCGTACACAGAATATAAAATGATTTTTATGGAGGAAAAGGTAGTCCGCTCTTCAGAGTATCTCACACAAGGCTCCGGTGGTCTCTCTCTCTCTCTCACCGTTGGTCACTCATCCGGCCACATCCCGCCCGCCGGGGGAAAGGGAGTGCGGTGGCCTCTCTCTCTCTCTCTCACCGTTGGTCACTAGTCCGGCCGCACCCCGTCCGCCGGGGGAAAGGGAGGAAGTGCATCGTTTCTCCGTTCGACGGCGCCGAGGAAGCACGTCCCGATCTGCGGTACACGCCATTCTCTCTGACCAAGCTTCAGCGTGGCAGGGCCTACGCCACCTGCTCGCAGATTCCGCCCGCCGCCGCTCACCTAGTTACATCCCGACGACCTCCAGGTATCCCCTCCATCCTTGCTCCATTGCCCGTTTTCCCATGTCGCTACATGTGGATCTTCCATAGTTCTTTGCCCAAAACGTCGCTCGTCCGACGTACTTTCCATATTGCATTCTCGTCCTCACACCGTTTTAGACAAACACAACCGTGTTGTTATCTTCCCTTAGGACAAGGAATATGCTTATTTTTTGTCGTCGCATGTGTCATCAACTGTTATTGGCCAGTAATTGTTTCCTTTCTACCTCTTTTTTGCAAACAGGGCTATCCATTTCACGTCGTTGCTATTGCGACCTTTTGGTGAAATGCACAAATCACTTTTTTCTTAAGAGTGTTTTGTGCAGTTGTACTAAAATGTCACACGGGTAACGTCTCTACATTTCAGTGCGACTGCACAAAGGGAGATTGGTTTTGCTCTATCCTCCTCATCCAACTCCGAGCCTAATCTTCTCCAACTAGTTAGTCTTAAGAGAGACTGCAAAGGTGACCGACTTCTATTTGTGTGTTTATTGTTTCATCAGCAGTCCTCTATTATCATAATCACACTTGATATCTTTGGAACAGGGACGCTCAGCTCTATTTAGTGGAACTGCACAAAATGATCGGAATGTTGCATGCTCTAGACAGCTACTTTTTTTTTCCCAACATGCCTTGTTGATTTAGACAGAGCTGGGGGGATGTTGCTTCCAATGAAAGAATGGATCAATTTTAATTTAACACCTTCTCACAACTTTGTCTTCAGTTGTGATGTAATTATTAGCTCTGATCTGCTAATAATTGACATGCATTAGCAAGGAAGTTAGTTTTTTATTGTTTCCGAAAGAGCATCGATGGCAAGACACGCGAAACAAAAGCTAAAAGCTCACACCATTGTACAATTTCATGTCGCTGGAAAATTATTTGTATAGTACGTCAATTATGTAAACAAATGATGGAAGCTTGATAGCATTGCTAGAAGCCTCTTCATCATCCGGGTCCATGTGCCATGCACAAAATTATACTCCTTCATTCCTAAATATTTGTCTTTTTACAAATTTCAAACGGGCATATTTTAGAGTGTAGATTCACTCATTTTCCTTCGTATGTGTACTCCCTCCGTTCCTAAATATTCTATTCGTCTTAACAGAGATTTCAACAAGTGACTACATACGGAGCAAAATGAGTGAGTCTACACTCTAAAATATGTCTATATACATCCGTATGTGCCAGTCCATTTGAAATCTCTAAAAAGATAAATATTTGAGAGAGAGTAGTAGTCACTCGTTGAAATCTCTAGAAAGACAAATACTCCGGAGTATATTTAAGAACCGAGGGGGTAGTGCACAACTGCATGGGAGACTCAGCCCGGTCGTTGTGCCGCATTAATAGTGAGTAATGAGCAGTCAAATCATAAGCCCCACCTTTCCCACTGTAAGTTGCTCTGAAGAAGCAACCATCAATACGCTCTTCTTTGAATCCGCTCATACTACTCCATCCGTCACTATTTATACAGCGCGCTTCAGAAAAAAGAAAATAAACTGTGGGACCAAGGCGACTAGTGATTGGCCTAAAAAATAGCATTGGTTGTTATAACACAGTGTCTATTACAAGAGGGAATAATGCGTACACACATGCATGCAGTGCTTCCACCCCGGGTACACACTTGCATGCACTCCGTAGTAGTACAGTACATGGAGAGAAAATTGTGGACTTGATTACGGTTACCACGCCCTAATTAATTGAGCATTATACCAAACGCGTCTGAAGTCTCTCTGGTGGTGGAAATGCATTGAGAGAAATGCATCATAATGAAGCGCGCCCTGTAAACTATGACGGAGGGTGGAGTAGTATGAAGGTGCAAAACCAAGTACGCGTACTACTCCGCTTGGCTCTTTGCCCCTTCGTGAAGTCGAACAATGATGGTACTCCGCATGTTGGGTACTACTGTGTATGCCTTTGACAATCTCACACTGAATGGACTGATGCATGTCCACCGAGGGTAGGTTGCATTAGTCAAAAGGCGTAAGCGAGCTTCACCTTGTCCTGCAAGCTTCTCCTTGTTCTGCGAGTTGACGGGACTGAAAGCACAAGTGCTCCCTGGGTGGTTTTGGTAATTAATGTCAGCATATCTCTTGTTGGACTAACACTTTTACCTAGTATGTTTCAGATAAGTTCAACAATGGAGTGGCATGGACTAGAGGATGTGGAACACCTTCAAGATGCTAAGGACAAAGGATTGGCTCAAGCTTCAAGATCAAGACTCTACATTTTCTATTTTAGTGATCCAAGATCACATTGAGTCTATAGGAAAAGCCAATACTATCAAGAGGGGACGAGGTGTTGCTTAATGGCTTGCTTGCTCAAAGTGCTTAGTGATATGCTCCAAAACCCTCAACTACCTTCCCACATCCACATATGACCTAAACCAAAAGTCAAACTCGGCCCCACCGATTCTTTCTATCTGGAGCCACCGAGTTCAGTTAACATAGCCACTGCCAGAAACCCTAATCATTTCGGTCTCACCGATGGGATCTCGGTCTCACCGAGATGGGCTTGCAAACTCTCTGTTACCTGTTGCAATATTTTCGGTCCCACCGAGATATGCAATTGGCCCCACCGAGTTTGCTTGGCCAACTCTCTGTTTCGCTTATTACCCAAATCGGTCCCACCGAGTTTGAGTAATCGGTCAAACCGAGTTTTGGTTTTACCCTAACCCTAGCACATCGGTTCCACCGAGTTGAACCAGTCGGTCCCATCGAAAACCCTAATAGTCACTAGGTTTACTAAATCGGTTCGACCGAGTTTTTCCCTTCGGTCTCACCGAGATTGGTAAATTGAGTGTAACGGTTAGATTTTGTGTGGAGGCTATATATACCCCTCCACCCACTCTATATTCGTGGAGAGAGCCATCAGAACATACCTACACTTCCAATACACATTTTCTGAGAGAGAACCACCTACACTTGTGTTGAGTTCAAGATATTCCATTCCAACCATATGAATCTTGATCTCTAGCCTTCCCAAGTTGCTTTCCACTCAAATCTTCTTTCCACCAAATCCAAATCCTGTGAGAGAGAGTTGAGTGTTGGGGAGACTATCATTTGAAGCACAAGAGCAAGGAGTTCATCATCAACACACCATTTGTTATTTCTTGGAGAGTGGTGTCTCCTAGATTGGCTAGGTGTCACTTGGGAGCCTCCGACAAGATTGTGGAGTTGAACCAAGGAGTTTGTAAGGGCAAGGAGATCGCCTACTTCATGAAGATCTACCGCTAGTGAGGCAAGTCCTTCGTGGGCGACGACCGTGATGGAATAGACAAGGTTGCTTCTTCGTGGACCCTTCGTGGGTGGAGCCCTCCGTGGACTCGCGCAACCATTACCCTCCGTGGATTGAAGTCTCCATCAACGTGGATGTAAGATAGCACCACCTATCGGTACCATGACAAAAACATCCGTGTCTCCAATTGCGTTTGAATACTCCAAACCCTTCTTCTTACACTCTTGCAAGTTGCATGCTTTACTTTCCGCTGCTCATATACTCATTGCATGCTTGCTTGATATGTATTGTGTTTGTTAAACTTGTTCTTAAACTCCACTTAAACTTAAGAATATTAAAAACTGCAACTTTTGGCACTTGGTGTCTAATCACCCCCCTCTAGACACCTCTTCTCGATCCTTTCAATTGGTATCAGAGCCTTGGTCTCCATTGCCTTGGTTTAAACACCATTGGAGGAAGATGGATGTGTCTACTTTGGGGAGTCTTAGACATAGAGTGCCTATTCTTGATGGAGAGTATTTTCATGAGTGGAAAAATGAAATGCTTGAGATTTTCAATGAATATCATTTGAACAAGTACATTACTAGCCCTTGTGCACCTCATGTTGATCCTTTGCACCCTACCCTAGATGAAGATATTGACATGATTCGCAATCTTAGAACTGTTAATCTTATCACTAGAGGCTTGCCTAGAAACTTGATTGGATGTTTGCCGACTCTTAAGTGTGCCTACACCATATGGAAATTCCTTGAGGAACTCTTTCCTAATTACTCCTTGAAAGATCTAGATGAAATCCTCCATAAGTCTATTGCTTTGATTAAGATGAGTTCCAATGATCCCAAATTTGGTGACTGTTTATTTGATCTTACTAATCTTACGAGTGCCAAAGGAGGTGTAGGAATCATTAGCAATATCATTTCCAGAGCTATTAGAATTCATAAAGATAACTATAGAAATGATCATTTATCTAATGAATTGCCCTCTCTAGGAATTGATCAATCACAAGATGATGTTGAACATGAATACTCGGATGAGGATGATGATGATGATAGTGACTATGATCTCGATGATGCGATGAGACACTTTGGTCTTATGGCAAATCTTCGCGGCTACATGGCTGGAGGAAAGGAATGGGTCCTTGATAGTGGATGTACTGATCATATGACCGGAGATAAAGACATGTTCTGTGAGCTTGCTGAAAATGACGGCCCTCGAAAGTATGTTACTTTTGGTGATAATTCAAAGGGTAAGGTGATTGGCCTTGGTAAGGTGGCCATCTCACATGATAGCTCCATACAAAATGTCATGCTCGTTGAATCTCTTGGCTACAACTTACTTTCAGTATCTAGACTTGCTGATTTCTGTTTCAATGTCCTATTTACTGAAGTAGACTGCCAAGTGTTTCGTAGAGATAATCATAAAATGGTCTTTACCGATATACGTAGAGGAGATCTTTACATTGTTGATTTCACTAAAAAGGCTCAACCTAAAACTTGCTTAATTGCTAAATCTTCTAAAGGCTGGTTGTGGCATAGAAGACTAGGTCACGTTGGTATGCGAAATCTTGATAAGCTTATTAAAGGTTATCATATCCTTGGAATAAAAGATGTCATATTTGACAAGGATAGACTTTGTAGTGCTTGTCAAGCAGGGAAACAAGTTGGAGGAAGTCACGGTGCGAAGAACATCATGACCACAAGAAGACCACTCGAGCTACTTCACATGGATCTCTTTGGTCCAAATGCCTACAAGAGTCTTGGTGGTAACTCGTTTGGTCTAGTCATAGTTGATGATTTTTCAAGATTTATGTGGGTGTTCTTTCTTGATGACAAATCGCAGGTCCAAAAGATCTTCAAAAACTTCGCTAGGAAGGCCCAAAATCAGTTTGACGTGAAGATCAAGAAGGTTCGGAGCGACAACGGAACGGAGTTCAAGAACGCAAATGTGGACACCTTTCTTGACGAAGAAGGGATTTCACACGAGTTCTTGTCTACGTACACACCTCAAAAAAATGGAGTTGTTGAAAGGAAGAACCGGACTCTTATAGAGATGGCAAGAATGATGCTTGATGAGTACAAAACGCCAAAGCACTTTTGGGCGGAAGCGGTTGAGACAGCTTGTCATGCAACAAATCGCTTGTATGTTCACAAGCTACTCGGCAAGACGGCATACGAGCTCCTCACCGGTAACAAACCCCATGTTGGATACTTTCGAGTATTCGGCTCAAAGTGCTACATTCTTGATAAGCATCGTTGTTCTAAATTTGCTCCTAAATCTCATGAAGGTTTCCTACTTGGTTATGGCTCAAACTCTCACACTTACTGTGTCTACAACAATTTCACCCGAAAGGTTGAAGAGACGGTAGATGTGAAGTTTGATGAATATAACGGCTCGCAAATAGAGCAATTGCCAATTGATGTAGGAGACAAAGACCCTTCAGAAGTAATTCAAGACTTGTCCATTGGCAAGATTCATCCAACGGAAGTTAAGGAGAGTACCTTGTCCGTCCAAGTGGAAGCTTCTACCTCACGACAAGGTGAACCAAGAGTTGATACGGAAGCATCCACAAGTGAGGCACGCCAAGATGAAGAAAACGAGGAAGTGCACCAAGATGAACATCAACAACCTCCTTCTCCACCACGACAAGAGAATGACAATGTCAACAATGAAGAAGGCCAAGAAGAAGAACAAGATGAAGAGGATGTTCCACCCCGACCCAAGCAAAAGATTTCACGAGTTCGAGCAAGAATTGCCAAAGATCATCCCGTCGAGCAAATCTACAATGATATCCAAACCGGGAGAATCACTCGCTCTAAAACTCGTTTAGCTAACTTTTGTGAACATTACTCATTCATCTCTAGCATTGAACATATGAAGGTTGAAGAAGCATTGGAAGATCCGGATTGGATAAATGCTATGCATGAAGAGCTACACAACTTTGAGAGAAATCAAGTGTGGACTTTGGTCGAGAAGCCCGACAACAACCACAACATCATTGGTACCAAATGGGTGTTTCGCAACAAGCAATATGAAGATGGACAAGTGGTTCGCAACAAAGCACATCTCGTCGCCCAAGGCTACACACAAGTTGAAGGTATGGACTATGGTGAGACATATGCTCCCGTTGCTAGACTTGAGTCCATTCGCATCTTACTTGCTTATGCTAATCACCATGATATCACCTTGTACCAAATGGACATTAAAAGTGCTTTTCTAAATGGCAAAATTGAGGAAGAAGTTTATGTTAAGCAACCTCCCAGCTTCATCAATCCTAAGAAACCTAATCATGTTTACAAACTTCACAAAGCCCTTTATGGTCTTAAACAAGCTCCTAGAGCATGGTATAAATGCTTGACCAAGTTCCTTGTTGAAAAAGGCTTTGAAATTGGTAAAATTGATTCTACTCTTTTTACTAAAAGGGTTAATGGGGAATTATTTGTGTGCCAAATTTATGTTGATGATATCATATTTGGTTCAACTAACCCTCATTTTAGTGAGAAATTTGGAAAGCTACTGTCGGAGAAGTTTGAGATGTCTATGATGAGTGAACTCAAATTCTTTCTCGGTTTGCAAATCAAGCAAACTAAGGAAGGTACCTTTGTCTCTCAAACGAAGTACACCAATGACATATTCAAGATGTTCAATATGCAAGAATGCAAAGGTATGACTACACCCATGCCTACTAATGGACATCTTGATTTGACCAAAGATGGTGAACCGGTTGATCAAAAGGTTTATCGCTCTATGATTGGTTCATTGTTATATCTATGTGCCTCTCGTCCCGATATTATGCTAAGTGTGTGCATGTGTGCACGATATCAAGCTGCTCCTAAAGAATGTCATCTTAAGGCTGTGAAACGGATAGTGAGATACCTAATCCATACACCAAATTTTGGCATTTGGTATCCTAAGAGGTCCTCTTTTGATCTTGTTGGCTACTCCGATTCAGACTATGCCGGAGACAAGGTTGATAGAAAATCCACTTCGGGTACTTGTCAATTCCTTGGTAGATCTCTTGTGTCTTGGCCTTCCAAGAAACAAAACTCGGTATCCTTATCCACCGCCGAAGCGGAATACATTGCCACTGGTTCATGTTGCGCTCAATTACTTTGGATGACCCAAACTCTTAAAGATTATGGGATATATGTGAAACATGTTCCATTGCTATGTGACAATGAAAGTGCTATTAAGATTGCTCACAATCCCGTGCAACATTCTCGAACTAAGCATATTGAAGTTCGTCATCATTTCATTCGAGATCATGTTGCAAAAGGGGACATTAACCTTAAGCATGTTCGCACCGATAAGCAATTGGCGGATATATTCACTAAACCACTTGATGAGAAAGTGTTTTGCAGGTTGAGAGGTGAATTGAACATCATTGATGCTTCAAACTTGGAGTAGGAACTCCATTTGATACATGCGGGGCATGAGCCTATGACTAATCCTCGATATTTCTCTTATGATGCTATTCATATGTCTTGGATATATTTGTACCTTGCATGTTATCTAACCCATGTAGGTGCTTGGTTGAATCTAAATCTATGAGATTGCAACTCACTCACATCTTGAGCAATCTCTACATCACCAAGTCTCTACACAATGGTGGTTGAAGACAAGGAAGCACGAAACCATTCAAACATATCGTTTAGCAAATTCCATGTTAAGTCTCATGATTGTCATTTTGGACACACAAGTGCTCTTCCTTGCAAAGCTAACCCATGTAGGTAGATGAACTCAAACTCCAAGTGGTGCTCCCAACCCTTGATGAACTACATCAACCTTGAGCAACCCACACAAGTTCAACTACATGAACAAGATCAACACCACCACCCAAGGTATTTTATTCCATCTTAGAGAAGCTTCACTCCAAGTCATGAGTCAAAGCAACTCGACAAGATGTGAATACATCAAAAGGCTTAAACGAAAAATGGTAACCCCATTTTGAGCTTAAACGATGAGTATGACCTATGATCAAGTGCTCTCACTTGACTCCTAAGTCAATATATTCTAACATAGGTGACTTTGTCACCGACCATTTCTAGATGAAGTTCTCTAGTGTTTCTCCGTGCTTTTGCATTTGCATATTTGTTTCCCCTTTCAAAAAAAACTTCATCTAGAACTTTTAGTTTCTTTTCTTTCCTTTTTGTTCTGCATTTTCTGCATCCAATTCATTGCAAATCTTTCAGTTAATTCCTTGCATATCCTTGTGAGATCTTACTTGTCTAGTGAGCTGAGGTGACAAGTGGTTTCACTCTGATGAACTTGGTCACACCGGTTTGTTCTCTTCAGCCCAACCGAAGCACACAACTCGGAGTCACCGATTTCATCACAGGAAAACCAACTTGCCACTTATTCCTGATTTCTATTTGCTCCAGCTCCACTCAATGATTCTTGTCCTCTGCCAGCATCATATTAGACATGCTGCTTTGCTCTGTGACTCAAGGACCAACCCATTTGTATCACATGTCCAGAAGAGCCCTTCTTGGAAATTGATGTCAAAGGGGGAGAGAGAGAGATCACATCAAAGCTTAATCCTTCCTATAGGGGGAGAAAGAGAGAGTACTCAGGGGGAGAGAGTTTCTCAACTAGGAGAAAGTAATATCATCAAAGACCCCAGAGGCTTGGTGTTCAAGAGGAGAGATGTCACATGTCTTTAAGAGGGGAAAGACATGTTTGGTTGCTTGCTTTAGCTCAAGCTCTGTTGTTTCTTTTTGTTGCTCTGACTTTCTGTTCCCTATCTTCTCCCAATATCCCATGCAGATTCATGGGGAGCAAGACATCTAAGGGAAGGAAATCTCTGATTTTATTGCATATCTTTACCTTTGGGGGCATGTCTATATCCAATGTGGTACTTAGTACTCACTCTACATGTCATCCCAGTCTTGGTTCTCTTGTGGTTTCTCTTGTTTGCTCTGGTCAGTAGGTGTATCTGTGTTATTTAACCTTGTTTATGCAGGTTCATCCCATCCTAAGCCAACTTAAGACCACAAGGTAAGTATATGCATCACAGTCATGTGAATGAGAAGTTCTTGCTGATGTACATACTGTTTGCAAGAAGGACTCATGAGCATGAAGGTACATTTCTCACATTCACATCATTTGCTCTGATGCATATAGCCAAGATACATGTAACACATTGCTTACTCTGTCATGTTTACGCATTCACATGCTCCTATATTCAATATTCACATGATTGCATACATGTAGGGGGAGCCTATGCATGTTACATGTCTTTCCAAAGCTTTACTTGCTATTCTCTATATATTTATCTAAAGCTTTGATGTATGTTGTCATCAATTACCAAAAAGGGGGAGATTGAAAGCACAAGTCCTCCCTGGGTGGTTTTGGTAATTAATGTCAACATATCTCTTGTTGGACTAACACTTTTACCTAGTATGTTTCAGATAAGTTCAACAATGGAGTGGCATGGACTAGAGGATGTGGAACCCCTTCAAGATGCTAAGGACAAAGGATTGGCTCAAGCTTCAAGATCAAGACTCTACATTTTCTATTTTAGTGATCCAAGATCACATTGAGTCTATAGGAAAAGCCAATACTATCAAGAGGGGATGAGGTGTTGCTTAATGGCTTCCTTGCTCAAAGTGCTTAGTGATATGCTGCAAAACCCTCAACTACCTTCCCACATCCACATATACCTAAACCAAAAGTCAAACTCGGCCCCACCGATTCTTTCTATCCGGAGCCACCGAGTTCAGTTAACATAGCCACTGCCAGAAACCCTAATCAGTTCGGTCTCACCGATGGGATCTCGGTCTCACCGAGATGGGCTTGCAAACTCTCTGTTACCTGTTGCAATATTTTTGGTCCCGCCGAGATATGAAATCGGCCCCACCGAGTTTGCTTGGCCAACTCTCTGTTTCGCTTATTACCCAAATCGGTCCCACCGAGTTTGAGTAATCGGTCAAACCGAGTTTTGGTTTTACCCGAACCCTAGCACATCGGTTCCACCGAGTTGAACCAGTCGGTCCCACCGAAAACCCTAACGGTCACTAGGTTTACTAAATCGGTCCGATCGAGTTTTTCCCTTCGGTCTCACCGAGATTGGTAAATTGAGTGTAACGGTTAGATTTTGTGTGGAGGCTATATATACCCCTCCACCCACTCTTCATTCGTGGAGAGAGCCATCAGAACATACCTACACTTCCAATACACATTTTCTGAGAGAGAACCACCTACACTTGTGTTGAGGTCAAGATATTCCATTCCAACCATATGAATCTTGATCTCTAGCCTTCCCAAGTTGCTTTCCACTCAAATCTTCTTTCCACCAAATCCAAATCCTGTGAGAGAGAGTTGAGTGTTGGGGAGACTATCATTTGAAGCACAAGAGCAAGGAGTTCATCATCAACACACCATTTGTTACTTCTTGGAGAGTGGTGTCTCCTAGATTGGCTAGGTGTCACTTGGGAGCCTCCGACAAGATTGTGGAGTTGAACCAAGGAGTTTGTAAGGGCAAGGAGATCGCCTACTTCGTGAAGATCTACCACTACTGAGGCAAGTCCTTCGTGGGCGATGGCCGTGATGGAATAGACAAGGTTGCTTCTTCGTGGACCCTTCGTGGGTGGAGCCCTCCGTGGACTTGCGCAACCGTTACCCTCCGTGGGTTGAAGTCTCCATCAACGTGGATGTACGATAGCACCACCTATCGGAACCATGACAAAAATATCCGTGTCTCCAATTGCGTTTCAATAATCCAAACCCTTCTCCTTACACTCTTGCAAGTTGCATGCTTTACTTTCTGCTGCTCATATACTCATTGCATGCTTGCTTGATATGTATTGTGTTTGTTAAACTTGTTCTTAAACTCCACTTAAACTTGAGAATATTAAAAACTGCAACTTTTGGCACTTGGTGTCTAATCACCCCCCTCTAGACACCTCTTCTCGATCCTTTCAGGGACACACCAAAAAGTAGTGCTAGTCCATACTCCCTCCTTTCCGGTTAATATGGCTTAATCTTTTTTGTGGGTAATTGAGAGAGCTTTATTCGTATATAAGCATTCTTAGGACGATCAGCCAAGACACTGGTCACTAGGAAGCGAGGTACCCGCAAAAAAAGAAGTAGGAAGCGAGGTGTTTCATCAAGCCAACTCTCGGCCATATTCAAAGTGCAGCAAGCACGGTTCGCACGAAGATGCGCCGCAAGGTCTGCTGACCTGTTTACATGCTGAATAACAAAAAAAGAGGAAATATTACTGAGCACCGCTATTTGTAACAGGATATGAGCCAGAATTAAGCGAGAATTGTGGCGAGTGTTCCATGCAATCAACTTCCATTATCACATGCGAGGACCCTCGAAGAGAACCAAATGTGTTGAAGATTGCTTTATCACATTTTAAAATTATAATAAGAGTGCAGACGCTCCTCCATCCGGTTCCTAGCAGTACTAGTATAGTACGTACCTTTATGGACTATAGTAGTAGTACTAGTAAACATTGCGCTTGGCTGTTCGGGAAGTCGAACAATAATAGCACTAGTAGTATAGTGTATGCTTCTGGTAATCTGACATCGAATTAACTGTTGCACGTCCACCGCCTGAGCGAGGGAGAGCTTGCATTAGACTACCCACAATGGAGAGTAACATACACTAGTAACATACACGTATTCCTAGACTATGTTACTATCTTCATAGTGGGTAGTAATATAAGTGTGGTAACATGCATAGCTTCATTTATTAGGTTATAGACTCATGTTGCATTGGGACATGTGATGTTACAGTAACTAGCTAAGTTACTACTATTACCTCTCTCCTCATTAATTAATTGCCACATAGGCAAATTTGCTGAGTTGGACTCAATGTTACTGCTGAAGTTACTCCCACTGTGGCTAGTCTTAGTCAAAAGTTTCTCCTTGTCCTGCGAGCCACCGCACGCAAGCTTCTCCCGCCCTGCAACCTTCTCCTCGTTCGACAAGTTGACGGGACATAGCAAAGTAATGCTAGTCCATGCTGCCTCCTCTCCAGTTAATATGGCTTAATTTCAAACGAGATAAATACATTGTCTGTCACTGTATATTTGTAAAAATACGGTCAGTGGACTTCATAATACGCTCATTGAGCTCAATATATATATATATATATTCCGGTGTTCATATGGTCACTAGCTCACCCTGACTGAGTATTGTGTGCATGCACGTGTAGGTTGAGCACTTGAGCGTGACCGTGTGGGTTCCGTCGTGTGCTCGGACATGCATGCATTAGGGCGTCGCACGCGTTTTTGCGTCCATGTGTACGTGTGACTGTTGCATAGGCGTAGGGGGAGTACGTGTAGGGGCCACTAAGGAGCAGTCAAATCACACAGTAAGTTAGTCGGAAGAAGCAACCATCATTTCACTCTTGAATGACACGTACGCAATATAAAATGGTTGATATGGAGAGAAAAAGAAAACCACTATATATACACTAGCAGGAGCCTAAGCTACAAGCCTGCTTGCTTAGGTTGCTCTCTTCACAAGCATAGAACGACGGGCCTAATCCCGCAGCTGGGGGAAGGGAACAATGTTCTGCGTAGACGCGGTCGACATCGGCGAGGGAGAAAACCCATAGTTGGTGCGTCCCAATCGGGGGTCACCGCGGTATGGGCCGATGCCGCGTCCCAACCGCCCTTCTAGCTACAGCCCAACGTCCTAGGTAGTCCATCTTCCTTTTGGATCCGGCTTGCTCCACTGCCGTAGCTCCATCTCCATGTCGATCTTTCTCTACTTCTACCGTCTTCTACTTGTGATGAGTTGATGTCTCATGAACTAGTGCCAGTACTATTATTCTAATCACACTTCTTCAATATCTTTGCCATCAGGGATGCTCAGGTCGATTTTAGTGGAACTGCACAAAAGCATCGTATGATCCGAGGGTGCCAGCCGTCTTTCTTCGACAGGTTCTACCTGGCCAGGAAATTAAATCATGTTTAGGGTTTAGGGTTTAAGTCGTAGTGACCCCATCAGTAGTTTTTCTATCGTACACGCTCTCACAACTTTTTTCTTTAGTTGTGAAGTAAATATTGGCTATGATCTGTGAATCATTGAGATGCATCAGCATGCATGTTAGTTTTCCTTTGTATTTGATGGAATGTTGTAATGGGGCAACCTTGGAATAGGAATGAAAATGGAGTGGAAAAGTTTCCATTTTTCGGAGAAAAAATGGAAACGGAGAGAAACCAACGTTTCGTTTCGTTGGATCACGCCATCGAGCAAAACCAACGTTTAAATCACGTCTGTCATGTTCGTGTCTCACCCTCCTCCACGGCTCGACCCCACACGGTCGCTCGGCATGCCACTCACCGCAAACCGAGTAGTATACCATAACTTTCCCGCCTGCTTGTCGATGGATCGCGCCATGGAGTACTAGCACTACTGGAAGAGATTGACGAGTTGGGGGAGGACAGCTAGCTGTAGCACGGACTCCCAAGAACTTACTACTGGAAGAGATCGCGCATGTTGTAGCCGGCTATTGCGACCTTTGAATGCGGAGCAGCCGCGTGCACCCGGAAGCGGCGCGGGCGACACTCTCTCGGCCAGCGCGCCACAATCAATGCCGGCACCAGTGAGAGGTCGCGTCCGCTCTGGCCGGGCATGAATGCAGCACTGACCGTTTTGGGCGGGAAGCACGCGCGGGTGATGAAGAGGGTTCGGGTTGGTCAGGACCGGCCGTGGCAGCGGTCTGGACGTGCGCAAACAAGAGATGTTGTACGTTAATATTGTTGCGTATATAATTAACAACGTAAATAATGTGCCAGTTGGACAAATATGATTGGAGATGGAGATGGAAATGGAATTTTACGTAAACACGGATATGCATGTCTATGTCTATGTGTGTGTGCGCGACGACTCTCGTGACCTGAAAGCGGGGGCGTGTTTTTGATCGAGTTTTCTTTCTTGGTACATTAGAAAATCAGTTTCTCTAATTCACATCTAGATGTTATTTAAGGATATCACATCTAAGCTCCCACAAGTATATAATGTAGCAACAAGAAACAAAAAAACTAGGAAAAGACCACAAACAGAGTGGACATCAACTTATATGTGACATAACTATGTCACATCTAGATGTGTCCTAGACAGACCCTTAAAAAATTGTCCGCCAGTTTTCGTTTCTTTTTTCCAGGAACGCGCGTATTCTATTTAAAACCACTGCTATGGAGAGATTTTTTTACCCCATTATAGCCTCTTGTTTGATAGAGTTTCTCGCGTCTCGCTCTGTCACCCTCTCCATACCAAAACAACATTACAGTGTCCACTCTATCTCTCTCCTCACCGGTGGTCATAGATCCGGCCGAATCCCGTTCGCTGCGGGAGGTGAGGAGGTGCAGCGTTGACGTTGTCGCCGTCGGTGACGGAGGAAGCCAATGCGCACCGTCCTCTCGGAGCCGGCGCTGGCGCAGACGAAGATCCTCCGCGCCGTTGTTCGCTGTCGTCGTGTGGGCAGATCCCGCCCGCCCGCCTAAACGACATCTCGCCCACCTGAGGTATAACTTCTTGTACTAGTCCAGCTCCCCAGGTCGCTGCGTGCGGGTTTTCTTCTATGCGACTACTCCCCATCTCCCCATGCATAGTAGCTAGGGTTCGTCGGCTGGTCCACCATCACCTACTAGTACTATTATAGAGGAAATGCCACTCAAAAAGTTGTCCTGATTTATGCCTCGGTGGAGGTATACATGTTGTTTCGACAAAAAGTACATGGTGGTTGTGCGATCATTGTCCATATGGTGGTAGTACTATCACTGGTTAAATGAAGAAATGCTTTTTTTCCCGGGTATCCTGGTTTAGTTCCCATCAAGATAATTATGGTGCTTCTGTTTGTTGGTGTACTTTTCATTAACTCTTATTGACAATTGAGATGTCGTTGCTAACCCTTTTTTATATTTTTGGAAACAGCGATGCGTGTCTCCATACCCTGGCATGTCTTCCTCAATTTTAGTGGAACTGCACAAAATTGGATGGCCATTGTTGTTTCGCCTCACTGTCCTCTGCCATGTGGTTCTTCCTTCCTCGAGCTTGACTACTGAGAAGAAACAGACCTCAGTGAGGATTTGTCGAACTTCTTAAGTGCCTCACCCAAACTTGATGCCAAATAGATGATGCATCACCACGATGACCTATCGATGCTCATGGTTGCGCCTCATTGTTGCGTCGGCTGGTGAAGCTGATCGATTTTCGACGAAAAACAAGCTGTCTTCCATCAATACTCTTTGCTTGTTACCACAAAGATGATATCCTTCGTCAGTTCACCTTGGTTGTGTTGGTGACGCAGCCATCTTTCACATTGGTGCAATTTTCGCTAGGGTTTTACGACAGGTGGGCCCAAAATGTGGCTGGCTCACCTGTCATACAGCCAAAAGCAGGTGCAGTGAAGGCACCGGAGCTCAGTCCGTACTACAGTAGTATATACTAAGCGGGAGCCTCAGCGCTTGTTCGCTAGGGTTTGCACTCTCCACACGCTCGCAGCACTACATATATGTTACTCCCTTCGTTTCGAATTACTTGTCTTAGATTTTTCTAGATACGGAGGTATCTAGCACTAAAATGAGTCTAGATACATTTGCTAGGGTTTGCTATATTCACATTCTCTCACCCTCTCTTCACCAGATTTAAACAAGACTGCGTTGGCCTCTTGTCTCTCTCTCCCCCCTCACAGCTGGTGAAGGAGGTGTCTGTATCCCGTCGCACCGGGAAGGGGAGGAGGTGCAGCGTTCACTCTATCGCCTTCGGCGAGGGAGGCAATCCACTGTCAGCTGCGCTGTTCTCTTTCACCCAGCGCCTGTGCAGGAGGGTCACCGACCCCTTCTTCCTCACTGGCGTACTTAGTGTGGGCAGATCCGGCCTCCCGCCGCACGCCTTGCCACATCCCGATGACCCTAAGGTATAAGTTTCTTTGAAACCGTCGTTGCTCTAGCTGCATGTGGATCTTTTTCGATCTGTAGTCGAATCTAGGTCTTGGTTCAAAGAGGAATGAAGGGTGTGGTGGGCTGGAGCAAGAATCTAGGACGTGGTTCAATGAGGAAAGGAGGGGCGGAAAGTAGTATAGACTGGCTATCCAGCCGCTTTGTAGGTCGAAAAGGGAAAAGGGGGGTAACCCAGTACGCACATCTGTAAGGAACCGATCTCTTTGTTGAAAAGGGAAAGAAACTGGGGGTCGGGTAGTTTTTGCATGACTAGATTTGCTGCCCTCACATAGGAAGAAGGTTCAAAGAGAACAAATATGGGATCATCGCATATATGCTGCTTGGCTACATACTCTGCATCACCCATTTATACGTGTGGACGCACATGGTGCTGGCATGTCCCATGCAGCTATTTTGCTGTTGTTAATCTTAGAATTAACTACTGATCTGTTTTAAAAGAATTTCTCTGTTAATATGAATCAATGCAACCGTTTTAGAAATGCCACCGTCCTATACTTTGTTTTCCATCAAGATAAGGTAGATGCTTCTTTTCGTGGCCGCATGTTTCATCCTCCTTTATTGGCCAGTAATTGTTTTCTTTTTTGCCTCTTAAAACAGGGATATCTATTCAACTTGTTGCTATAGAAAACTTAAATGTCACACCGGCAACTTTGCTTGATTTCAGTGCAACTGCACAAAACTTGATTGGATTTCCTATTCGTGTTGGTAGATTCGTATTTTATGTTTGTCGTCTCATGAAAGGTCAGTACAGGCCTTCATCCACATGATTGTGCAGTGTGCTTTGAGATGATGTGCTACTTGTATTGGTACTATTTTAAATAAATGATGAATTGAAGCTATTGTATTGCTGTCTTTTCCCATTAAGTAGTGAACAAAAATGGGACCAACCCAGACATGATGCTTGTTGCTTTGTTACAACAAATTCAGCATCACCCCCTTTATAAGCCAGTAATTGATGCCACTCTCAGAATTAACTATTGAATCTTATTTCAAAACTGCAACACTTGTTAGGGATTGGTGGGATTACCATTTTTGTGGCCGCATGTTTCATCCTCCTTTATTAGCCAGTAATTGATTCCTTTTTTGCCTCTGTTTATATAGGGATATGTATTCAACTTGTTGCTATTGTGACATTTTGCTTCGCTACGTGAAACACTTTGCTTGATTTCAGTGCAACTGCACAAAATGAGATTGGATTTCCTATTCGTGTTGGCAGATTCGTACGTGATCTTGTGTGCGTCATGACAGGTTGGTACTTGCCTTCATCCACATGATCGTGCAGTGTGTTTTGAGATGCTGTGCTACTTGTATTGGTACTGTTTTAAATAAATGATGAATTGAAGCTATTGTATTGCTGTCTTTTCCCATTAAGTAGTGAACAAAAATGGGACCAACCCAGACATGATGCTTGTTGCTTTGTTACAACAAATTCAGCATCACTCCCTTTATAAGCTTTGTCGTTCTTTATACATGTTGAAACAAGGCATTGTTAAGATAATGTCTCAGTCAATATGAATGAATCACACTGATGGAGAATTGCTACTCTCCTGCTTTGTTTCCCATTAAGATAAAGTAGATCAGTAGATGCTTTTCTTCTGGGAGTACAAGTTATCAACCGTTATTTCTTAGTAATTGTTAGCCTTATACCTATTGTTGCTTACAGGGATATCAAAATTAAAGCTCAGTTTTATTCCGACTTTGATTTTAGTTGAACTGCACAAAAGGAGCCAATGTGTAAGGCAAACTGCTGCATTACTGGGTCTAGTTGGTCGTTCCACTTTGCAGAAAGAAGCAGTCACTGTTTGCGCTACATTACAGAAGGAATGGCCAAGAAGCTTTACAGAGTATTATTAGACACCGGTGACATGACTAGTCTGCAGAGACCATTGGCAATTTAACAATACGTGGAGTGCCCTGGGCAAAAAGTGCCCAAACAAGTATAAAAGCTACGACATGACTCCACGATCATAGGCATTACATATTTTGAATGGGAAAAGCTTGTCAAAGTTTAATCATTGATGTTAGCAAGAAGACGTTAGTTTAATATATTGGAATTGGAAAACCTTGTCAAAATTTGCTCATTGATGTTAGCAAGAAGACATGCATTTGATATTTTTGAGTGGGACGCCCTTGCTGTGAGCAGCGTCGAGTGTTTTTTCCTATTCCTGTGTTCAGTTTAGAAGTAAATAGTTACTCTGCTGAGATATTCCTGTGTTAAGAGTTTGTTTTGAATATTACCTATGTAATGCCAGGCCTTGTGTTTGATTGCAAAGTTGAGCTTGGAATGTTGTGGCATGCGGCATCACGAGCTGTTCACCATGCCTCCTGAGAATAATGCTTCGTATTGTTTTGCATGTCGATCTAATGCCAGTGATTTTCTTGTTAAGAAGATCATCCTCTTCTGTTGTTTTCGTGCTTAAGAAGTTCATCGTTTGATGTTTCATTCATAGCCTATACGACAAGTCAAGTAGGTTAGACGTGAAACCATATGATCTTCCGACCAACTCATGATATTAGGTCGTGATTGGATCATCGTTTTCCAACCAAAACCGCTTGTAAAACTGACGCTTGTAAATTAAAGCATATGGTCTCGGGCGAAGGCGCTTGGTTGGTCGATTTTGACTAGTAAAATATCGGAAGTACTTGACACACGATAAAAATGTTGAACGACACTTGGACGATTGCTAATCCAGCCGTTAGCTGCTGTTTTAGCCTTTCCCATGGATGGCATGATACGCACGTCGTGCATGTATCGTCTGGTAATGTCGTCCATATAGCAGTGCTCGTAAAATATACACTGGTCTCTCAAATTACACGCGTAACCCACCCGTTTTACTTACAGACCTCGGGCCCTCGGTTTCATTATGCCTGTATTTTACGCGTTGTTTTTGATGACGAGTAAATTACACTTGTATGTTAATACATGTTTGAAATAAACCAGAGCTCCCAAGTGCGGCCTTACCGTTTCATGCCGTCTCAGTTTCTGACAGGTGCTCATAGGTGTCCGATGATCCTGGCTTCCTGAATGAGTAGCGGGCGCTGTATCAGACCATCCGTGGCGCCGAGCATTGTTAACATCATCAACAAACATGAGGATTCAGGAGATGACTTTATTTTAACTGGATGACACTAGGGACCCACTAGGGCCATAGGCGTACATACGCAAGTGCCTCCTTATTATGTACAACTATATTTTGTTTGCTTTCTCCTGGTTTCGTGACATCACGGTCCCACACCATTGTCAACCTATGTAGTCAATATAAACGAGAGAATTTCACAAGGTGCGGCCGACAGCTGGGACCAAGCAGCTAGAGCATTATTTGTGTTTTTGAGGCGTGAGCACTGCAGAGTTTTTCTTGGTGATGATTTCGTTGTTGTTCAGAGGAGAGCAGGGTATTAACTGGGCGGGCTGTGGCCCGTCTAGCCAAGGCCAGATATCCAGCCCAGATACTAATTTTTTCAAGATGAAAATGGCTAGTCCAGCTATACATCTTATTGAGGAATACCCAGGCAAGGTTAACTTGTTATTCTCCGCCCCACTAGGCTGCAAATCTTTCCTAGGAGGGATGCATTAGGCTTAATAGGAAAATGGGCTTTAAAAATAATAAATGGGATGTAATTATAAAAACTGGGCAGTAACAATAAAAAAATGCACCAAACATGAAATTAGTTTATAAAATATTATTTATGAATTTTGAAAATCCTAAATTTTCATTGTTCCGCGCGCAATGTTTCGTTGGATTTTTACGTAATACAAATTTATATTTAATCTGACTAGAAATTTCGGGATAAAAATATTTCGGAGCCCATCAAAATGTGGGAAATTTTATTGAATTCTGTCTTCAACGGTTGGTTGAAATTATTAATCATTGTCCTAGCTAGAAAATGGGCTGTACTTTTAACAAACTGTAAATGGGTTGTTGTAAATTCCATTAGAATTCCAAAATGGGTTGTACATTCTTACAAAACGCAAATGGGCTATAAGTTCTTTGCCACACACTTGTGGGCCTACTAAGTGACACGTCCCCTAAAAAAATAAGTTGATGCGTATGCAAGGCTTTGCCAACTTATTATAGTCAACACACGGTTCTAGCAGTAGTGTCCATTGGATGTCTATCCAACGGATGTCGTGCTTCTTCTTCAATCTCGGATATTCTTAGCTTCGGCCGCCCAAAATATGATTCCTCCCCCTGACATCTAGGCCGCACCGTTGCGGAGGCTGGCCTGTGGGCCTAGTAAGTTGGAGCGTACCAATGGCTTTGTCAACTTAGTCAATAATAAACGTTTCTAGCTTCAGTGACCGTACGATGTCCATCCAACGGTCGTAGTGCTTCTTCAACCTCTGGTCTTCTTGGTCCAGCCGCCCAAAGCAGCGCCGGTCGTGCCGCTTGCTCCTGCCTCCCGTGGCCGGCTGTGCTGCCGCGGAGGCCTCACCGCCCCCATACTACTCCCACCGCTGGCCAGGCCATCCCTCCAGTCACCCACACCCCCTGTTATTCTACGGCGACGGCAGCCTCACACCGCAGCCGAACTAGTGAACCCTTGTACTCCTCTCCGCGCGGGCTTCCACTGCTGCGTCTTCCCCGGCTCCGCGTCGTCCCCTTCCTAGGCCTCGCCGTCGTCCAGACCACCGCCCTGGTGCTCTCGGCATGGCGTGGTCAACGTGGTCAACGACCGACTTCCATCAAAAGAGTACTGTACATGGACAGGCTGACAGCTGGGTCCAGGCGGCCGCAAGGAAGTGCCTCCTTATTACGCGCAAAATAATTATTCCTCCACCTTACAGCAGGGACCCACCGGACGGGCCACTTTATTTCACGAAAAAAATGTTTCCCCCCCTGACTGCTCGGACCCACCGGACGGGCCAGCGTATTTCACGAAAAAAACGTTCCCCCCGCTGTCAGCTCGGACCCACCGGAAGTGCCTCCTTATTACGCACAAAAAAAATGAATACTCCCCCTGCTAGCTGGGACCCACCATGGTGGGAGGCTGACTTGTGGGCCTACTAAGTTGACTGGGACGGGGGCCTTTGTCAACTTTAGTCAATATGAACGATTCTAGCTCCAGTGACCGTACGATGTCCATCCAACGGTCGTAGTGCTTCTTCAACCTCTGGTCTTTTTGCTCTAGCCGCCCAAAGCAGCGCCAGTCGTGCCGCATGCTCCTGCCTCCCGTGGCCGGCTGTGCTGCCGCGGAGGCCTCACCGCCCCCTACTATTCCCACCGCTGGCTAGGCCCTGCGGCGACGGCAGCCTCACACCGCAGCCGAACCAGTGAACCCTCGTACTCCTCTCTGCGCGGGCTTCCACTGCCGCGTCTTCCCCGGCTCCCTGTCGTCCCCTTCCTAGGCCTCGCCGTCGTCCACCGCCCTGGTGCTCTCGGCGCGGCGTGGTCAACGTGGTCAAGGAACAACTTCCATCGGACGTGGACTGTACGTGGAGAGGCTGACAGCTGGGTCCACGGCCGCAGCAAGGAAGTGCCTCCTTATTACGTGCAAAATAATTATTCCTCCACCTGACAGTGGGGACCCATGTTGTCTACTACACAACCTTCTTCTTGTAGACGTTGTTGGGCCTCCAAGTGCATAGGTTTGTAGGACAGTAGCAAATTTCCCTCAAGTGGATGACCTAAGGTTTATCAATCCGTAGGAGGCGTAGGATGAAGATGGTCTCTCTCAAGCAACCCTGCAACCAAATAACAAAGAGTCTCTTGTGTCCCCAACACACCCAATACAATGGTAAATTGTATAGGTGCACTAGTTCGGCGAAGAGATGGTGATACAAGTGGTATATGGATAGTAGATAAAGGTATTTGTAATCTGAAATAATAAAAACAGCAAGGTAGCAAGTGATAAAAGTGAGCGTAAACGGTATTGCAATGATAGGAAATAAGGCCTAGGGTTCATACTTTCGCTTGTGTAAGTTCCCTCAACAATAATATCATAATTGGATCACATAACTATCCCTCAACATGCAACAAAGAGTCACTCCAAAGTCACTAATAGCAGAGAACGAACGAAGAGATTATGGTAGGGTACGAAACAACCTCAAGGTTATTCTTTCCAATCAATCCGTTGGGCTATTCCTATAGGTGTCACAAACAGCCCTAGAGTTTGTACTATAATAACACCTTAAGACACAAATAAACCAAAACCCTAATGTCACCTAGATACTCCAATGTCACCTCAAGTATCCGTGGGTATGATTATACGATATGCGTCACACAATCTCAGATTCATCTATTGAACCAACACAAAGGACCTCAAAGAGTGCCCCAAAGTTTCTACCGGAGAATCACGACGAAAACGTGTGCCAACCCCTATGCATAGGTTCCCGATGTCACGAAACCCGCAAGTTGATCACCAAAACATACATCAAGTGGATTAATAGAATACCCCATTGTCACCATGGGTATCCCACGCAAGACATACATCAAGTGTTCTCAAATCTTTAAAGACTCAATTCGATAAGATTACTTCAAAGGGGAAACTCAATTCATTACAAGAGAGAAGAGGGGGAGGAGAAACATAGGATCCAACTATAATAGCAAAGCTCGCGATACATCAAGATCGTATCGTCTCAAGAACACGAGAAAGAGAGATCAAACACATAGCTACTGGTACATACCCTCAGCCCCGAGGGTGAACTACTCCCTCCTCGTCATGGAGAGCGTCGGGATGATGAAGATGGCAACGGTGAGGGTTCCCCCCTCCGGCAGGGTGCCAAAACAGGGTCCCGATTGACTTTTGGTGGCTACAGAGGCTTGCGGCGGCGGAACTCCCGATCTAATCTCCGTTCTGGAAGTTTTAGGGTACGACGATATATATGGGTGCAGAAAGTACGTCGGAGGAGCCACAGGGGCCCCATGAGGCAGGGGGCGCCCCCTAGGGGGGTGGGCGCGCCCCCCACCCTCGTGAGCAGCCCGTGTCTCCCCTGACGTGCACTCCAAGTTCCCTGGGTTGCTTTCCTTCCAAAAATAACTTCTCCAGTTGATTTCATTCCGTTTCGACTCCCTTTGATATTCCTTTTCTTCGAAACACAGAAATAGGCATAAAACAGCAAATTTGGGCTGGGCCTCCGGTTAATAGGTTAGTCCCAAAAGTAATATAAAAGTGGATAATAAAGCCCAATATTGCCCAAAATAGTAGATAATATAGCATGGAGCCATCAAAAATTATAGATACGTTGGAGACATATGAACCCATCGGAAGGGCCACCGTATTTCGCGAAAAAACATTTCCCCCCTGACTGCTAGGACCCACCAGCTACACCTTCGCACGCAAGGAAGTGCGTCCGGGAAAAAAACAAAACGATTCGCCCCCCTGACTGCTGGGACCCACCAGCTACATCTTCGCACGCAAGGAAGTGTCTGACAGTCGGGACCCACCTGGTCGAAGCGTACGTAGCGTTGTCATTCTGGCCGCGAACGTGTACGTACATATATACTGGTCGATGTAGAGGCGTGCACGTGTCGTAGTAGAGGCGCGCACGTAGCATGTACACGTACGTAAAGTGGCCAGGGTGCAAGAAAGAAAATACGGCCACATATGTGTACGTACGGGCGGGGTCTCGAATGCCTACTCGCGCTTACGTACGGCCAGGGCTCGTGTACATGGCTGGGTCGAAACGGAGAAACATCATCGTCGTCGTGTTCATGGGGAGGCAACGGAATGCGTCATGTTCATCGGGAGGGCTTGGATGGAACAGGCGATGGAAACGAGGCCTGGCGTACCACAGAACGAAGGAAACGGCCTTGTGTTCGACCGACCATGTTCGAAACGGGACCCTGTTCATCGGGAGGGGTCTGGCGTACCGCAAAACGGAGGAAATGGACCTCCTATGATCGAAACGGGGGTCCTGTTGATCAGGAGGGGTGTGGCGTACTGCAAAACGGACGAAACGGACTTGTGTTGGAGCGCTACGGTCGAAACGTGGGTCCTGTTCATCAGGAGGGGTGTGGCGTACCGCAAAACGGGACTCCACGGGATACTGTTCATCTCCACCGTCGACCCCCTCCAGCCTCCATGAGCTATTGTTCATCCACCGTCGACCTGCTCCAGCCTCCACCTGCGACTGTTCATTCACGGGCTCCTGTTCATCCAGCCTCCACCGCGCGCTACTCCACCGGCTACTGTTCAACCACCCCTCCACCGTCTACTGTTCAACCAGCCCTCCACACCACGGGGTCCTGTTCAACCACCCCTCCACGGGCTCCCCTCCACCGTCTACTGTTCATCCAGCCCTCCACACCACGGGGTCCTGTTCAACCACCCCTCCACGGGCACCCCTCCACCGTCTACTGTTCATCCAGCCCTCCACACCACAGGGTCCTGTTCATCCACCCCTCCACGGGCACCCCTCCACCGTCTACTGTTCATCCAGCCCTCCACCACACCATGAGGTCCTGTTCATCCAGAGGCAACGCCACCACTCACTGTTCATCCAAACCCCCCGCAACGCTCACTGTTCATCCCATCGATCGGCTTCAGTTAGCAGCAGTAGCAAAGGAATCGCTCGATCGGGTTCAGTTAACAGCCATCGATCGATCGCTCGGGTTCAATAACGCGTAGCCTGTAGTGCAATCGCTCGGGTTTAGTTAGAGCCCAACGCCTTGCTCGGGTTCAGTTAGAGCCAACTCCTCGCACACACGCGCGTACGTGTACGAGAGAAACGCGCATCGCTCAGCCCCCGACCTCCCACCGTAACCGGGAACTCCCCGAAATTTTCCTCCCCCTCGCTTCTACGATGGTTTTTTCCGTCATGGACGGCCCAAAGAATGTCATGCAGCTGCGTCTCCGGCCCTCCCAGGACGAAAAGCCCATTTTCTGTCATGATTTTTTGTCATAGAAGTAGGAGCCCACCACATCTATGATGATACCGGCTTTTGTCACAATTATCGTCATAGAAGTGTCATATGTATGACAGAAATTTTTTTCATTCGGCCCAAAATGTCACGGATGTGTCTTTTTTTGTAGTGATCAACCGCGTTGTGCTAACGCTTCCGCTTTCGGTCTACGAGGGTACGTGGACAGCACTCTCCCCTCTCGTTGCTATGCATCTCCATGATCTTGCGTGTGCGTAGGAAATTTTTTGAAATTACTACGTTCCCCAACAGGTACCCCATAGCCACATCCACCGGGTCTAGATCCCGCACCCAGGCTTTGGAGCGGCTGAGGGCAGTCAAGGCTCCGGCTCTGGCACAAGATCGTTTGACCTCTTGAAACCTGGCGGGTAAGATTGATAACTTCTTCAAGACATCACTCAAACGGTTGGGTCCTTGGTGGGCAGGGGAGATAGTAGCAAGTGCTCGTTGAGTGCCAGTATACAGTTGCTCCACCCAGGTATAAACCGCCTTCAGTTTTGTCACACTGTCTTGGCTCAGATTTTTTACTTCATGGACCTGCGAGTGTTTTTAACAAAGGCTCAGCAGGCGTCTTATATTCCTGGTCAACATAAAGTATAAGTGATTAATACAAATGACATACCGAAGATGGCGGAGACATTTGAGACACACGGTTTTTAAGCTGGTGAGCTCCTTGGTAACCTGCTCAAGAGCCGCCTCTGCTGTCTCGGCATGTTGTATCAGCAAGGTCTTCTCATCGGCCCAGGATTTCTTCTTTTCTGTCAAATTGGTCTTCAATTTTCAGTTTTAGAGAGACTCAATTGAAGTTTGGAGTTAGCAGTCTTTATCTCTGCCTCTTGATCCGCTAGCCGGGTCTTTGCATCCGTCAATTGAGAGCCCAATTCAGTTAGGGCGGTCTACAAGCATGCACAGGTGTGTCAATATTTAACTAAAGGTTATAATGATTGAATTCCCAAGTACTTTGCAAATGCAATACCACTTGGCACTTGGGGGCTAATGTCTGCCAAAGCAATTTTTATGCAACATGACTCTTCTATGTTTCAAGTCCCAAGTGTTTTACAAAGTAACAACGCTTGGCACTTGGGGGCTAATGCATGACATTCAGAAAGTTTTTTTAAGTTGAGCCAGATCATATTAATTTGGACTGATGTCGGAGTAGTCGATCACGGGTACCCCGAGGACGGCAAGACGATATTTCAAGACATCAGGGCTAGCAAAGCCCCTCAGTCCGACTGCCCGGCCGCTCCTGTCGGCTCCCCGTCCGACTGCTCTGCCCGGCCGGCTGCTGACTGCCGGTTGCCGACTACGCCAACCAGATGGCTGCCGACTGCGCCAACCAGCCGGCTGCCGACTACGCCAACCAGCCGGCTACCGACTGCAGCTCGACCCGACACCCACAAGACCCCGACGAGACGGCCATACCGCGGACAAGACAACCGTACCACGACGCCATCATGTACAGTGTCACTTGTCCCCTAACACTATTTATGAAGTGACCCAGGGGACAAGCATGACATGCACCATGCCTTACCCATGCCTACCCACATAGCTTACATAGTAAGCTAGCCCACACTATAAAAGGGGCACACATCCATCCATCCACTCACTCACGCCACATCCATTTGGCCACAAGGCCACTCACGGCCACAAGCCACGGCCATACTTGGCCACTAGAGCCGGCCATACGCATGCATATACGACATCAGATGCCCTTGGCACTGATCTCAGATACAGCTCCAGGAGCACTTTGTACCAGATATATCAGATATACTCAGACATGCAGGAGTAGGGGTATTATCTCTCCGGAGAGCCCCGAACCTGGGTAAACTAGCGCGTGCTACTCGCATACCCGCTCCCGGTCCTATCAGCAGCAGTCTTACCCACACACTAAGCCCTTGTGGCATCTGCCGACTCGCAAGCCCCCCGTGAGAATACCATGACAACTGAGTTAAGACAGTTAAGAAAGTTAAGTACCGGTTCATTGATAATAAATTGAGCCGGCCCTTGGGGACTACAGGTGAAAGTTTATACTAATCTGTTGGACTTAGGAAAAATCTAAAGACAAGGTATCAACCTATATCATAAGTCTACAGATCATTCAGGTTCATCATAATCTGAAGACTTGGGGGCTGGCAGAGTATATATAAACCGGAGTACATACCTCATATTTCAGTTGCAATTGCTTGACCATCTCAATCTCCGACTCACGCTGGAATGCACATGACTGAGATAGCCGGACAGTATGTCATTAACATTCAGGTGAGTGTAGTGAGAGATATCAAATTGTACTTTTTGCCTTTCTAAGGCCTCCTGTTTGGCAGAATGCCTGGCCAGCACAATCGGTTTACCCGGCACAACAAATCTGCTGCCAGTGATCAGAACGTTATGGTTAGAAGATGCTGGCGCGTTAGCTGAACCGGATGGTCTGACGATGGAGGGATCAACAATGGTTTCATCAGCTGACGGCTCAGGAGGGTCCAATTGAGCATGGACAGTCGGATCTTCTCGCACTTCAGATTGAGCGGGAGGAGTTGATGTTGCCGGTTCAGTATAATGATGCAGTTTTAAAGATGCAGAGGAAAGATGATTTTCCTTACCCAGGGGCAGTCTTGAAAGCCGGAAATTGAGTCTGAGATGAGTCGCCAGAAAAGCGAGAAATCTCCTGCAAAAGTAAAATAAAGTTCAAGCATAAGAGGAAATAGATTCACGGATAAAAACAAAGGACAAAGGTGAAAGAAACCTCATTCTGTCATTTTCGAGGAGTTTTTTGTAAGTCATAAGGTGGTTCATCATCATCATTGGTCCGGGCTTGACGGCGGCTCTCATGTTGCTGCTTTTTCAAAAGAAAATGAGGGTCCAAATAAGCCAAAGGGTGCGAAAACCTTACTTTCCGGGTTACCAGTCGAAGTTTCTGGCTTGGCAAAGGGGCTGAGTCGGAGGAGATAGTTACCTCTTCTTCCATGGCCTGGCCGGCCCCTGTGTCATCCTGGCAATAGTCAGTGTCAATAAGATAGTTGAAAAATTGGCCAAGGGAGTCAAGGGATACCTCCGACTCAGAAACATCATCCAGCGGGAACATGTCAGATGCAGTCTTATTCTTCTTGGGCTTCTAGGTCATTCTCCTGGCGGCTATGGCAGCAAATCTGGCCTTCTTGGCAGCTTCATGATCATACTTGGCCTTCCAGAAGTCAGATTTGGCCTGTAAACAAATAAGCAGGTTAAAAAGTCATGTAAGTATTCAAACTACTGAGGAAAACACAAAAAGAGAAAGAGGTCAGGGGTTTTTTCACCTCTGGGGCCGGGTTAAGTTTGCAGAAGGGGTTTAATCCAACCTTACTACAGTCCTCGTATTTGCCATTCACGAGGATGGTTGACATCGCAACAATGTCTTCTTCAGTTAGTTGTACAGAGCTATGACGCAGAGAATCATCTGGGCCTCCGCCATATTCATACATCAATTTGGATCGACGGCTTAGAGGGATGACCCGCCATGCGATCCAGCAACGGATCAGATCAACTCCAGTTAAGCCGTTTCCCATTAAAGCTTGAAACTTTTTGATAGATGGGATAAGCTTCTTGCGTTCAACAGGAGTAAGCTTGTCGGGGAGCACAAACTTGGAATCAAGACGATCCGTGCGATAACCCGGTAGTGGTTTTTCATCTGCTGGTGGTATGTCTTGGCAGTAGAACCAAGTTCGATTCCAATCTTTGGGATGGCTCGGTAAGACCACTAAAGGAAAGACGGCACCTTGTCGGTGTTGAATCGAGATTCCGCGAGTTCCAAGCTAGGGCCATTGGTACACTCATTCTGGCGGTTCAAATAAAAGTACTCTCTGAAGAGTTCCACAGTCGGCTTCTCTTGAAGATACACCTCATAGAGAACTTGAAAATTGCAGATGTTGGATATGGAATTGGGTCCAAGATCTTGAGGGTGAAGTTTGAATAAATGAAGAACGTCTCCGAAGAACTTTGAGTCGGGTGGTGAAAAACCCCGATTCATGTGGTCAGTGAAGACAATAACTTAACCATCTTTGGGATTAGGCCGTTCCTCGTCCGGGTCAGGAGCACGTTAAGACATAATGTTTTTCTCTGGCAAAAATCCAATGGTGACAAACTCTTTCAAGTTATCTTCGGTTACTGTGGAGGGGACCCAGTTGCAGACTATTGGTGTTTTTGACGGCATGATGAAAAAGGGGAAGCTGAAAAGAAAGTAATTTGCCGCTTCAATTTATTGATGAAGTTATAGGTTTATGGTCATGATACAGATGAATAATGGTGGCTTAAATAAGGGCTAATGACATATAAAGGAAAAATAAGCCAGAGTCATAAGCCGCCATGACTAAAAAGTATTCGAAGGTTGCCAGAATCAAAATTGGCTAAGTGTTGAGACAAAGCAGGTTTCCTGAGCTGTGGTTATTATTATGGATCAAAATGGTTCAGAAAAGAAAAATAAAGTTAGACCTAAAACACAGGCACAAAGGAGTTCGTCAGCTCTAAAGAGGCATTTCTATAAGAGAAAGGGATCTGCTAACATCTAAAATGGATGTAAAACAACTACCGCACACATTCTATACTTCTTTTTAGATCAAAGGAGGGTACGGAGAAGAAACTACAAGAAGGTCTGTGATGAACAGTGAAGAACACCGATGAACTCGCAACCCTAATATAGATCTAAGTGTGCGGAAAAGGAGGAACTTACGAATGCAGATCTACTGCGAAGAGTCGCCGCGGTTCTCTGGACGAGCTCAGGGTGATGCAATGGCCGACGTTGAGGGCAACGTCAGCGCTACGGCGGCGGCGGAGCTCGAGAGGCAAAGAGGTGGCGAGAAGAAGGAAGGAAGAAGAAGAAAGAGGAAGAGCTGGTCGTGCCTATTTATAGGGGGATAAGCGAACAGGCAAGCGCAAAAATCGAGGAAGACCCAAATAATGATTATCCAGCTAAATGGACGCCTCGATTCTCGGAAGACATTTAAGGTTAAAGATCTGTCGGAGATGACGTCATGGCAGATTTTCATATCTTTTGAGGATGACGTCATGGCAGGTTACAAGAGCTTTTACAGATAAAGGAAGATGGGTTTCGTCTAAATGTTGAAGGTTGACAAGAACAAGGTTCAAATCAACTTGGGGCCTAATGTTGGGAATATAACTTTCGGATATGACCCGCCCAGGAGGGGCCGGGTCAACCCTAATGGTGGGTTGTGAAGAGAAGCCCAGTAATATTCAAGGTGATAGTTTATTAAAGAATTTTAGAAGGCCTAAGTCCAGAGGCGGCTTAAGGCCCAATATTGTAAACCGCCATATGTAAAGAAAGACTTGTAAAGAAAGGCATATAAAAGAAGTCACCGAGCCGGACAAGTTTTATGAGCCGGCCGGGACTCTGTAAGCCGCCAGGCGTCTACCCGTGTATATAAGGGGATGACCCAGTAGCGGCTTAGGACAAGAAACAACAGATCGATAGCCAAGCTAGCGGATTCGCTCCTTGGTCATCGAAACCTAGCAATACAACATCAACTGGACTAGGCCTTACCTTCACCGTAAGGGGCCGAGCCAGTATAAACCTCTCGTGTCCTTTGTCCTGATTAACCCCTTTAAGCTTCACTACAAAAAAGACACATCCGTTACATTTTGGGCCAAACAAATTTTTTTCTGTCATACATATGACACTTCTATGACAATAATTGTGACAAAACCCGGTATCATCATAGATGTGGTGGGCTCCTAGTTCTATGACAAAAAATCATGACAGAAAAATGGGCTTTTCGTCCTGGGCGGGCTGGAGACGCAGCTGCATGACATTTTTTGGGCCGTCCATGACGGAAAAAACCATGGTAGAAGCGAGGGGGAGGAAAATTTCAGGGAGTTCCCGGTTACGGTGGGAGGTCGGGGCCGAGCGATGCGCATTTCTCTCGTACACGTACGCGCGTGTGTGCGAGGCGTTGGCTCTAATTGAACCCGAGCGAGGCGTTGGGCTCTAACTGAACCCGAGCGATTGCACTGCAGGCTAAGCGTTACTGAACCCGAGCGATCGATCGATGGCTGTTAACTGAACCCGATCGAGTGATTCCTTCGCTACTGCTGCTAACTGAAGCCGATCGATTGGATGAATAGTGAGCGTTGCGGGGGGGGGGGGGGGGGGGGTTGGATGAACAGTGAGCGGTGGCGTTGCCTCTGGATGAACAGGACCCTGTGGTGTGGAGGGTTGGATGAACAGCAGACGGTTGAGGGGTGCCCGTGGAGGGGTGGTTGAACAGTAGCCGGTGGAGTAGCGCGCGGTGGAGCCTGGATGAACAAGAGCCCGTGGAGGCTGGAGGAGGTCGACGGTAGCCCGTGGAGGCTGGAGGAGGTCGACAGTGGAGATGAACAGTATCCCGTGGAGTCCCGTTTTGCGGTACGCCACACCCCTCCCGATGAACAAGACCCCCATTTCGACCGTAGGAGGTCCGTTTCATCCGTTTTGCGGTACGCCACACCCCTCCCGAACAACAGGACCCCCGTTTCGACCGTAGGAGGTCCGTTTCATCCGTTTTGTGGTACGCCACACCCCTCCCGATCAACAGGACCCCCGTTTCGACCGTAGGAGGTCCGTTTCCTCCGTTTTGCGGTACGCCACACCCCTCCAGATCGACAGGACCCTGTTCCGAATGTAGGAGGTCCGTTTCCTCCGTTTAGCAGTACGCCAGGCCTCGTTTTCATCGCCTGTTCCGTCCAAGCCGTCCCAATGAACACGGCCATGCATTCCATTCCGACCCAGCCGGTTGGCTCCCACGCGTTCCGTTGCCTCCCGATGAACACGACGCGTTCCGTTGCCTCCCCATGAACACGACGCATTCCGTTGCCTCCCCATGAACACGACGCATTCCGTTGCCTCCCCATGAACACAACGACGACGCTGTTTCTCCGTTCCGACCCAGCCATGTACACGAGCCCTGGCCGTACGTATGCGCGAGTAGGCGTTCCAGACCCCGCCCGTATTTACACGTACGTGGCCGTATTTTCTTTCTTGCACCCTGGCCGCTGTACATACGTGTACATGCTACGTGCGCGCCTCTACTACGACACGTGCGCACCTCTACTACGACATGTGCGCGCCTCTACATCGACCAGTATGTACGTACACGTTCGCCACCAGAATGACAACGCTACGTACCCTTCGACCAGGTGGGTCCCGACTGTCAGGCACTTCCTTGCCTGCGAAGATGTAGTTGGTGGGTCCCAGCAGTCAGGGGGCGAATCGTTTTTTTTGCCCGGACGCACTTCCTTGCGTGCGAAGATGTAGCCGGTGGGTCCCAGCAGTCAGGGGGGTGAATCATTTTTTTTGCCCGGACGCACTTCCTTGCGTGCGAAGGTGTAGCTGGTGGGTCCCAGCAGTTAGGCGGTCGAATCATTTTTTTTTGCCCGGACGCACTTCCTTGCGTGCGAAGATGAAGCTGGTGGGTCCCAGCAGTCAGGGGGAAACGTTTTTTCCATGAAATATAGTGGCCCGTCCGGTGGGTCCCAGCTGTCAGGTGGAGGAATCATTATTTTCCACGTAATAAGGAGGCACTTCCTTGCTGCAGCCGTGGACCCAGCTGTTAGCCTCTCCACGTACAGTCCACGTTCGATGGAAGTCGTTCCTTGACCACGTTGACCAGGCTGCGCCGAGAGCACCACAGCGGTGGACGACGGCGATGCCTAGGAAGGGGACGACGCGGAGCCTCGGAAGACGCGGCAGTGGAAGCCCGCGCGGAGAGGAGTACGAGGGTTTACTGGTTCGGCTGCGGTGTGAGGCTGTCGTCGCCGCAGGGCCTGGCCAGCGGTGGGAATAGTAGGGGGCAATGAGGCCTCTGCGGTAGCACAGCCGGCCACGGGAGGCAGGAGCATGCGGCACAACCGGCGCTGCTTTGGGCATCTGGAGCAAGAAGACCAGAGGTTGAAGAAGCACTACAACCGTTGGATGGACATCGTACGGTCACTAGAGCTAGAACCGTTCATATTGACTAAGTTGACAAAGCCCTCCGTCCCCGTCAACTTAGTTGGCCCACAACTCATCCTCCCACTATGGTGGGTCCCAGCTAGCAGGGGGTATTCATTTTTTTGTGCATAATAAGGAGGCACTTCCTTGCGTGCGAAGATATAGCTGGTGGGTCCAACATGTCAGCAGGGGAACATTTTTTCGCGAAATACAGAGGCCCTTCCGGTGGGTCCCAGCTGTCAGGTGGAGGAATCATTATTTTGTGCGTACAGTCCACGGCCGATGGATGCCATTCGTTGACCATGTTGACCAGGCCGCGCCGAGAGCACCATGGCGGTGGACGACGGCGAGGCCTAGGAAGGGAGCGACACGAAGCCGGGGAAGACTCGGCAATGGTTGCCCACGCGGTGGGGAGTATGACGGTTTACTGGTCTGGCTGCCGTCGCCGGAAAATAACAGGAGGTGTGGGTGAGTAGAGGAATGGCATGGCGAGCAATGAAGTAGGGTGGGGCGGTGCGGCCTGTGCGGCAGCACAGCCGGCCATGGGAGGCGGGAGCAGGCAGTCCCACCGGAGCTGGTTTGGGCGGCTAAAGCAAGAAGATCACATATTGAAGAAGAAGCACGGCCGTTGGATTAACATCCAACGGTCACTGCTGCTAGAATCGTTTGTGGACTAAGTTGACAAAGCCAAAGTACACGTCAACCTAGTAGACCCACAAGTCAGCCTCCAAATCTGCCCCAAACAGCATACAGCCCGAAATTTCTAGCCAGATTCAAATTAATTTTAAATCTAAATATACCTTAATTTAAATTCAATGAAATTTTACCCGCACAAAAACAATGAAATTTAAAATATCAAAATCCGAAAGAAAACAATATTTTGGAACTAATTGCCTGTTTGCTGTATTTTTTCATTTTACGGCCCATTTATTATTACTTATAGCCCATTTCTTATTACTTATAGCCCATTTTTTGGGCAAAATGCATCCCTCCTCGTCTTGAAAGATTTCCGGCCCAGCAGGGCGTAGAAAAGCAAGTAGGCCTATGTTGGTTATTCTGCAAAAAACAAAATAGCTGGCTAGCCATTTTCAGAAAGGAAAAAAACAAACTGGGCTGGTCATGTGCTAACCATATGAAATAAAAGCCAGGGCTAGATGGGCCATGGGTCTCGCACAACCCAGTTGATACCCTTCTCTGTCCCGAAAAAACAAAATTACTGCGCGCTGTTGGGTCCCTACTGTCATCCTCACCATGTACAGTCATCTCCTTATTCCTCTCGGTTGTTGACCATGTTGACAACACCGGAGGGCGGCGCCGCGGCGAGCGAACCAAGGCGGAGGACGATGGTGAGGCCTCAGACGAGAACGAATAGGAGCCGGGGAAGATCACAGCCAGTCGTGGGAGGCGGGAGCAGGCGGTCCCACCGGCGCTGGTTTGGCTTTGGCGGCTCGAGGAAGAAGAGACTGAAGAAACGTGATAGATGTTGAATGTCAATCCAATGGTCAAGGTTGGCACAATCGTTTGTTGACTAAGTGGACACCAAGTAGCATACTTTTTTATATATAGGAAGAAAACTGCGAGGAAAATGCGTTCATATGCCGTCCTCCTCACAGGGAACGTTCGCCACATAAGTGACTAGCACCCTTGGTTTTCAACCGAGAGGTCTTGGATTTGAGTCGCAGGAACTCTCAATTTTGTTCTCCTTCCTTCCTCGCAAAAAAGGGAAAGAAAATCAAAGACTTGGGAAGGCGTATAGAACAAGCTAGTGTACCAGTAAAGAGACGTTGCCGAGTTTTAGAAAAAAGAAAGACGTGCTCCTATAGTTGGTTCGAATCCAAACCTAGACTATGACCATATATGGTGCTATGCTACTCTGCAAGTAATGAAACTGACATATCCAACGTTCGCTTCTCCTCTTCTCTACTTACTCTGCCTAGCATCAGAAGCTCTGGTCACAGCAACCATGTCCGCTGGCTGCTCGTTCACCTGCTCTTCAGCAGGCAACAACCAGATATGCGCCAAGTCGCCACCCGTACCATCGCCTGTGGGTCTCATCACACCCCCACCGGCATGCGCACCAGAGCCGATTGCTTATCGGAACCCGCTGCCGTTGGTGTGGTGCCACTGCTGCAAATCACACAGAGTCATTCGTCGCGTCTCAACCACAATCCGCAACCCTGGCCAAGTCTTCTACAAATGCCCGAATCATGGGGTAATAATATGTTTAAGTGTTGTTCTGCTGCTTTCAGTTGCTGATTTTTTAATAGTTTGGTTGATGATCTTCCAATTTGATTCGTGCAGAAAAGGGAAGATTCGTGTGATTTGTATTTCTGGGAAGTTGCTGATGTGGGGGAATGCAATTGCGCTGATTATTTAGTTAGCCGAGGAATCCCAATACCAGTAGGTTGGGGTGTTGGACAAGTAACTGAAGGAACGACAGAAGAGGAAGATGCAGAGCAGAAGGTTAAAGATGCAGTTCCTCTGATCATGGCCAAGCAACAGCTGCTGAACGACCTTGACAGCAATGAGGAGATGAAAGAGCTTGTGAAGATAATGGGCAAAATCGATGTGCTCTGTAGGATGATTGTCTCTTTATTTGCAGTGTATGTAGCACTCGTGATGTATTCAGTGGCTACGACATGAGCACTTTGCTGAAACTAGTAATGAATGAAACCTGTGTAGCAGGCTAGGTGTAGTGTTGTGAACATATAATGATTTCTATTAACGGAAATCAGGGGGTATCCCCTTTTGCTCATATAAATAAATAAATAGCAGAGGCCCTGTCGGGTTAGCTTTGTTCTCATTCGAAGACGTTGAGCAAATTGCAGTCCAACAGCAAACTATGTCATCAAATTCAAGTTTCACAGCCAAATATGAGTACAACTAAACAACAATGTCATCATGTTTTATTTGTCATACAATCACCAAACACAAATCAGCATACATAACAAGTGATTTTCTCACAGCAAAATACTAAACAACATGTTCATCAGGTTTCAGTTGTCATAGCAAGCACAATTTCACATAGTAGATAAAAAATGTCTTCTGACAGGCAAATACGACAAAAGCAATGTAATCATCATCCGCAGCAGCAGCATCAACATCTTCGCCATGTGTATCAGTCTGAATCGTAATTCCCCACGGTGTCATCTTCTTCTTCGTCCTCAACATCCTCGAACGTTGGCTTCTTCTTGATCAACTCTTGTATGTCCACAGCACGACAGACAATCTTTTCGTCGGCGTCATTGACATAATGGTTCTCAAAGATATTAGGAACATCTGTGTTATCTTGTACATCAGGAGCAGTGTAAGCATCATCTTGTTGTGCAACTTCATTAAACGAATTCCTCTGCTCAAACCTTTGCAATACTCTCTAGTCATCGCTACGTGCAAATGTGTCTTCCAAGAAAAATATCTGTGTTGCTTGATTTGCCAAAATAAAAGGCTCGTTGGTCTGGTACGCCGCCTTGACATTGATGGATTTGAAATAATCATCAGCTCTGGGTTTTGCGATCCTGGAAAGTAGGTTATACCAACGATAGCACAACAGAACCACACACCGATGATCCTCGAAACTGGAGATATACTGCAACTGAACAATGTCTGTTATGTTAGCATACATTTCAGTTGTCTCTTTGTCATATGTATCCGTGCTCATGTTGGCACTGTTTTGTGTCTTGCTGCCTTTGTCTCGTGCAAGGGTGTTGTGGCGCACATCTCCAACAACGCAAGATTCATAATGTCTTACCCGAGTATCAAGACCCATTGCTAGTGAGTAAAGGGCATCATCAACTGCCTGCCCATCCTCCCGCATCTTCTTAACCTATGGTTAGAAAATAGACAAGCTGATCATCTTATGTACTCAATATATTAAAAAAACTAACAGTGCACTTCAAAAGCTTGCATGGTTCTTGAACCATTTCGCAAATCCTGCCATAACCAGTTTGTCAATGTTTATTGGATTTTGCCGCAGTAACTCCTCTTTGTAGATGCTGCACAACATAGTGATCGCGTCAAACATCTAAATATATAAGAATGTGCTGCAAGTTTAGTAGATTACAATGTATACGCTGCAGTACCGCACTTACTTGATATAAGGTAGTATCTCAGGACAGTTATTGAACACATACCAAACCATTTTGTCCAAATCTTTAGGTTTCTCCTCTTGTCGACTCTTCCCTGTAATTCAAACAGAATAATCCAAAACATTGAGCCCGGATTGTCTTCACCCACCTCTTTGCTAAGCTGATCAGCTGTTTCAATGTATTTTGAGCAGAATGTCAACGCTTCTGTAGAAATGTAGGCCTCTGCAATGGAACCCTCGTGTCTAGCTCTGTTCCTAACATAGCCCTTGAAAGTGCCTAGCCGCCTTTCAATAGGGTACATCCAGCCATACTGTACTGGACCTCTAAGTAGTGCCTCATCAGGTAGATGAACAGCCAAATGCACCATCACATCAAAGAAGGCTAGAGGATATATCTTCTCAAGGTCGCATAGGATAGTTGGTATCTTGTCTCTAAGATGCTCCAAATCATCTATCCTGATATTCCTACTGCAGAGTTCCCTGAAGAATTGTCCCAACTCTGCAACTGCTCTGTATAAGTCAGGGCGGCCCAATCCTCTAAGGATAACAGGTAAAACCCTTTGAAGTAGGACGTGGCAGTCATGAGTTTTCAACCCTTGTACCTTGTTTCCATCTGCACTGACTCTCCTTTCAGGGTTGGAAGCAAATCCATGTGGGAATCTCACACGTGACAGGACCTCGCAGAATTCTTTTCTTTTTACCTTGTCCAAGACGTACACAACTGGTGCCATATCCCGTGGTTTACCTTCATCTTGCACCTGCAAATCCTTTCTGATACCCAGGTGTGTCAAATCAATCCTAGATTTTAAGGTATCTTTCGTCTTGCCTTCAATATTAAGAAGTGTGCCGATAATGCTGTCACATATATTTTTCTCGATGTGCATCACATCAAGATTATGCCGCAGATCCAAATCTTTCCAATACTCCAAGTCCCATAAAGTGGACCTGTGGGTAAACAATAATCTCTCTTCTACCCTGCCACGCTTCCTTTTCCCGCTACCATTACCAGGATGGTTTCCTGGTGTAATATGCCTGACCTTCTCTAATTCCACTTGCAACTCATCGGCGGTGAGCCTCTTTGGCGCATCACGGTTTTCATGCTTTGCATTGAACACATGTCTTCGGTATTTTCTAGGATGCGGCTTGTCCTTGGCAAGGAAACGGCGGTGTCCAATGTAACAGATCTTGCTAATTATTGCATATGACAGCGGATTCCTGTCACAGCGAACACATGCATTGTAACCATGTGTCGTTCGGCCTGACATAGTGCCCAGAGCCAGATAATCATGTATGCACCAAATTATAACAGCACGCAGAAAGAAATCAGCTGGTGGGCTGCTATATAGGTCTCGAGTGAGAACACCCTTCCATAGCTATTGAAGTTCCTCCACAAGAGGCTCCATGAACAAATCAAAATCCTTTCCAAGACTTTTTGGACCTGGGATGAACAAGGCCATCATGTAGTTTGATTCTCTAGTGCAGACATTTGGAGGCATGTTGTAAGGGATAACAAGCGCTGGCCACATGCTATATGTGGCGCTGTGGCGGCCAAATGGGTTAAATCCATCTGAAGCTAAGCCAAGTCTAATGTTTCTCGGGTCAGCAGCAAACTCTTTGCGTTTATCATTGAACCTTTTCCACTCACTACCATGAGATGGATGGCTCATTACATTCTGATCTCTATACTCCTGGTTCCTAGAATGCCACAGTACATCCTCTCTTGTTTCAGCATCATGAAACAACCTCTGCAATCTTGGTGTAATTGGAAAATGTCTCAAAACATTATGAGTAATCCTCTTCATAGCATCGCCATCTTTCCATCTTATTGATTTGCATTTTGGGCATTCACTTAAGTTGGCATAATCCTTCCGGAACAGAACACAATTATTCTTACAAACATGGATCATATCATATCCAATTCCAACTACACGAAGGGAATTCTTCATTTTACTGTAGGTGTGTGGCAGCTCAGACGCATCTGGGAAAGATTTGCGGAAAGCAGCCAACATCGCATCAAATGATTTGTTGTTCATCCACTCAGATGTCTTCACCTGAAGAAAGGTGACCATAGCTGAGAATACTGACAACTTATTTCCTGGGGTGACAGCAACGTTGCATTGTTCCAACATGCGGGCCCACCTTTTTCTTTTGCAGGTGAAAGTTCACGGAATGCACAAGCATTTTGTAGCATTGTTTCAATGTTTGTCAAACTCACTGGTTCCGCCACCACCTCCTCCTCCTCCTCCTCCTCCTCTTCCACCTGAGCATCAGGCAGATCAAGATGGTGATCTGCTGCTTCCACGTAGTCAATAACATTGACGTTCACAGTTTCACCATGATGAACCCACCTAGTATATGTGACCGACATCCCATACAAGTGTAGATGATTTTGCACAGTTGACTGGGGTCTTGTAACTGAATTCATACAACTGCTACACGGGCAGAGCACATCTGATTTCGGACCACCGTACTCAGCTCTAATAAAGTTCATGAAGTTTTCAACCCCCTCGACATATGCAGCGGAGAATCTTCGAGCAGAAGTTATCCAAGTCATGTCCATCTGTTAGACATACAAATTAGTTCTTCTACTAGATATTACAGGAAAAACATATATGCTTTTTTATGAAATCCAGAAAAAAATACCTAGGTCGATGTCTAAAGCTATGGCAAGATATTTGGACGAGCAGATCTAAGGCTGTGTTTGGTTGAGCTGCAGATTCTGAAAAAGCTACTGTGGAAAAGCTGGAAGCTGAAAAGTTGGGGTACCCCCAGCTTTGAAATTTACACTAGGGAGAAGCTACAGATTCTCAAAAGCTGCTTTGAACATTTACCCCTTTGGTTAGCTTTTGGCTTTTCAAAGCAGAAGTTGGTAAAAAAGCTGAACCAAACGCAGCCTAAGTAATAAAATATATGTAAAGCTAATTCAGCAAACAGATTTGAGTGCCAAATTATGGCAGGCTGTTTCAGCAGTCAATGAGGTCGAGCACACAACCATCGAACTATCGAAGGCCATCACAGCAACAAAGATCGAGTATAAAACGGTGTAGAGCTATTTCACCTAATAGATTGGCTACTAGACCATGGCAATCTACATCACAATAAATATATGGCAGGATATTTTATCAACTAATCGGCCTTGGCATGCCATCTCAGCTAAGCAGATTGAGTGCAGAACAGGGCAAGGAAGCTTCTTAAGCAGAGCATATTGACAGTAAACTACTTCGGCAAACAGTGAGATTAACAGCGTCTATCAGCTAAAATTCAGCGCTACACCGACATGAACGGGGCCTCAGTCTAGAATGCGTGTACCATGGGAGAAGCTGACCGCCGTGCGTCTCCACACGAACGTCGCCAGCGATGGCGGCGCTAACCGCCGTGCGCCTTCACAAGAACGTAGCCAGAGGTGGCGGCGCGGCTAGAGGACGGCAGTCTACGAGAGCGTACTATGGGAGCGAGAGGATCGCCGAACCGCGGCGCCGACTTATCGGTGCGGCGGGGAGGGCGGCTTTGGCGGTGCGAATGGAGTGGAGGGGGACAGGAGGGGAGGGGGGTTTGGGGAATATTATTGGCTAGTTGGCCGAAGGGCGGTTGAATCGGATTTGGGGGGAATTGTTGGGTGTGTGGGGGGAGGGGGGAGGATTTTCGCGTGGTGGGCGGGGGGAGTTTGGCGCATGGTCGGTTTCTCCAAGTGCAGCCCCACATGTCAGTGAAGAGGCAAGCCGAAGCGTGTTCCGTTTGCGAGAGCCGTGTGCAGGACCGAATGTGGGTGGGGTGCAATGCGACCGCGACAAGAGTGATGTGAGTGTACCGCCTTTTTTCCTTTTAAAGTAGGTGCTTCTCCCCCTCAAAAAAAAATTTGTTGCTTCGCGCGATCCATCGATACTACTACTAGTAATCCGGTAATCCCAACTAAAACGGCGCGACTGGGTCTTTTCCCGCGTGATATGCTGGGAGGTTGGCTTAGTTGGGTTTTTTAGGACGAGTAATGCTACACCTACGTAATCCCAGTTACGTAATTAACGTAATGTGAAATGTGTGAGCTGTTGATTGTAGATTGGGGGGAGGGAGGGGCCCACCACCATGAAAATCAGGCGAGGAGAGAGAGGGGCAATTTATGTTAACCCTTTCGTAGGTTCCCGTAGATGTAGAAAGATGTGAAATGCGTGAATGTGTAGTGGACGTACTATTGGAGTGCCTAAGATAATTTGTGTATGTATAGACCCTATGTGTTTATTTTACTTCGCATGTTAGATTTGTCTCGGTTCAATAAAAAGCAGAGTTGGTGATGATGGTGTGCCTGTCATCCTGCAATATAGGTCGTCCGATCTATATCTAACGGATAGGAAGGAAACTATGACAATTTACCCGCACTCCTCTCCACATTTGCAGATAAGGCTTTCCCTCATTCATCCTTTTCTCCCACAAGATCTTGATCTTCCGTGCAACGCACGGGCATCTTGCTAGTACCCCTACAATATGTATATTATTGTGAAAGTTCATATACACCATCCGAGATTAATGCAAACACGACAGATTTTCATTACATTTCGAACTTTTATAGGACGAAAAAATAAAAGAAACCTGACCCTAAACCTATTCTACAGCGGCGATCGATGTCCTCCATCTGCGATCTCTATGTACGGGGGCGGGGTTCAAGACCTGTGAAGTGATGGTGCAGTCTCCGGCGAGGAAGAGTAGAACACAGGATACGGACCGGCCAGTTGGAACACCATGCCCTGCCGCCTCCCATGCCCTACTCATCCTCGGAGGAGTCCCCGACCTCGGCGGTGCCGGACGTTGGACGACGGCAAGTAGGACGCGTGGCTAACGGTGCTCCCGTCATCGGCCGCCAGCGTGGCCACCGCTTGTGCGGTCGCGTCCGCGTCCGGCTACGCCGCTATTGCGTCGTGCGAGGTGACTTGAGCAAGGGCGGTGACCTCAAGCTTCATCCCTGAAGACAAGCTCTCCCGCAGAGCGTTCGCACTTGCGGTCATGGCGGATGTGGTGCCAGGTATGAGGACGATGCGCTATGGTGTGGAGGTTAGCTGGGTGTTGCCGCTTTAAGTAGCGCATTCCGGTGAGGCCAAGCGTCCGGGTGCGTCATTAAATCACCGAAGTTGGTTCCTCGGGCACCGAGCCTCTTAACGACGACATACGAACGGACGGCATGAATGCGGGCAACTGGCGCCGGCTGGGAACGCACCATGCGACGGTGCAAGGAACGAGGGTTTTGGTGTGCCAGGGTAGTCAGCTGCGGTCGTGGCAACGTTGGAGATGCCCTTTGCTCACATGCGAGCCCCGCATGTCATTGAAAAAGCAAGATGACCCGGCATGGTCTCAGGTTCAGAGGATGCAGTTGGCCGAGCTACACCACTCCGTGGATGCATCGCAGCGCCCCGTGCATCCTCGACGAGCCGTGTGTTGGGGTGTGTTTGGATTGTGGCCAAAGTGCACCTTACCAAAATTTTGGTCATGACCCAAAGATTGGTATTTGTTTGGATGGTTGCCATTTTTTGGGCATGCCAATGAACTCTAGCCAACTCTAGTTCATTTTTCTTGCCAATGTCGGCCAAATCATGGGCAACCAATACCTCAACCAAAATTTTGGTCATGACCCAAAGATTGGTCTTTTTTTGGAAGGTTGCCATTTCTTTGGCATGCCAATGAACTCTAGCCAACTCTAGTTCATTTTTCTTCCCAATGTCGGCCAAATCATGGGCAACCAATACCTCAACCAAAATTTTGGCTACCCAATGCTTTGATGGGGCAACCTTGGGCACAAACCAAACATACCGTTGGTCGTGCCACAGCACTAACGCCACCCTTGGCACACTGAAACCGACCGTGTCTAGCGACGATATGAGCGTGTCTCCCACCGCAATCGCCATGTCCAGAGGCGGTGCTGGATAGGGATGGCAATTTTATCCATGGATCTGGATACCCATGGATACCCGACCCGGTTGGGCAAGGGTATGGAGCGCATTTCTGCCCATGGGTCCGTGGATATGGATACCCACGAACAGCCAGGTTGGGCACGGTTATAGTTTGTGCTCCATGGATATCCAATGGATACCCGTCTGACATGTGGGGCCATATGCCAATGACAGTAGAAAGAGCGAATCAATGGGAAATGGCAGGCAATATGCAACTGGTGCCATAGGCTATATGATGCAGAATCAACCTCTGGTATGTCACACTTAAGGACTCATCATATTACTTGTTGCCTACTTATGCATGTAGCTTATGTTGTTATTTGTGAGTGAATGATGATGAGCTAATTTGATCTTTGGGAAGGCTTCATGCTGAATTTTCTGTGCCCATGGAGCTCCATGGGTATGTGGTTATCCAGCGGGTTTGGGCATGGGCACAAGTTGTGCCCATGGATAATTTGGTGGATGGGCAGAGGGTAGGAAGATGGGTCATGGGTTGGATTTGGACCAGCTCCACCCGCCCCAAACCCGACCCATTGCCATCCCTAGTGCTGGAGCTGTGCCCCGTTGTTGGCCCCAACGACCCACATGAATGGTTGTCGGTGGCGAGGAGGTCATGGGCCAGCTCCTCCATTGGACTAGTCTGTGCTACGTCGGTTTCCCTGTTTTCCCGGCCATATACGAGCGTCAGTGCTCCGCGTTGCCCATTAGGCCTTTCACTATGTAGGCCAAGCGAGACAACTTATTGTTTATTTGAGCCACTCAAGTATAATCATGTGGCGTTTGCTTATTTCGCATTCCCCTCCAACCCTCTTCTCCATCGATCATGTCGCCCTCCAGTCGAGTCCATCCTCCCGCATGCCTCATTTGAACATTCCGCCGAGTATCATTCGCATGTACCCACCCTAGTCCACTTTCAATAGATCTCCGGACCCCGAGATGAAATTGAGAGGGAACGAGTGGGGGCACATGATACCTAAGGCGGTTTATATAGTGCACCAGAGGCCTAGGATAATAAGAGTCCTAGCCGAATACGCCGGTGGGGAGGAGTCCTTGTCTTGATCACCAAGTCTTGTGGAATCTTCCATGTATGCGGCAGCTGTCCAAACTAGCCCATGAGTATACGGCCATGGGGGTCCTTGGCCCAATCTAACAGATCGGGAGATGACATGGTGAGTACCCCCTAGTCCAGGACACAGCCCCCTGAACCGGTCTTCAAGTTAGGAACGCTCCTCAATTATTCCGAACTGTTCTTCATCTTCGGTTGTCGGTCTTGAAAAGTGGTTCAACAAATCTTCTCATCTTCGATCTTGAGGATCGCCGAAATGCATTCGATGAGATCACACGTTGGGTATCCGAGGAGCCCCATTAAGTTTCCGGCCTTTATCAATGCCTTGTTATTTTTATGCCACACCTCGGGTTTGAAGTTGTTCCCGGGAGGCAGTGTCCTCTTGCGTCTGAGCTCTAACGCCAGACTGCATTCGAGGTATCTTTTGCAGCCGAGCACCAATGCCGGACTGCTTCCGAGCTCCAACGCCGAAATGTATCCGAGCTCCAACGCCGGACTGTGTCCAAGCTCCAACGCCGGACTATATCCAAGATGTCATAGATCATCTTGGTCCAATAAAGTTGAAGGAGTTTGGCCGAGCTTAATGCTGGAAATGCCCTCTATGGAGCCAGCCACTAGCGCCCGAGCTTTATGCCGGACTTCTTCCGAGGTGGTGCACCACCCCGACTGTGGGCCAATTTTTTGTCAATATTTTTGATTGGTGCAATTTATTCTCTGCCGAGATATATAGCCAGTAACCCTCAACGTGTGTATCAGTTTAAAACCCGAGATGCACTTGAAGGATGATGTAATACTACTGATCCTAGTCGCCGCTGAGACTCAGGTTGATTTGCAAAATCGGCCTGAGGATCAAGTCCTAGCTCGGCAGAATACTTCAGGATACAAAAAGCGGCATGCTCAGTCCTCGAGACTCAGGTTGGGTGCGGCCGACCAACCTGAGGATCATAATCTCCTCGGAAACTGTATTGCACTTAAAATTTTCTGCATTGGACAGGCAATGCAGTAGCCCCCAAGACACTGGTCGGGTGGCAACACTAGATCAAGGGATCGATGTGCCCCTTTAATATTTGTAAATAATAAGCCCGAAGCCCAGTAGCCCCCGAGCCTTAACGCGGGCACGGGTGGCCGAATTAAGGATCGATATCCATAGTAAAATCACAAATTATGTGTAATGACTCCATGTATCCAAGTACTTTATATCCTTAATGCTCGGATCCGCACTGTACAAAACATTGTTGACCGACCATCGGCTTCCACCTCCTCGGCTAGTAGCCGAGGAGTGTTTGTCCTACTTTATAAAGCCTTTATGAGGGCAAAGATTTACGACAAACAAGGCAATCTGGACATACGGTTTTATAAATAAAGGTACACAGAGAGATATGTTATATTATTGTTTAACATAAGAAATGTCTTCCAAAGAAAATAGTCCCGCTATCGGTTCCTTTCCTTGGGTTGTCATGCTGAGCATGATCATGAAACCTCAGGTCTAATGTAAGAGCAAAACATCGAGGATTTAGTTTGGGAGGCTAGTTAATAGCCCCTGGTAGTGTTCGGCGATAGTCGAGGTCAAGCCGTAAACACTTCAGCCATTGTTATGAATGGCCCGTCATTTAACAACGTCATCGGATCACTGACCAGTTTACGCTTATTGTGGCAGTCAGTTTTCGGCTTTCTCCACTGAAGTGCTTAACCATGTGAGCTGGAAGCACAATCGCAGAGGTTCTCCCTTTGCACACCTAGCCGAACAAAGCAGAACGTAGGAGGCAACGCAGGAGCCGGGCAACCCAACTATTGACCAAAGAAACAATTCGAACCAATGCATATATAGTGAGATCCAAGAATGTTTTTGCCGAATCTATAAAGGTGTCCGGCATTGCACTGTGAGACTTGTGCTGGAAACACACAAATAGTTTAAAAGTGCCAAAAAGCTAGCAAACCCAAAAAACATCAGTAAAAACATGATGTCCGAATAAGATCAAGTGTTCGGTGCCAATCCGAAAATTGGAAGAGAAAGAAAAAATTATGCTTCTGTCGTGTTTTGACAACGACCAAGAAGAAAACACATTTACAACTCATATATAAATTTTAAGAGCCCCCAAGTGACTTGGGTAAGAATTTTATGTATAATGATTGTATGTACCGAAGTACTTATATCATATTTGTGTTCACCCAAACTTTAAACACGTCTTAACCGACCGCCGGCTTCTCCCTCTTCGGCCAAGGGCCGAAAAGTGTCGTGTACTCCGCATGTCGAGAGTATCGACGGTGTTTCCGATGACCAGGCAATCAGGCCATAAGGCTGTAACAGACAAAGCGCGCTCAGGGAACTTATGCTATATTACTAACGAAGTGTAAGAAGCATCTTCGAAGAAAATAGTACCCCCACTGATACCTTTCTTCGGTGCTCATTATTACTATGAGACTTGTGCATTAGATTTTTTGTACTCATGAGTTCCGTTGTGTGCCGACCATGATTGAAAACAATAAGAGCGCTAGCTTTCGGCTTCACCCAGTCTGAGGTTAGAGCTCGGATGACCCGGTCGTGACAATCGCAGAGGTGCTCCCTTTACTCCCCAGCCGAACAATCGGGAACGTAGGGGTAAGCACAGGAGCCAGGCAACCCAGCTTGCAAATCGCTTAGGTCAATATGGTGCATATTGTGGCGTAATACACAAACAAGGAACGAAGCCGTACAAGTATAATCATATGCAAGAGGAAAAGTTCCATCAAGGGAGCCCCCAAGTAAACGGGGTATTTGAATTTGTGTGTCACAAACAAAGTTTTGACAAGGAGATTCTCTACAAGCAACTTCTTTTTCAAAAATGTATAATGCTTGCTTGAACCGAACACAAGTTAAAAATTTAAAACTTTGAGCATGAAGGCAACTTAGCTGGTTAATGTGTTCGGTATTGATGACGCGGCCCGAGCTTGATGCGGGACAAGGTTCCATCCCCCAAGCCGGTCCCAAGGTGGCGGAGCAAAGACCTCGGCCGAGGTAGAGTGATGCCGAAGTCCCTGGCATGGGGTAATGATGTGTTGACGAAGCCCCTCGTCCAGCCGAGGTGACGTGGTATGTCAGTACGACGAGTTGACGATACTGCCCAACCCGGATCATTTTCCTGTGCACAAAAATAGTGCAAACCGGAGATAATAGTAATAATAATAATTAAAAAATTGTTGCATAATAAATAATTTATGCAAAGTGAGTAATAAAAGAAATATGGCCTGGCGCCGAAGTCAATGTCGATGCAGGGCGTCGAGGTGATGCGGTAAAGGCGTGGCAAAGCCTGAATTCACAGGTCGGTCCGAGTACCGGATGCGGCGTTCGCCGGACCATGTATGGAAACTGACCGAACCACCATGCGACCTTCGTTAATGCGGTCATCATTTGATAGACCTGTGTACATACGATGAACAAACCAGAGTAATAATTCCTTGGGAAAAATGAACCCAAGGAAGCAAAAAATACTAGGATTAATAGCACATGGTTTATTTGTTGTAGCAATCCAAAGAAAGGTGATTCCGAAAATTGGGACTCGATCCGCACACCCATTGCCTGATGGGCGATAGAGCGATGTTATGGTGATGCTGGCAAAGGTTGGCTCGCCGAGGCAAAGCCCTCGGTCCAGCTAATGTGACAGAGCTGGTCGGCTAGTGACGCCGAACTCGCCGGAGTAGGTTGATGAAGAGATGGCGAAGCCCCCGGTCCAGCCAGATGTCGAAGCCTCGATGTCAGCCGATGAGTCGAAGTAGGTCGACGTGATGGACACCAGCTTGAAGAAGCAATAGTGTGGCCCTGCCGATGTAGGTCGTGACGTGGTCGATGCCGGCTTGATGAAATGACCGTGCGGCGATGCCCGCTCCGTGTAATCCGTGGGGCGGCGATGTTGGTGATGATTTATCCTTTGTGATGTCGGACTCTTGTTCGGCAAGCTGAGATGATGATCCGAAGAAGTTGAGCTTGGCTCAACAAAGTGACGACGTGTCTAGCGCAGGTCCGCAGCCTTGGAGCAATATTGCCGGACTGGTTTAACACCAGCATGATGATGAAGATGACCTCAGGGGAGGCTTAAAAATTTACGGGCACGTGTTTAAAAACAACACACAATACCCTAGAAGAGAATTCCTCTAAAAAGGTTGTCCAATATCACGTTCATAAAGAAACATGAATTTGGGTCGGATCCATATTCGCGCAGGAAACAGATCTGAAAAGTGATACACTAATCAGAAGGCTCCCGGAGTTTCGACGGTCGGATCAAGCTGAAATTTTGAGGGGTGGTAGATATGGGAATTCCGCAGCAGATGAACGGTTGGATCTTCGAAAGGACTTCCGAGCTGGGCTCTGGAGTCCACGCCCTAAACTCATCCATATTCCCGTCTGGATTTGACAGGGCTCCGGTATATCATAGATTGTCAGAGATTCCTCCATCGGAACTCGACGAAATTTTTCAGGGTTGTTGTAGACTCGATTCCGCACAATTCCAATGAAGCGATCGTTAAAACGACACTCGAGGAGGTGGTGCCGGCGGATACGCGTTCATTGTCCAGAAAAACAGCACGGTCGCCCGAGGGCAATGTTCAAGTTGAGCCCCCGGGCTCCATGGACGATTCCTCCATGATCTTGATAGAGATCAGAGTTTGTGTTGATGAAGGACCTCGTCCGAACATGATGATCGGAGGTAGGGCACAGTCCTCGGTCAAGCCAAGGTGACCAGTCGAGCCGGTGACGAAGATGTCGACGTCGCAGTTAATCTGCAGACGAGCCATCGATCCTTTTGCCGATCACACAGCGGAACTCTCAATGAAAGCACCAATGTCGGTGTCAAAACCGGCGGATCTCGGATAGGGGGTCCCGAACTGTGCGTCCAGGCGGATGGTAACATGAGGCAGGGGCGCGATGTTTACCCAGGTTCGGGCCCTCTTGATGGAGGTAATACCCTACGTCCTGCTTGATTGTTCTTGATAATATGACTAGTACAAGAGTTGATCTACCACGAGATTAGAGATGCTAAACCCTAGAAGCTAGCCTATGGTATGATTGTATGTTATATATCATCTATCAACTATCCTGGCCTCAGTTTATATAATGCACCAGAGGCCTAGGATAACGAGAGTCCTAGCCGAATACGCCGGTGGGGAGGAGTCCTTGTCTTGATCACCAAGTTTTGTGGAATCTTCCATGTATGCGGCAGCTGTCCGAACTGGCCCATGAGTATACGGCCATGGGGTCCTAGACCCAATCGAACAGATCGGGAGACGACGTGGTGAGTACCCCCTAGTCCAGGACACCGTCACCTGCCTTACCCTCCCTTTCGGTCACTTACTGGCGGACCCCATGCTTGCTAGGCCCCGCACGTCAGTTACTCAATGGGTTCGGCCATGTCAAGGGATCCTCATCCGTAGTATACTCCCTCTATTTTTATTTACTCCGCATAAAATGGAGGACGTCGGTTTGCTCTCAACCACGCTCCCACAAGCGAGCGAATACGCAAGACGAAGTGCGTTCCATTTGGTGAGCAGCATGGAGGGTCCAGCGTGCCGGGCTGCAATGCGAACGCGACAAGAGCGATGTATAGTCAAAACTGATTCACCGGTCGTCACCGGAACCACTATTCACACCAGAACCTTCGCTGCTCGGCCTACGTCAGCCACTGCCCTAAAACCACACCAAATCTCCAGCCCATTCCCCCACCTTTCGATCCCCTAGCCCGCATCAAGCGTCCCCTAGTTCGCCGGAAAGCCATGGTGCGCCGCAAGATCACTTACTACAAGATGCTGACGCTAGAGTGCCGCGAAGAAATCGCGGCGGCGGTCGGCGCCACAGACCTCTGTTCCCAAGCTTGCTTTGCGGCGGGCCAATCCCCGAGTTCTCTGGAGCCAAGATACGAGGAGGGGGAAGCCGATCCAATGTTCATGGAGGAGGTCGCGGTGCAGAAGGCCCCCGATGGGTATGAGACGGTGGACGTCGACTTCGTGTCGGCATCCAAGTCCCCCATGGTGTAGGCGGACCAGCGGTTCAACATGGCGATACTAAAGGAGGACCGGGAGGCAGAGGCTCAACTCGACGCGGAGCACGCGCATGCCGCTGCCATCGAGGCTCTCCTGCAGGCGGAACCGGATGTCGTGGATGTGAACCGGGCGGCGGAGGCTCAACTTGAGGCGGAGCGCGCGGATGCCGCTGCCAGCGAGGCCCTCCTACTGGCGGAACCAGGCGTCCTGGACTTGAACCGGGCGGCAGAGGCTTGACTCGACGCAGAGCGCGCGGATGCCGCTCTCATCGATGCCCTCCTGCAGGCGGAACCGGACGTCCTGGACTTGAACCGGGCGGCGGAGGCTCGACTCGACGCGGAGCGCGTGGATGCCGCTGCCATCGAGGCCCTCCTGCAGGTGGAACCGAACGTCCTCGACTTTAACCGGGTTGTGCTCTCGTCTGTGCAGAGCGCCCGCACGCTCTGCTTGAACGAGTAGCTAGAGGCCACGGACAACCACGGTGCGGAGACACACGTCGGCAGTGACGGCTGGTTCGCGCCAGCAGCCAAAGACGATGAGGCCGTCTCTTTCTGCAAGCAGTGATAGTTTTTCTTTATGTTGTTGTTTTTATGGATCTTTTGCTGTGTAAAAACAAATATTTGTTATGCAAGTTGCCTGACTTGGGTCAGTCTAGCATTTCAGGCGGTTGGATGAATATCCTACGTCTCCTAACCCTTCTTTCCTTCTTCCTCACCTCTTCTTCTTCCCCAACAGACCACCGCACGGACCGTACGGATACTCCCCAACATGCGGTTGGATAAACATACTCTATGAACGAAAATTATGTGTCAGCGATAGGATGGATGAGTTTGGTTTGTTCACATGCGACAGCACGTGTCAGTGAGGGTGCGTTCCCTTGGTTGGGTTTGTGGTGTGCAGGACCGACTGTGTGAGGGTGTGGTGCGACCGCGGCGTGCAGGAGCGACCATGTGAGGGTGCGGTGCGACCGCGACAGCCGTGCGCAAGTGTATACCTCCTTCTCATTTTGAAAATTTTAGGCAAGCTTGGTAAAAATGTGTGGCGAAGTTTGGCAATGCAAGGCCTAGACCCAAATAGGATAAGTACGTATGTACTAGGAGTACTAGTGTTAAAAAAGAAAGGCGGGGTTTTCCTTCGCGGGATTTAATCGATACAAATCCTCGTTTCACGTGTCAATTAATGCGTATTTTTTCTCCAAAGACCAAAGAGCTAACCATCTCACTCCTCATCGCTTGATTAATGCAGCGCCATGCAAACCAACCTTCTCACTTCCGCATGCATGCAGGGGATATTAATGTCCTTGGTTGCTAACCCCATCAATTTTTCCTCGATTAGTGTTAGTGGCCCTTTGCAAATTGTGATTTTGATATACTGGCCTTGTGTACAAAAAAATGGAGGTAGTAACTATATTTGACTTCCTTCCCCATTGCGGTGACGTCGACGATATCTTTTTTTGGTGGTTTGGCGAAGTGCGTTCGACGGAGAACACCATTGAGGGAGACCACGGTAAGTCGTTCGCAAGTGCCGCCTGCAAGCCGAGACAACCGCCTTATTTGCATCCAGGAAGTCCTTTACTAGTACTACTAGGAGTACTAGTGCGGTGAGATGGTTTCTCGAAGAAGACGATGGAGAAGCGGAGTTAGCGAAGCTTGAAATGATGGTTGCTTCGTCCGTGCTTTTGTGATTTGACGCCTCACTGCTTTGTGATTTTTGATAGAAGGGACAGGGGAGTAGACTCTGTGCTCTATACTATACTACATGCGTCCAAGCATGGGAGAAAGAGGAGAGACGTTGCATTTTTATATTCAATCAATCAGGGAGCTTCGGTTCCATCTTTTTGGCTTGGGCAACACCGTCCACAATGGTTCCCCCGATGCCAAAAGCTATTTTCACATCTGGCTACATATTGTGGATGCCCTTAACCGTACCACTTGGTTTTGCTCCTGTGTGCTATCTATACAAATCTCAATTATATTGATCTAAAAAATTATAGAATCAAGATTAGTAAAAAGGAGGTGATTTTGCCGCGCGGATGGCGGGGGAGGTTTCTTATTTGAGCAATGCTACATCCACGTAATGGTTTACGTAAAGTTACGAACTAATGTGATGTGGGACTATTTGATTGGATTAAAGGACAGGATTAGGCCCACCCCACCTGAAAATCAGGGGGGCATATATAGATAGATGGAAAGTATACATAGCAGCTACGTAGCCCTTTGTAAGTCTAGGATTAGGCTTCTTATTTTCGGAGGACGTTGTCCTGGCGGTTTGCTAACATGCGGTCCCACGTGTCAGTGCTTTACCAAGCCGATCTGCTTCCCACATGAGGCAGAACAACGGCAGAAGCAACACGTGGTTAAGTTGAAGAAGATGAGGGAGAAGCGGATTCAGCAACGAGTGAAATGATGGTTGCTTTGTCCCTCCAACTTAACTGCGGGAAAGGTGCAGCTTTGTGATTTGACGCCTCATTGCTCATTACTATGCCGGCGCCATGACTGGGGTGCTTCACCCCGGCTGCTCTGCACTATATTCCAGTATGGCACGTGGACCCAGTAGCTTGATGTCCCACATGTCGATGAAAGGGACTAGAAGATTTATGAAAGCGAGCGCTCCACTCTTACGAAGGAGGAGTAGATGACACAACGGCCCAGTGAACTGTCACTTGTACTGTATAGTACTATAGTTTTGTTGTTTCGCATGATCCATCGATACAAACACGATTAAACAGGAAAGGGCGGGATTTTTCCCGCGCGGTAGATGATACTGGCCATACATTTCAAAGGCAATTTTAATGTATGCAAACTGAATAATTATAAGTAACAATATGATATCTAGTAAAACTAAAAACACATATGATTTATTGTGTTAGAGTGTAGTAGTAGTGCTGTATTGCATAGTTGTTAGATGTAACATGCGAGAACGTGTAGAGATGTAGTTTTGGAGGGCCTACAGAGAGAAAAGCATAATACGGTCACCGAACTTCAGAATAAGCTGATTATGGTCACTATATACGTTTTACGGTGATTATAAGGTCACTTGCTCACAGTTCAGCATCGGATTGCTCTCTGTTGACCGGCCAAATAGTCTACGTGGCGCCATATTGACTAGTTAAATTGACCATGTTCCTTGTGGGTCCCACCTGTCAGTTCGCATAGGCAAAAGGTCAGATAAACACAAATTTACGCAGGCGCGACAAGGCTCCAACTTGTGCGTGGGAATCACCTAGTTGTGTATGTGTCTGTCAGGGCCTGATGTGTGCGCATGCACGTGTAGGTTGAGCACTTGAGCGTGAGAGTGTGTGTTGGTCGTGTGGTGTACTGGTGTTTGCATTCATGCGTGCGTGTGTGCGTGTGAGTGTTGCGTGCGTGCGTGGTTGCGTGTGTACGTGTGAGTGTTGCGTGCGTGCGTGGGTGCATGTGTTTGTGTGAGTGTTGCGTGGATGCAGTTCGTGTGCATGCGTGCGTGTGTTTATAATCACCACACCAGCTCCTGTGTGTTAAAACAGACGGCTCAGCATACCAATACAAGGCCACCTTGTCCGCTGTGCCCGCGGTCATGACTTCGAACCACCGTCCAAATATTTTTTTGTCGTTTGTTTTCATTCTTACTAGCAAGATGCCCGTGCGTTGCACATAACATCAAGATGCATTTGTATGACTTGTTTATCTGTGAGAGAAAAGGATGAACGAGGGAAGGCCTTATTTGCAAGTGTGGAGAGGTGTGTGGGTACCTTTTCACAAAATTGCCATAGTTTCTTTCCTATCCGTCAGATATAAATCGGACATCCTATATTGCAGGATGGCAGGCACACCATCACCACCAACTCTGTTTTTTATAAGAGTGTATTTTATGTATTTTATAAGAGTGTAGATGTAGAGTAGATACAAGTTGATAGGTGGGCACGATGGTAGTGAGATAATGTGATGCAACACTAGAGGTGCCACGTGGAGCGTTTAACTGGTCAACTAGTCATGTAATGAGCAAATACATAGTTGTACGGTGAGCCCGTGACTGTATAATAACCACTAAACGTAAATGGTGACCGTAATGAGTGGATTCTGAAGTCCAATGTACGTATCGTGCTTTCTCTTCAAATACAATGATCGTCATTGCATATATCGCGAGAGAAAGATGAAACATGCGTGAATTTTCTGGGGCCTTACTTTTAGAGGACCTGGAGATGGTTTTGTGTGCATACGTGAAAGGGGCGTACAGGGGGGTATGCGATGGAGAGAGAGATGCTCTTCGTTTCACTTTATTATGACTAACTTTGTATATAGTATAAAAATATACAAATTCACAGTGCGGAATAAATATCATTGTGGGCACCATGCAATGCAAATTAGCGTTCGTACTCCTCCATATAACTTTGTAATGTTGTATATATGTAGAAACCCTAAAATAATTTTTTGGCCACACTTTATTCAAAAGGAATGTTGTATGCGAAATAAACGTGAAGAGAGGGATTTTTAGATCAATGGGGTACGTGATGTAACATGTGTGAATGTGTAGTTGATGCATTTGGCGGGGCCTAGAGAGGTATGTGTGTGTATTACGTATTCGAGAGAGGCATGGATAGAGGGGCCGACGGGGGGGCATGGGAGAGATAGCACGAGAAATGAGAGTGGTCTAGAGAGAGAGAGACGAATATGACGTCACGACAAGAGATTCCATTCCCTTGAGTGTGTATATGCAAGGGGAGGGAATAGAGGCACCAGGAGAAATTTTCTGTGTGTGTGGTGTTTGTGTTGGTATGTGTGGGTGTGAGAAGATAATGAGACGTGGGGGCAGAGGGTGTGTCACCGTGTGAGGTCCAGTGGGTCAAGGTGAGGCCCTTCGTTCGGTTCCGTCCTGTGCCATATTGGTCGGCCCGTGACGCATTAGGAAGACCCATGGATGACTAGTCGTACAAGACAAAGATAGCAGAATTGTGAAGGACTCGGTGTCCACTGACAAAGCCGGCTAGGATTTGTAACCCTAGGTTCTCGGACTAAGGTAACCCCTTTATCTCTGATATTACTATTCATCCAACCTAACTTTAAGGGGCATCCTACAGAATGCTCTGCTAGAATCATACTCGTCGATTAGGAAGAGAGGTGTGAGACAATGCGTGAGAGACAGGCGTAAAGATAATGTGCGTACATGAGACACGTAGGCAGGTCCATGTATATAGAAAGGGTCGATGAGGATTGTGCGTGTGTATGTTTGCGACAGGAAGAGTGCTTGTGATAAAGGTTAGTGAAAACAGTTGTAAATGATTACGAGAGGGAGGGAGGGTTATATCTAGAGCATGTGTGCGAGAAAGACACCTCGGGAGAGAGTGTGTGAGCATGTGTGAGAGACCACCGATGGAGAGTGAAACAACACGTAAAAGACTACTCTACACATTGATTAAAGATATAAATTGTATCCAAATATTAGGATGGAATCATGATATTTGCAATTCGCGTAAGGATCGGTCATTGATCCATCAGACATCTAGATTCTATCGAATTTGAGAATGTCCATGTTATTATTCGACACAATTGATCCACATAGTTAGTATTTTTAAACTCCAGACAATGCATCGCTTTAGCAATTGAATATAAACGTGAGTATAGTTCATGTTGTGTGTGTAAAGCACATTATACATACAAAAGTTACACAATGGACATTATAAATAGCTACCTATGAACTAGCATACATTTGAATTCAACTTAAGGTGGTTTAAAAAATTGAATTCAACATAAAGTCCATTCAATTATTTGAATTTGATATCATGGCATTTGTAAACCATACCTAAATTATGGGAGCACCAATCTTTGCTCTGATTTTGTACATAATAGCATATGTAGTCGTGTACAAAATAGATTCAAATTTAGCTCCTCCATTCCAAAATAATCGTAGTTATAGGATTTTCAAGTGTCAAAATTTCAAAAAGAAGCGGATAATTTAATGAGGTTTTCAAACATACAAGGTCAAATATAACGTTGTCTATTTAGGTCAATCCTCATAGTTCAAGAGTACTCTAAACGTGAATGCTTGTGTTTCAAAATTTCGGACGAAGCGCCAAAAGAGCCTCTACTCGCCCGAAACCGTGTGACACCAATGTTTGGTAGTACAAGGAAATTACTTTTCTAATAACTCCGACCCGTGAAACCTACCGGCCCAACGTCCAAAGGTCTAAACCGGGGTAGGTTTATAGCTTCATCTAGACGCCACGCAACCGCATCCGAAAAACATTCATACACAATGGCCGCCTAAGCACACATGCGCGCGACCGAAATCGCTCCCGCCCACTATTTGGGACACCTGGGATTAACATCCTCCCCCCAACCCGCAGTAGGTCCAAAATTCAAGGAGGGGCAAAGTTTGTACCTTTCCCAAAATTCAAACAAGTGCGTCCCATCTTCTGTTCAAAAAAGCCAGAAACAAGCGCGTCCCAGACCGAAACATGGTTCCCCCACCCATCCGATTCCCCATTCATACTCCGTGGGCGCCAAAACTACCTCTCCACCAGCCGTGAAACCCCAGCGTCCTCCGTCCGCCACCCCATCCCACCCATCAACCGCCGCCCTCCTCCATCACGCCGGAGTCGATACCCCGACGCCGTCGTCCACCGCAACCTCAACCGCAACGCCCACCACGGCTAGTAGTTGAAGCCGAGGCCGAGCCATCCGTACCCGAGCCAGTTCAACCACGCCGTCCTGTGGCTCACCACTGCAGCTCCAACTTCGCCACCCTCCACCGCACCGGAGATGTTCCTACTACGCCGTCCTTTGCCGCCTCGGATCTGCTTCCCCTCCGCCGACATACGGCCACGGCAACACAATCAACAATTTGGCCATGGGTTCGTCCAAGCCTGCACCCTCCAGAACATCGGTTTCCCCGGTAAAAAGAAGAAGATCGGTGCGACATGTGCAGGTGACCACACCGGCAACCGAAAAAGGTACTCCTCTTCCCTTATTCGTGCAAATCTTACGTCTCTGCTTGCACAGTATTCACTAGTTGACTGCTTCTTCTTGATACTAGATGTTCCTAGTAACTCGCGATGCACAAGGTTTCTCCTCATATACTATTTCACCTTAGCTAGAGGTCCGTCGCCCCCCTGAATTTCAATTTCTAGCCAGTTGATTCCCAATTAACGGAAGCATTCCCCGGCGTAACAGGCGCTAGTACGCCTATTATGCTGGGGAAACAGCGCCTTGGTGTTTATCTTAGGGGCGTGTGCGTCCTGGAGTTACTGGCGCCTGATCTGGAGGTCAACCGGGATTAAAGGGATGGCCTGGGGGCGCTGCCAAGCACGGCGGTGGTGTGAGGTCGATGGGAGGGCGGGGCAGCGGAGGCAGGGGTCTGGGACGGTGGTCACTGGCCGTTCGAGAAAGATCGTCAACAGTGACTGGCGGGAGGTAGACGAAGGCCATCTGCCTGTTCCTTATAGATCGGACGGTTCATTAAAAAATCGACTGACCTATTTATTTTCAGTTGACTCTATCTTAGATATGACCACATGTGGTGGTGTGCTGGAGGAGTACCTGCATTTCCTGTGCTCATATATTACAAAATCATACAGAGTAGAATCTAATTTTGTTTGCCATGCAATGTTGTAGAGCTATCATATGTCTCCTGTCATTTATTTTTCAGCCACCTGCTATCTGCTACTTTTATGCAAGGGTATTTCAGACTCTACTGCCATGAGAGAAGCCAAAAAGGAAAGAGAGAAGTCGCTCCAGCTTCGTATGCAGGTAGGCAAGACACCTTACAGCGCTATAAAGGGTGCAGTGTTAGCAGATGGAGACGGTAAACGTAGCTCTGGAGTTGATGACCTCACTCGCAATGAACCACCATCCCAGGTGCTTGCTTTAACTTTGCGGTGTCATATGTGGTTGCATGTTCCATATGGTGTCTAGCTTGTATTCGAAAGGCCGAAGTCGGTAAGATAAGGAAAGATATTTTTTTACATGAACCACCATCCCGTGAGCACCAGAAGACAAATAGCTAGTCAGGGCACTAGCCGAGCCAGTGACAAGCCCAGCAAAGATAGGCATCACCTGGAAGCCAACTAAAAAGCTGCGATGGTGGCGAAGCAGCCCGCCTCCCACCAGGCTCTCAGGTCGTAGATGATCATGCTCACCACTCCAGCCGGATGTCTAGCTTGTATTGCTTCCAATTTGGTTAAATTGCATCTGCTTAGCTTACACATTATACCTTTGAATATGACATGCCTTTCTGTTTTTGGTACATACTAGTACATTTGTGTATTAACCATGTTCTTACATCAAACTAAAGTTCTTGTGTATCCCTCATCAATCACTTATGACGAGGCAGGCAGGCAAGGGGACTACTCCTCATTTAAAGAATGCAGCGTCAGCCTCCCGACATGATTCTCAAGAAACAGAAATGCTAGATGAAGATAGTGAACGTAGCTCTGTAGTTGATTACAACATTTCCCCTACACTAGCATCGCAGGTGCTTGCTCTAACTTGGCAGTGTGATATGTGGTTGCATGTTGCATATGGTGTCTAGATTGTAATTCTTCCAATCTGGTTAAACTGCATGTGCTAGTCTACTTAGCTTATACATTATACCTGTTAATGTGACATGCCTTCTTGTATTTATTACATAGTACATCTGTCTATTAAGCATGTCCTTACATAAAACTATTGTTTTTTTGTACCCCGCGTCAATCAACATGATGAGACACCTTTAGTATATGCAGTGCGATATTAGTTGCATCTTTCATATGATTTATAGCATGCACTGCTTCTAATTTGTTGAAATTCCATTTATGATGGGACGCTTTTAACTTGGCAGAGTCATATTGGTTGCATCTTTCATGTGGTGTCTAGCTTGCATTGCTTCTTATTTGCTGGAATGGTTTCTGCTTAGTTTACACAAACAGTTGTGAACATGCCATGCCGTCCTATTTTTCGTACATATTCCGTCCTGGTATCATGTGTTTGCCTTACATCAAAGTAGTGATTGTCAGTATCATGCATGAATGAGTTCTGAAGAGAGAATTTTATTGCTTTTTCTTGTCGGTTTTACTTGACAATTCAAAATCAATAAAGTGGAAGGAAGTTAGCAAGGCAGCGGATAAAGGTGCTCCTTCCGAACGGAGGGCCTCTACAGTTTCTACTCCTCCACACCCCCAAGATGATTTCCAAGACAACACATGCATAGACACTCAACAAAGTTGTGCTTATGATGAGCACGTCTCCCCTAGTGCAGCATCACCGGTGCTCCCTCTAACTTGGCATTGTTATATGTGGTTGCATGTTATGTGTGATGTCTAGCTTGTATTGCTTCTAATTTTGTTGAATTCCATCTGCTTACTTTACACATTATACTTGAATAAGACACGTGTTCCTGTTTCTAGAACATACAATATTTGTCTATCACACCATGTTCTTACATCAAATTACTATTGTTGTGTAATCTGCAACAATCACTTATCATAAGACACGTTTGACTTCGGAGTGTGATATAGGTTACATCTCACATTATTTTCTAGCTTGTACTACTAATTTGTTGAAATGGCACTTATGACGAGACAGTTTTAACTTGGTAGAGTGATATTCGTTGCATCTTTCATATGGTGTCTAGCTTTCATTGCTTCTAATTTGTTGAAATGCCTTCTCCTTAGTTTACACATCATAAGCTGTGAATATGCAATGACACTAATGACGAGAGACCTCTAACATGGTAGTGTGATGTTGTTTGCATCTTGCATATGATTTATTTCTTGTACTGCTTCACATTTGTTTAAACGCCATTTATGATGAGACACTATTAAGTTGGCAGAGCAATATTTGTAGCATCTTTCATATGGTGTCTACCTTCCATTGCATTGCTTCTAATTTGGTGAAATGTCTTCTTCTTAGTTTACACATCATAGTTCTGGTTATCTCTTCCGTCCTGTTTTTCATACATATTACATCCTCCTATCATGTGGTTGTCTAACATCAAAGTTCAGTTCATCTGCATCACGAATCAATTTGATCTGAAGAACTAAATTGTTATTCGTTTTTCTTGTCGGCTTGACTTAACATGGCACAGAGAAAGAGGAAGAAACACAGAATGGTAGGGAATGAGAAGCGGATGAATCCTGCAGACTCTTCTTGTACTGATGGTGCAATAGAAGGTCAAAGTCCAGCAGAAAATTCTACAAACACGGCATCCCATGCTACACGAGTTGCAAAAAAATCCAAACAGAAACAAAATAGCTGCCACCAAACAAGCAGAGACAACCCTAGTTCTTGCAACACCTACCACAGTACTACCAGCTGCACGACTTACTCGTGCGTCAACTGAGCTAGCAGCACATTCCCAAGCTCCCTTGCCAGTTGCCACCTGACACTACTTCCCAAGCACTCTTGACACAAGACGAGTTGGCAATATCAGATGAACCTTGTGAGCTTCAACAGCAAGAAGATAGTTGCTGGAGTCAAGTTACAGTTGCATGCTTCTTTATATGTAGTCTCACAGTTTGATGTACACTAACACTTCCTATGTTCGTTGTTGGACTAGCACCTAGGCGCAAGAGGAAACAAACATCAGGGATAATGCTCGATAGGTTAACTAAATCTAGAGGAGGAAGAATGGACATCCGTTTTGAGGCAGGTTTAAAAAGGCCACGTGATGCTACAGAGTCAGCCAAGTTAGTATCAGAGGTAGAGGTTGCCGTTAGGTGTCATGTACGTATCCTCCCAACATGGATTCAGTACAGGAATGACAAAGATGAAACCCAGTTCAACACCTTCCTCGACCATTTATCTGTAAGTATCGTTATGTATGGAAACTAGTAATATCGTCTTGCTCTGTCCCATACTTTCTAGGTTGCTAATAATGAGACTCCCATAATTTTCAACAGATGAGGTTCAAGTTGGATAGCCAAGATGATGCAACCAGACAAGCTTGCCCCCATGTTTTCAAGTCTGCTCTGCGACAGTGTCGGTATAACTTGAGGAAAACTCACTTTGAAGGCAAGGCTAACAGTGAACTTTCCCAAACATCTCAAGTGGAAAATATATCGGATGAAGACTAGAGGGGCCTTGTTAAACACTGGTCTGATCCGAAGTATCATGTACATTATATATATGTGATCAGATCACATGTTGAAGTCCTATTTACGCATGTGCCACACAAATCTATCTTCTTGTAGGTGAACTGTTCAAAGAACAAGGCCAACCGTACGAAAGTGAAATTCCAACAGACGACAGAATCTCGTAGCTATATTGCACACTGCGAGGCTCTTCTAATTAGCTGTCGTTTCACTCTTTTCGCTGTACCATATTATCAGATCTATATTGACTTGTTCGAAATGCAGAGGAAAGCCCGCAAGGACCAAAAAGTACCTGAACCAAATTCTGTGGAAACCTTCAAGGACTGTCACAGTGATAACCCACAAGTATAGGGGATCGGAACCGTTTTCGATAAGTAAGAATGTCGAACCCAACGAGGAGCTAAAGGTAGAATAAATATCCCTTCAAGTTCTATCGACCATCGATACAACTCTACGCACGCTTGACGTTCGCTTTACCTAGAACAAGTATGAAACTAGAATTACTTTGTAGGTGTTGTTGGATAGGTTTGCAAGATAATAAAGAGTATGTAAATAAAAAGTAGGGGCTGTTTAGATAAAGAAACAATAAAGTAAATATAGCGAGTGTGGAAAAGTGGTGGTAGGAGTTGCGAAATTTCCCCTAAGCAATTGACTACTTTACTAGACCGATAGCAAGTATTATGTGGGAGAGGCCACTGCTAGCATGTCATCCCTGACTTAGAATTCTATGCACTTATGATTGGAACTATTAGCAAGCATCCGCAACTACTAATGTTCATTAAGGTAAAACCCAACCATAGCATTAAGATATATTGGCCCCCCTTCAATCCCGTATGCATCAATTTCTATGCTAGGTTGAAGCTTCTGTCACTCTTGCCCTCCAATACATAGTCCTATCAACATACAACTAACCCTAGGGCGTGATCCACGCGTGCACTCATATGATGGGCACCAAAGGATAGCAACATAACCACAAGCAAATTAAATCAATCATAGCAATTCATCAACCACCGACAGGACAACGAAATTCTACTCAGACATCATAAGATGGCAACACATCATTGGATAATAATATGAAGCATAAAGCACCATGTTCAAGTAAAGGGTACAGCGGGTTGCGGGAGAGTGGACCGTTGTAGATAGAGGGGGGGAAGGTGATGGAGATGTTGCTGAAGATGGCGGAGGTGTTGGTGTAGATCGCGGTGATGATGATGGCCCCTGGTGGCACTCCAGTGCCACAGGAAGCGAGGGGGGAGAGCCCCCCTCCTTCTTCTTCTTCCTTGACCTCCTCCCTAGATGGGAGAAGGGTTTCCCCTCTGGTCCATGGTATCCATGGCATGGGAGGGGCGAGAGACCCTCCGAGATTGGATTTGTCTCTCTGTCTCTCTCTGTTTTTGTGTTCCTAGATTCTTCCCTTTCATCGTTTCTTATATTCCCGGAGATCCATAAGTCCGATTGGGCTGAAATTTTAACACAATCCCTATCCGGATATTAGCTTTCTTGCGGCGAAAGAAGGGCACCAACCGCCTTACGGGGTGGCCACGAGGGTCAGGGGCGACCCCCTTGCCTCGTGGCCCCCTCGGGCATCGTCTCGCATGGATCTTTCATCCCAAAAATCAAATATATTCCAAAAAAATCTCCGTCAGTTTTTATCCAGTTTGGAATCCGTTTGATATGGATATTCTGCGAAACAAAAAACATGCAACAAACAGGAACTGGCACTGGGCACTGGATCAATATGTCAGTCCCAAAAATAGTATAAAAAGTTGCCAAAAGTATATGAAAGTTGTAGAATATTGGCATGGAACAATCAAAAATTATAGATACGATGGAGACGTATCAGCATCCCCAAGCTTAATTCTTGCTCATCCTCGAGTAGGTAAATGATAAAAAAGATAATTTTTGATGTGGAATGCTACCTAGCATAATCTTGATCTTGTAATCTAATCATGGCATGAATATTAAGACACGAGTGATTCAAAGCAATAGTCTATCATTTGACATAAAAACAATAATACTTCAAGCCTACTAATAAAGTAGTCATGTCTTTTCAAAATAACATGGCCAAAGAAAGTTATCCCTACAAAATCATATAGTCTGGCTATGCTCCATCTTCTTCACACAAAATATTCACATCATGCACAACCCCGATGACAAGCCAAGCAATTTTTTCATACTTTTGATGTTCTCAAACCTTTTCAACTTTCACGCAATACATGAGCGTGAGCCATGGACATAGCACTATAGGTGGAATAGAATGGTGGTTGTGGATAAGATAAAAAGGAGAAGATAGTCTCACACCAACTAGGCGTATCAATGGGCTATGGAGATGCCCATCAATAGATATCAATGTGAGTGAGTAGGGATTGCCATGCAACGGATGCACTAGAGCTATAAGTATATGAAATCTCAAACTCAAACTAAGTGGGTGTGCATCCAACTTGCTTGCTCATGAAGACCTAGGGCATTTGAGGAAGCCCATCGTTGGAATATACAAGCCAAGTTCTATAATGAAAATTCCCACTAGTATATGAAAGTGATAACTCAAGAGACTCTCTATATGAAGAACATGGTGCTACTTTGAAGCACAAGTGTGGTAAAAGGATAGTAACATTGCCCCTTCTCTCTTTTTCTCTCATTTTTTTGTTTTTTCTCTTTTTGGGCCTTCTCTTTTTTTGGCCTTTCTATTTTTTTATTATTTTTTCGTCCGGAGTCTCATCTCGACTTGTGGGGGAATCATAGTCTCCATCATCCTTTCCTCACTCGGGCAATGCTCTAATAATGATGATCATCACACTTCTATTTACTTACAACTCAATATTACAACTCGATATCTAGAACAAAGATATGACTCTATATGAATGCCTCCGGCGGTGTACCGGGATGTGCAATGATCTAGCGTAGCAATGACATCAAAAAACGGACAAGCCATGGAAACATCATGCTAGCTATCTTACGATCATGCAAAGCAATATGACAATGAATGCTCAAGTCATGTATATGATGATGATGGAAGTTGCATGGCAATATATCTCAGAATGGCTATGAAAATGCCATGATAGGTAGGTATGGTGGCTGTTTTGAGGAAGGTATAAGGAGGTTTATGGTACTGGCGAAAGTTGCGCGATACTAGAGAGGCTAGCAATGATGGAAGGGTGAGAGTGCATATAATCCATGGACTCAACATTAGTCATAAAGAACTCACATACTTATTGCAAAAATCTATTAGTCATCGAAACCAAGTACTACGCGCATGCTCCTAGGGGGATAGATTGGCAGGAAAAGACCATCGCTCGTCCCCGACCGCCACTCATAAGGAAGACAATCAATAAATACCTCATGCTCCAACTTCGTTACATAACGGTTCACCATACGTGCATGCTACGGGAATCACAAACCTCAACACAAGTATTTCTACAATTCACAACCACCCACTAGCATGACTCTAATATCACCATCTTTATATCGCAAAACTATTGCAAGGAATCAAACATATCATATTCAGTGATCTACAAGTTTTATGTAGGATTTTATGACTAACCATGTGAATGACCAATTCCTGACATCTCTCTAAATAGATATAAGTGAAGCAAGAGAGTTTAATTCTTTCTACAAAAGATATGTCCACGCTCTAACAAATATAAGTGAAGCAAAAGAGCATTCTACAAATGGCGGTTGTATATGTAAAGAGAAACAGGCAATCCAAGCTTCAAATGATATAAGTGAAGCACATGAAGCATTCTATAAAGCCATACTCAAAAGATATAAGTGAAGTGAAATGAGCAATCTATAAATCAACCAAGGACTATCTCATACCAGCATGGTGCATAAAAGAAAAATGAAAACTAAATGCAAAAGACGCTCCAAGATTGCACATATCGCATGAACGAAACGAATCCGAAAACATATCGATACTTGTTGAAGAAAGAGGGGATGCCTTCCGGGGCATCCCCAAGCTTAGACGCTTGAGTATCCTTGAATATTTACTTGATGTGCCTCGGGCATTCCCAAGCTTGAGCTCTTGCCTCTCTTCCTTCTTCTCACATCGAGACCTTCTCGATCATCGAACACTTCATCCACACAAAACTTCAACAGAAAACTCGGTAAGATCCGTTAGTATAATAAAGTAAATCACTACTCTAAGTACTGTTGCAAACCAATTTATATTTTGTTTTTTCATTGTGTATACTGTAGTATAACTTTTTCATGGCTTAATCCACTAATATAAATTGATAGTTTCATCAAAACAAGCAAAGTATGCATCAAAAACAGAATCTGTCTAAAACAGAACAGTCTGTAATAATCTGAACATTCACCATACTTCTGATATTTGAAAAATTATACCAAAATTAGGAAAAATAAACAATTTGTATAGGAAGACACTGAAAAAAGAATCAGAACCGTTTGAAATTCCAGCTAAAAATGTAAAATCACGCACTACAGCCAAAGTTTCTGTCCTGCACCGTACAAACCATCAAGCAAATGTAAACATCCTAAAGGCAAACCTTGGCACATTATTTTTATTTCTAAACTTTATAAAAGCACACAACAGAAATAAATGACTCTCTAAAACTTCCGGGTTGTCTCCCTGGCAGCGCTTTCTTTAAAGCCATTAAGCTAGGCATATAGTGCTCAAGTAATGGATCCACCCGGATCCCAAGGTATATCAAAGCCAATTTTAATTAACAATGATTTATAATTTAGTGGTGAGCACAAGGTAACATATATCATGTAATGACGACATCTAACTCTCTTCCTATGCATCGGCATGTCATAAAAGAACAATACGTGCACACAAAGTAAAGGCCAATGCATAGTATAAACAGTTTCTGGCAATTTTATCATATTGGAAACATAGAGAGGTGGAGATATAGTTCCTCTCTCATAATAATTGCAAGTAGGAGCAGCAAGCACATGCATATTATATTCATCAAAATCATCATGTGCAACGGTAAAAGGCAACCCATCAATATAATCCTTAATAAGTGCAAACTTCTCTGATATAGTGTAGTCGGGAGAATTCAAAAAGATAATAGGACTATCATGCATGGGTGCAATAGCAACAATTTCATGATTAACATAATGAACTATAGCAAGTTCATCTCCATAAGCATAATTCACATTGGCATCTTGGCCACAAGCATAGCAAGCATCATTAAAAAGGGATATTTCAAAAGAATCAACGGGATCATAACAATCATCATAGCAATCATCCTACGGTAAGCACGAAGGGAAATTAAACAATGTATGAGTTGAAGAGTTACTCTCATTAGAAGGTGGGCACAGGTAGCTAATCCACTCTTCCTCCTTTTGTTCTTCACTCTCCTCATCATCTTTTTCATCCAATGAGCTCACAGTTTCATCAATTTCTTCTTCCATAGGCTCCTGCAAAATATTAGTCTCTTCTTGGATAGCGGAGTAGTAGTCAATATATGGTTCAACATAGGCATTAGAAGCATAATTATCATAGCAATATTTAAGTATGGAAAAAAATTCAGATTTGTAAAGAGTAGCATCATACTTTTCAATAAAGAAGCAATTTCATAAGCACCCTTAAAAGCAAAAAATTCTTCAATTTGTTGAACATCATAGTAATTATAAACACCCTTAGCATACGAAGATACGATTCCATTATCACTAAACTCACATTGATTGGGAAGGTGTTTCTTAGGGTTTTCAGAACAACAAGTAAAATCATATATTTCACATAAATTACAAGCATAGCAATGCAAATGATGAATTTGATCCGGTAAAGTTTTCCCTTTTTCAGATATTCGGTGTCGCACAAAACAAGCATGCTCATCTAAAGATTTGCCCTCAACTAAGCTAGTTGGGGTTTTAGCACGAGCACATAGGGATAGAAGATGATCCAAGTAATAGGCTTCAGCAGTGTGATAGATTTTGAGTGGTTCTTCAACCATTGGTTTAGTAGGTACAACTAATTTTTTTGGTACTTTGCGTTTCCTACCCATAACTAAAGATAGAAAACAACTAAGAACAACAAATAAAAATTACTTAGTGATAAAGCAAACAAGCACACACGAGAATATTCACCCCACGCTATTGCTCCCCCGCAACGGCACCAGAAAAAGGTCTTGATAACCCACAAGTATAGGGGATCGCAACAGTTTTCGATAAGTAAGAGTGTCGAACCCAACGAGGAGCTAAAGGTAGAATAAATATTCCCTCAAGTTCTATCGACCACCGGTACAACTCTACGCACGCTTGACGTTCGCTTTACCTAGAACAAGTATGAAACTAGAAGTACTTTGTAGGTGTTGTTGGATAGGTTTGCAAGATAATAAAGAGTATGTAAATAAAAAGTAGGGGCTGTTTAGATAAAGAAACAATAAAGTAAATATAGCGAGTGTGGAAAAGTGGTGGTAGGAGTTGCGAAATTTCCCCTAAGCAATTGACTACTTTACTAGACCGATAGCAAGTATTATGTGGGAGAGGCCACTGCTAGCATGTCATCCTTGACTTGGAATTCTATGCACTTATGATTGGAACTATTAGCAAGCATCCGCAACTACTAATGTTCATTAAGGTAAAACCCAACCATAGCATTAAGATATATTGGTCCCCCTTCAATCCCGTATGCATCAATTTCTATGCTAGGTTGAAGCTTCTGTCACTCTTGCCCTCCAATACATAGTCCTATCAACATACAACTAACCCTAGGGTGTGATCCACGCGCACACTCATATGATGGGCACCAAAGGACAGCAACATAACCATAAGCAAATTAAATCAATCATAGCAATTCATCAACCACCGATAGGACAACGAAAATCTACTCAGACATCACAAGATGGCAACACATCATTGGATAATAATATGAAGTATAAAGCACCATGTTCAAGTAGAGGGTACAGCGGGTTGCGGGAGAGTGGACCGCTGTAGATAGAGGGGGGAAGGTGATGGAGATGTTGGTGAAGATGGCGGAGATGTTGGTGTAGATCGCGGTGATGATGATGGCCCCCGGTGGCACTCCGGTGCCACCGGAAGCGAGGGGGAGAGAGCCCCCCTCCTTCTTCTTCCTTGACCTCCTCCCTAGATGGGAGAAGGGTTTCCCCTCTGGTCCATGGTCTCCATGGCACGGAAGGGGCGAGAGCCCCTCCGAGATTGGATTTGTCTCTCTGTCTCTCTCTGTTTCTGCGTTCCCAGATTCTTCCCTTTCACCGTTTCTTATATTCCCGGAGATCAGTAACTCCGATAGGGCTGAAATTTTAACACGATCTCTATATGGATATTAGCTTTCTTGCGGAGAAAGAAGGGCACCAACCGCCTTACGGGGTGGCCACGAGGGTCAGGGGCGCGCCTGCCCCCTTGGGGCGCGCCCCCCTGCCTCATGGCCGCCTCGGGCATCGTCTCGCTTGGATTTTTCTTCCCAAAAATCAAATATATTCCAAAAAAATCTTCGTCGGTTTTTATCCCGTTTGGACTCCGTTTGATATGGATATTCTGCGAAACAAAAAACATGCAACAAACAGGAACTAGCACCGGGCACTGGATCAATATGTTAGTCCCAAAAATAGTATAAAAAGTTGCCAAAAGTATATGAAAGTTGTAGAATATTGGCATGGAACAATCAAAAATTATAGATATGACAGAGACGTATCACACACCATCAAGAAGAAGGGCATGACTACACCAGTCGAAGCCGCTGTTGTAAGTCCTTAATCATCATGCCTTTTAACTACTACTTACTCTGACTTGTGCCTTGAACTGCATGGTTTGCAGCCAATGTCTGTTACTCTTTTCAATTTTATACACAATTGTCTTAGCGTATCATTGCACCTTACAAGGTTTAAAAGAGAGGAGTCATATTCCTTTGATCTTGACCCGTAATCTAGTTCCGTGCTGGACTTGCCCACACAACGTTACAATTGCATGTTTGTCTATTCTCAGTTGTTTTGTGATATGAATGATGGCATACTATTCTTACCGTATTATAAACTTCATCTCTTTATCCTTAGCCCTCAATACAATGTGAAGAAATAGACAATACATTAGCGATGGTACATGGTCATATGTTTGGAACCTGGTTTTATTATGTACTTTGCAATAAAATACAACTAATATTTTACATGGGTTCACCGGAATAAGTTTTGTATATAGACCAAAGCTATTTTGTTTGGTTTTGCTGCCTCCTTAATATCTTCTGTTCTGGTACTACTAATGTAAAACCTCAACTTTTTAGCGAGCTATGGAAAAAATGGTGGAACCGCCACCTTCTGAAGGTGGCGAGGCAGCTATAACCGCAATGTCAGCTCTTGCTGCAGTAGGTCAGTACCTGTCCACTAACAGTGCCAAAAGCACGTTCCTGCGTAATACTGGGTTGGTTGTTAAGGCAACATCGTCCAAACTGCCTCATGATCAAGATATGCAAGCTCAAAGCAATGTTGTATCTGTGCTCCAGACACAAGTCCATTCCCTAACAGAGACCCTTTGTGAAACAAGGAGAAACATTGCTCAATGTCGTCAAGATATGCATGGTTTTGAAACCAGACTATCAGACATTTGCTATGTTGTTGAGGAGCCTAGGGGAAATGAAGGCGAGGGTTATGGTGCTCCATCGGACAATACAGCATGAAAACGTAACAGTCAGGTCAAATGAACTGAGCTTCTGAACTTCTGGTGGTGCATTTATCTGCTAGACTGTTAAGTTTTATGCCAACCTTCCTTTTGTTATATAGTTGTAATTTGTTTTGGTGCGATACAAAATTTATTCTTAACGTGCAGCCACCGGCTGAAGAAAATAGCAAGCCATTTTTGTATAGTGTGGGGTGTTCCCTATATTTTCACTGGTGGCGATCTTTGATGCCGAGTGGATGTAATATGTGCAATCGCCTTAATAGCCTAGCATTAGTTTCGGACTTATTTATTTCCTAGTCTTCTTTTTCCCTGGTTTGCTAGTGGCCGCAACTACCATGGGCCATATACGGGTCGTAGGATCCATGGGTCTCCTACGGGCCGTCGATAAATCGACCTGTAATCGGCGGGCCTCGGGCCGTTGGATAAATGGGTCTACATGGGTCGTAATCGGGCGTAATTGGTATCGGCCCAGCATGGTAACAGGCCATTAACAGGCTGTAGGACAGAAAAGGCTTAGTTCTGTCACAGGCATAACGAGTCGTTAATGGGCCAGAATATAGGACAGGCTGGAAACGGCGCAACGGGTTAACAGGCCAGAAACGGGCCGACTCTTGCCATGGGCCGAATTTGGCCCATTAGGGTAATAGGCCAGTAACGGGCCGACTCTTGCCATGGGCCGAATTTGGCCCATTAGGGGAATAGGCCAGTAACGGGCCGACTCTTGCCATGGGCCGAATTTGGCCCATTAGGGGAACAGGCCAGTAACGGGCCGGAAGTAATCGAGGGCCGAAAAGGAGCCCAAGAACGTATGGGCCGTCAATAGGCCGAAAGCTAACACGGACTGGAAACGGCCCATGTAATTCACGGGCCGTTAACGGGTATAAAGAAAATTACTGTTCATTATGGGCTAGAGTCACCGTGGGCCTGTAAAGGGCCGAAAGATACGAAGGCCTCATATGAGCCGAAAGACGTCATGGGCCATACATGGGCCGAAACTGAAATGGGCTAGTGTTATATTCGATGGCCCACATGACGTTGTTGGGCCAATTTCCTTTAGGGCCTAACGGGCCATGAGTTAACGGGCCGTAAAATGGGCTATTTGCGAAGAGACCGTTAACAGGCTTTTCATGGGCCAGCCCGTTAACTTTTGACCAAGTCAAACGGGCCGGCTTTGTAAGCTAAATGGGCCAGTGGTGGGCCGTGGCACGTGTCGACATATCATAGGCGCCTATCTGACCCACTGACGAGCTGACACGTGTTTCGTCCGGCCAATAAGAATTTTACACGTGGAAATTTCCCATTGGTCGGGGCTGTTAATGGGTTATCGGATCTAAAACCCGACCCGATAGCTTAACGGTGTTCCGTTACGGTGGATGCCACGTGTCGGTCACCCTTGACGAAAGCACTTCTCTGACGCGCGATTTATCATCATGGAAGTGGACACTTCCGTGATGATAATTTTGGTAATGTCATGGAACACTTCTACAACAGCACAGCTATGACTATCTTGATTCCGTCATAAAATCGTCATGGATGTACATGCATGACAAAAAAACGCGACCTACTGTGACAAACACGTATCATCACGGAAGTGTATTTTTTTGTAGTGCTTCCTAGTTGCGATGGCCCTACGACTAAGTCCTTTCGCAAGGACATCTGCCGTGACAATTCCACGACACTCGCCGTTCGGGTCCGCACCAAGCTCCGACGACCTCGCGACCTTTACATCCGGGCACTCATCCCCGACTTCCCGGCTTCCTCCGTGTCCCCTGGCTACCTCTGTCTGCATCGAGTAGCAGCAGCTCGTCGCTCAGCGCCATGGCCCCAGCGCCCTCAAGCTCCTGCGCCACCTTGCCTCGGTCATCCGACCCCAAGCCACCACCTCGCACTGCGGTCTTCATCCGCCAAGGATGCCAAGACCCTTTTGTGGATCCGTCAAGTACCCCTGTCGCGTCTACGAAACCGCCAAGAACGCATACTGCGACTACCGGTGTTTTCGAAGACCGCCAAGTACCGCTTTGTCAGACGCTCGAACGACTATCACACCGCAACGCCAAGTACATGGATACGCCGAGTTCCCCTTCGACCGTGTACAACTGCTCAAGCTAAAGACCGCGTGTACCTCTACCGTTGCCAAGTACCTCTTGGATCCGACAAGTACCCTGATGACATGTGTACCACTACGCCCGAAGACCTTGGATGCACCAAGTTCCACTACGATATGTACCACTACCATCATCGAAGGCCGGTGTAACGCAAGCGTCAAGTTCCTCTACCGATGACTCGAACGGCTACGAAACGTGTACCACTACCGTCGACCCGCGAAGACCCCGTGGACGCCAAGTCCCGTGTCGTGACCCCGAACATCTTCGAACATGAACGACTACTTTCACTACGAATGTCCCGAGAACGTCTACTTCCTCTACTTCGCACCGAACCCGAACCGTCCTCGTTTGCACACTTCGAAGGTATAATCGCCGAGACGATGACCCGCGGAACGAATGCATGTTGTGTGATGTATGAGTTGCACCCTATGTTTGCACCGTGTCCGAGTTGTCACTTGCTCGGTCCTCCTCGTTTGCCGCTAACCCATGGGGACCCGGTTATCGGGATCACCCCACCATCTTTTGCACGCTCCCGCCACACTTCCTTTGCACCAGTATCTCCATGAGCTACCGGAACCGATATGTTGTCGTGGCATCATTTTCGGATTCGTTGCCGTGGCACCCTTTTTCCTTCCGCCACGATGACAAATGCTTCATAACATGCTCATGTCAATATTTTCTTAAAGTTGCATCCAACTTGCATATATCATCCGCATCATGATAACAACATTTAAAATGGTTAAAATTGGTGTTTGCATTAAATTTCTAAATGCATATGGGGATTTCTCAGAATTGTTGTTTGGCGTTCCGGCCTCATTTAAACTTGCCTAAATATATAATTTCTTTATGCTTCTCCTCTTGCCATGTTAACCAACATTTAATATTGTTGAGTACCTAACCGGGAGTGAACAAAATAATCGGATGTGGTGTTTCGTCAACATGCATCTTGTTACATGTTGAGCTCCACTTAACTTGTAGTTTTGTTTGTGCACTTTGCCATGCCATGCATATTTAAACTAGACATGCATCATCCTTAGTTGTGCATCATGCCATGTTTATGCTTGTGTGTTTACCATGTTGTTTGCTTCTTTCCGGTGTTGCTTCTTCGTGTTAGTTCCGGTAACGTTGCGGTTGTGAGGATCCGTTCGACTACGTATGTTTCTCTTCTTCATGGACTCGTTCTTCTTCCTTGCGGGATCTCAGGCAAGAGGACCATACCCTCGAAATCACTTCTATCTTTGCTTGCTAGTTGTTCGTTCTATCGCTATGTCGCGCTACCTACCACTTGTTTATCATGCCTCCCTTATTGCCATGTAAAGCCTCTAACCCACCTTTCCTAGCAAACCATTGTTTGGCTATGTTACCGCTTTTGCTCAGCCCCTCTTATAGTGTTGTTAGTTGCAGGTGAAGCTGAAGTTTGTTCCATGTTGGAACATGGATATGTTCGGATATCACAATATCTCTTATTTAATTAATGCATCTATATACTTGGTAAAGGGTGGAAGGCTCGGCCTTATGCCTGGTGTTTTGTTCCGCTCTTGCTGCCCTAGTTTCCGTCATACCGGTGTTATGTTCCTTGATTTTGCATTCCTTACGTGGTTGGGTGTTATGGGAACCCCTTAACAGTTTGCTTTGAATAAAACTCCTCCAACAAGGCCCAACCTTGGTTTTAAATTTTCCTAACAACCTATAACCTTCCCTCCGGTTTTCGCGAGCCTCGAGGGTCATCTTTATTTTAAACCCCCCGGGCCAGTGCTCCTTTGAGAGTTGGTCTGAACCAAGCCGCCTGCGGGGCCACCTCGGGGAAACTCGAGGGTTGGTTTTACTCATAGACTTTATCATCCGGTGTTGCCCTGAGAACGAGATACGTGCGTCTCCTATCGGGATTTGTCGGCACATCGGGTGGCTTTGCTGGTCTTGTTTTACCATTGTTGAAATGTCTTGTAACCGGGATGCCAAGACTGATCGGATCTTCCCGGGAGAAGGAATATCCTTCATTGACTGTGAGAGCTTGTGATGGGCTAAGTTGGGACACCCCTGCAGGGTTTGAACATTCAAAAGTCGTGCCCGTGGTTATGTGGCAGATGGGAATTTTAATGTCCGGTTGTAGAGAACTTGACACTTGACTTAATTAAAATGCATCAACCGCGTGTGTAGCTGTGATGGTCTCTTTTCGGTGTAGTCTGAGAAGTGAACACGGTTCTTGTGTTATTCTTGAACGTAAGTAGTTTCAGGACCACTTCTTGATCATTTCTAGTTCACAACCGTTGCGGTGCTTCTCTTCTCGCTCTTATTTGCGTATGTTAGCCACCATATATGCTTAGTGCTTGCTACAGCTCCACCTCTTTACCTTACCCTACCTATAAGCTTAAATAGTCTTGATCTCGCGGGTTTGAGATTGCTGAGTCCTCGTGACTCATAGATACTTCCAAACAGTTGCAGGTGCCGATGATACCAGTGCAGGTGACGCAACCGAGCTCAAGTGGGAGCTCGATGAAGATCTTGGTCGTTGTTTTGTTTCGTTTCCTGTTGTTCAATAGTGGAGCCCAGTTGGGTCGATCGGGGATCTAGCATTTGGGGTTGTCTTCTTTTATTTTGGTTCCGTAGTCGGACCTTGTTTGTAATTTGGATGATGTATGTTTAACTTGTATTTGTGTGAAGTGGCTATTGTAAGCCAACTCTTTATCCCTTTCTTATTCAGTACATGGGATGTGTGAAGATTACCCCTCTTGCGACAGGCCTACCATGCGGCTATGCCTCTAAGTCATGCCCCGACATGTGGGAGATATAGCCACACTGTGGGTGTTACAAGTTGGTATCAGAGCCATCCCCGACTTAGGAGCCCCCTGCTTGATCGAATCGCTGACGTTGTTGAGTCTAGAACAAAATGTTTTGAGTTTTAGGATTATATATATCGGAGAGTAGGATTCTTTTTACTCCTCAGTCCCTTCGTCGCTCTGGTGAGGCCTCCTAACATAGAAGTTTTGACTTTCCTCTCCTCAAATTTCATGATTTTTTTTAGGATCACGCGGGTATCTTGGAATCGTTCTGATAGTTTTGTGACGAGAACATTTTTCTTGGTGCCTCCTGACATTTAGGGGTTGTGGCAGTGTCCCGGGGAGTTGAGCTCCGAGGTGTTGTCGTCACAATTTTATCGTTGCAGTTCTGGAATACCTGAGTTCCCCGACATCGAAAATATCTTTTATGCAGTTGTTGGTGAGATAACCTCGACGCCACCCAGTACTGGGGCGGGAGTTCGGGAGTATTGCCATAACTCGTATAATGGATGCTTTTCGAAGGTTGAGGTAAACGATTTCCGAAGGTTTCTTGGTTATGTGTTGAAGGATGGATACAGCTGGATGTAGCAATTGTTAGTTTGGGTGAGATATTATGCTTCCCCTGTATCCCCAACACCTGATTGCATAACCACAAAGTTTCGGGAGTTTATAAGTGGGAATTCAAGTATCTCGTAGGATATCTTTCAGACAGACACATGATACGATATGGGGTCTATCATATGTTTGTTTCTAGCTTATTCTGCAAGCCAAATCCTTTGTTTTGTTTTGGTTTGTGGTATTCGAGTTGCTTCAATGTCAAGTGTTGATTCCATACCTTTCCTAAACGGTGTTCTCATATTCCTATGTGAATATTAATCCTTCATGATAATCGAGATTGTCATGTCAATCCTTTTCAACCGGCGTGTTTCTCTTCAAGTGGATCCGATCATTTCAACATCTGCAAGATCACCTCTTGGTTTTTCCCAATGTGGTTCATTTCATCTGCCCAAGTTGCCTTTGTTTTCCCGCCCTCCCACCCTTTTTCCTTCAAGGACTTGGATTTCTTAACCAAGTATGCATCTTATTGATGTGAAGTCTCTTCATCCTTTTCTTCTATGTTCTTATCCGGTGATTCTCAGGAAGATACTAACGGAGCTTCAAGTTAATCATTCTTCGTTCTTTTTCTTCTCTGGTGGATTCAATTCAAGCCTTGTCGATCATAGCTTTTCCTCATTTCAAATGTTTTTTTTCTGATGCCAGTGCACCTCTTAATCATCCACTTCTCGCTATTCAACTGTTCCGGAGTGCTGAAGATATCTTAGAAGATTTACGTTTCCATTCTTGAACCATTCAAGCTATCTCGATGTTGTTATATCTATTTAGCCATTTAATTCAACCGGTGCAATCTCTCTTCAAACCATTTCAACGGTGTATCGTTTGAGTGGGCCCTAACCCACAGGTCTTTTCCCAGGATCTTACCTGACTCTTCTAATTTTTCTGGAGTTATCCTCAAATTCTTTTCCAAGTTTGACGTAAGAATGGATTGTCATCAGTCATATGTCTTTCTTCAAGATCTTTCAAATTCTTTTCATCGTTGGATCTACCTCTTTGCTTTTGATTCTCCTGGAGTGTCTACACAAATTCACGGTGGTGTTTATCATCGTCATTCTCGGATTTTGAAGACCAAAGAGGAGTTCCTCTTAAATCCTTACCCGTTCTGCCAAAGATTCATGGTTCTAGCATGATGCCATCCTCTCATAATTTTTTTCGATTGTGAGAATTCTTTTCAACCACTCAGAGCAATACAAGAGTCATTTCAGTTTGATTCTCCGGAGCGCATCATCTCAGAATTATTTATTCTCAGCATTCATCTCTGTTTCCCCAATCTTACCGGAGCGTCATTCAAATATTCTCTAATCAACTCGTGATCTATTCGTTCTCATGTATCTAAATTCTCTCAAGTATCTTCGTTCATTTTCCAATTCTTCCTGGTGATGTGTTCGTTCTTTTAATCCTTACGGTGGTTCGTCCAACATTTCTTTTCCATTGTTATCGTATCAATGCATTCGTGCTTTCCAAATCCTACTGGTGGTTCGTTGAAGTCCTTCTCAAGTTTACATTATATCTTTCTTAATCCTTTCTACGAGAATAAGTAGTATGCCAAATCCGCTGCTTGTAATCAATTTAAATTGATGAAGGTTACTGTCGGTGTCAAAACCGGCGGATCTCGGGTAGGGGGTCCCGAACTGTGCGTCTAGGCGGATGGTAACAGGAGGCAGGGGACACGATGTTTTACCCAGGTTCGGGCCCTCTTGATGGAGGTAAAACCCTACGTCTTGCTTGATTAATATTGATGATATGGGTAGTACAAGAGTAGATCTACCACGAGATCAGAGAGGCTAAACCCTAGAAGCTAGCCTATGGTATGATTGTTGTATATATATCGACTAGCCTGGCCTCGGTTTATATAATGCACCAGAGGCCTAGGATAACAAGAGTCCTAGCCGAATACGCCGGTGGGGAGAAGTCCTTGTCTTGATCGCCAAGTCTTGTGGAATCTTCCTTGTATGCGGCAGCTGTCCGAACTGGCCCATGAGTATGCGGCCACGGGGGTCCTCGGCCCAATCCAATTGATCGGGAGACGATGTGATGAGTACCCCCTAGTCCAGGACACTGTCAGTAGCCCCTTGAACCGGTCTTCAAGTAGGGGACGCTCCTTGATTCTTCCGAACTATTCTTCATCTTCGGTTGTCAGGCTTGAAAAGTGGGTCAACAAATCTTCTCAACTTCGATATTGAGGATCGCCGAAATGCAATTGGCGAGTTTACATGTCGGGTATCCGAGGAGCCCCTTTAAGTTTCCGGCCTTTATCAATGCCTTGTTATTTTTATGCCACACCTCGGGTTTGAAGTTGTTCCCGGGCGGCAGCGTCCTCTTGCGTCCGAGCTCCAACGCCGGACTGCATTCGAGGTATCTTTTGCAGCCGAGCACCAACACCGGACCGCTTTCCGAGCTCCAACGCCGGAATGCATCCGAGCTCCAAGGCCAGACTATGTCCAAGCTCCAACGCCGGACTATGTCCAAGCTCCAATGTCGGACTATCATAAATCACCTTGGTTCAAAAAGGCTGAAGGAGTTTAGCCGAGCTTAATGCCGGAAATGCCCTCTATGGAGCCAGCCGCTAGCGCCCAAGCTTTATGCCGGACTGCTTCCGAGGTGGTGCAACCACCCCGACTGTGGGCCGATTTTTTGTCAATATTTTTTAATGGTGCAATTTATTCTCTGCCGAGATATATAGCCAGTAGCCCTCAAGGTGTGTATCGGTTTAAAACCCGAGATGCACCTGAAGGATGACATAAGACCGCTAATCCCAGTAGCCGCTGAGACTCAGGTTGATTTGTAAAATCGGCCTGAGGATCAAGTCCTAGCTCGGAAGGATACTTCGGGACACAAAAAGAGGAGTGCTCAGTCCTCGAGACTCAGGTTGGGTGCGGCCGACCAACCTGAGGATCATAATCTCCACAGAAACTGTATTGCACTTAAAATTTTCTGCATTGGATAGGCAATGCAGTAGCCCCTGAGACACTGGTCGGGTGGCAACACCAGATCAGGGGATCGATGTGCCCGTAATATTTGTAAATAATAAGCTCGAAGCCCAATAGCCCCCGAGCCTTAATGCGGGCACGGGTAGCCGAATTAAGGATCAATGTCCATTGTAAAATCACAAATTATGTGTAATGACTCTATGTATCCAAGTACTTTACGTCATTAATGCTCAGATTCGCATTGTACAAAACTTTCTTGACCGACCATCGGCTTCCACCTCCTCGGGCAGTAGCCGAGGAGTGTTTGTCCTACTTTATAAAGCCTTTATGAGGGCAAAGATTTACGACAAACAAGGAAATCTGGCCATGCGGTTTTATAAACAAAGGTACGCAGAGAGATATGTTATATTACTGTTTAACATAAGAAATGTCTTCCAAATAAAATAGTCCCGCTATCGGTTCCTTTCTTTGGGTTGTCATGCTAAGCATGATCATGAAACCTCAGCTCTAATGTAAGAGAAAAATATCGAGGATTTAGTTTGGGAGGCCAATTAATAGCCCCTGGTAGTGTTCGGCGACAGTCAAGGTCAAGCCGTAAACACTTCGGCCATTGTTATGAGTGGCCCGTCATTTTAACACAGTCATCAGATCGCTGACCAGTTTACGCTTATTGTCACAGTCAGTTTTCGGCTTTCTCCACTGAGGCGCTTAACCGTGTGAGCTGGAAGCACAATCGCAGTGGTTCTCCCTTTGCACGCCTAGCCGAACAAAGCGGAACGTAGGAAGCAAGTGCAGGAGCCGGGCAACCCAACTATTGACCGAAGACACAATTCGAAACTGATGCATATATAGCAATATCCGAGAATATTTTTGCCGAATCTATAAAGGTGCCTGGCATTGCACTGCGAGACTTGTGTTGAAAACACACAAATAGTTTAAAAGTGCCATGAGCTTGGAAAACCAAAAAACGTCAGTAAAAACTTGACGTCCGAACAAGATCAAGTGTTCGGTGCCAATTCGAAAATTGGTCTTAGAAAAAAAAAGAGTGCTTCTGTCGTGCTTTAACATTACACATCTGATCTCAAGGCTTCAAGCGGGTCAGCCTACGGCTGCAGCCTCCTATCCTAAAGGCGGAGTGCTTCTCGTTAGACCAGTTTAGCGAACTAAACTCGAGCGGTCACTAGAGAGAAAATGGGTTATCCGGCTATTGACCACACACTCACGTCGAAAAAGGAGCGATAGAAAAAGACTTTGCAACGACCAACAAGAAAACACATTTACTATAAAATAGCTCATATAAATTTTAAGAGCCCCCAAGTGACTTGGGCAAAAGTTTTTATGTATAATGATTGTATGTACCGAAGTACTTATATCATATCTTTGTTCAACCGAACTTTAAACGCATCTTAACTGACCGTCGGCTTCTCCCTCTTCGGTCAAGGACCGAAAAGTGTTATGTACTCCACCTGTCGAGAATATCGACAGTGTTTCCGATAACCAGGCAACCGGGCCATAAGGCTGTAACAGACAAAGCGCGCTCAGGGAACTTATGCTATATTACAAACGAAGTGTAAGAAGCATCTTCGAAGAAAATAGTACCCCCATCGATACCTTTCTTCGGTGCTCATTATTACTATGAGACTTGTGCAATAGATTTTTTGTACTCATGAGTTCCGTTGTGTGCCGACCATGATTGAAAACAATAAGAGCGCTAACTTTCGGCTTCACCCAGTCTGAGGTCAGAGCTCGGAGGACCCGGTCGTGACAATCACAGAGATGCTCCCTTTACTCCCTAGCCGAACAATCGGGAACGTAGGGGTAAGCACAGGAGCCAGGAAACCCAACTTGCAAATCGCTTAAGTCAATATGGTGCATATTGTGGCGTAATACACGAACAAGGAACGAAGCCGTACAAGTATAATCATATGCAAGAGGAAAATCTCCATCAAGGGAGCCCCCAAGTAAACGGGGTATTTGAATTTGTGTGTCACAAACAAAGTTTGGACAAGGAAATATTTTACAAGCAACTTTTTTCCAAAAAAGTATAATGCTTGGTCGAACCGAACACAAGTTAAAAATTAAAACTTTGAGCATGAAAGTGACTTAGCTGGTTAATGTGTTCGGCATTGATGACGCGGTCCGAGCTTGATGCAGGACAAGGTTCCATCCCCCAAGCCGGTCCCGAGGTGGCGGAGCGGAGAGCTCGAGACGCCGAAGTGGTGACATAGCAAGGTCAATGCAGACCGGCAGAGTGATGTCGAAGTCCCCGGATCATTTTCCTGTGCACAAAAAATAGTGCAAACCAGAGATAATAGTAATAATGATAATTAAAAAATCGTTGCATAATAAATAATTTATGCAAAGTGAGTAATAAAAGAAATATGGCCTGGCGCCGAAGTCAATGTCGATGCAGGGCGTCGGCGTGATGCGGTAAAGGCGTGGCAAAGCCTGAATTCATAGGTCGGTCCGAGTTCCGGATGCGGCGTTCGCCGGACTATGTACGGAAACTGACCGAACCACCACGCGACCGTTGTTAATGCGGCCATCATTTGATAGACCTGTGTACAGATGATGGACAAACAAGAGTAATAGTTCCTTGGGAAAAATAAACTCAAACAAGCAAAAAATACTAGGATTAATAGCACCTGGTTTATTTGTCGTAGCAATCCGAAAAAAGGTGATTCCCAAAATTGGGACTCGATCCGCGAACCCATTGCCTGATGGGCGATAAAGCGACGGCACGGCGATGCTGGCAAAGGTCGGCTCGCCGAGGCAAAGCCCTCGGTCCAGTTAACGTGACGGAGCTGCTCGGCTAGTGACGCCGAAGTCTCCGGAGTATAGGTTGATGAAGATATGGCGAAGCCCCCGGTCCAGCCGAGATGTCGAAGCCTCGATGTTAGCCGATGATTCGAAGTAGGTCGGCGTGATGGACACCGGCTTGAAGAAGCAACAGTGCGGCCCTGCCGATGCAGGTCGTGACGTGGTCGATGCCGGCTTGATGAAGTGACCGTGCGGCAATGCCGGTATGCCCCGCTCCGTGTAATCCGTGGGGCGGTGATGTTGGTGATGATTTATCCTTCACGATGCTGGACTCTTGTTCGGCTTGTCGAGATGATGATCCGAAGAAGTCGAGATCGGCTCAACAAAGTGACGACGCGTCTAGCGCAGGTTGGCAGCCGTGGAGCAATATTGCCGAATTGGTTTGACACCAGCATGATGTTGAAGATTATGTTCAAAAGATTTTAAAGTCAGTGGGATGTGTTCGGGAACAAAACACAACACCCCATACAAAACTTCCTTCAAAAAGGATGTCCGAAATCCCGTTCATAAAAAAGATGAACTCGGGTTGGATTCGTTTTCGCGCAGAAAACAGATCCGAAAAGTGATGCACTAATCGCGAGGTTCCCGGAGTTTGGACGGTCGGATCGAGCTAAAATTTGGAGGGGTGGTAGATATGGGAATTCCGAAGTAGACGAACGGTTGGATCTTCCAAAGGACCTCCGAGCTAGGCTTTGGAGACCACGCCCTAAAATCGTCCAGATTCCCGTCCAGATTTGACAAGGCTCCGGTATATCGTAGATTGTCGGAGATTCCTCCATCGGAACTCGACAAAAATTTTCAGGGTTGTTGTAGACTCAATTCCACACAATTCCACCGAAGCAATCGTTAAAGAGACACTTGAGGAGGCGGTGGCGATGGACACAAGTTTGCTGTACAGAAAAACAACACGGTTGCCCGAGGGCAATGTTGACGTTGAGCCCCCGGGCTCCCTGGATGATTCCTCCATGATCTTGATAGAGATCGGAGTTTATGTTTATAAAGGCCCTCATCCGAACATGACGATCGGAGGTAGGACGCAGTCCTTGGTCGAACCAAGGTGACCAGTCGAGCTGGTGACGAAGATGCCGAAGTCGCAGTTGATCTGCAGGCGAGCCATCAACCTTTTGCTGGACACACAGCGGAACTCTCAATGAAATCACCAATGTCGGTGTCAAAACCGGTGGATCTCGGGTAGGGGGTCCCGAACTGTGCATCTAGGCGGATGGTAACAGGAGGCAGGGGACACAATGTTTTACCCAGGTTCGGGCCCTCTTGATGGAGGTAAAACCCTACGTCCTGCTTGATTAATATTGATGATATGGGTACTACAAGAGTAGATCTACCACGAGATCAGAGAGGCTAAACCCTAGAAGCTAGCCTATGGTATGATTGTTGTATATATATCGACTAGCCTGGCCTCGGTTTATATAATGCACCAGAGGCCTAGGATAACAAGAGTCCTAGCCGAATACGCCGGTGAGGAGAAGTCCTTGTCTTGATCGCCAAGTCTTGTGGAATCTTCCTTGTATGCGGCAGCTGTCCGAACTGGCCCATGAGTATGCGGCCATGCGGGTCCTCGGCCCAATCCAACTGATCAGGAGACGATGTGATGAGTACCCCCTAGTCTAGGACACTGTCAGTTACACATAACGTAATTCTTATTATTGTTTCATCCAAGTGATCTAATTTCGTGTTTCCGGAGTTGTTCATCATACCGCATTCTCGGTTCGAGATGCTTCATCTTTTCTTTTCCGGAGTTTCAAGTTTTTTGCTTTATCTCATCGCGAAGCTCCATGTAAATCATTTCAAGTCTTCACCTCGTGTTTTCAACTTATCTTTCTTTTCGTTATCCTTTTATTACCGGAGTTCTTCATGGAGGCTCTACATGATGGTTCACCAAGGATTTAATTCCTTCTTGAAGTGTTCATCGAGATTCTTTTAAGAGGAGCTCAAGTATTCTTCATCTTGCATTTCAAAGTGCAATTCTTTCATATCTCATCTTTTGAGGTGATGTTATGTCATTCTTGACAATTTCTTTCATGTTTCATGATTCATAAGTTGTTAAGAATGAGATATTTTAAACTCATCGTTTTCAATTCGTTCACGAGATCCTTTGCAACCCATCAATCTCTTCATTGGAGTTATCTTGCGTTATATTTCACCTAAAGCCTTCCCTAAGGAAGGTTGCTATTTTGGTTGACAGTGTCCTGGACTAGGAGGTACTCACCACATCGTCTCCCCGATCAGTTGGATTGGGCGAGGAATCCCATGGCCGTTTACTCATGGGCCAGTTCGGACAACCGAATACATATATGAGGAAGATTCCACAAGACTTGGTGATCAAGACAAGGACTCCTCTCCACCGACGTATTTGACTAGGACTCTTGTTATCCTAGGCCTCTGGTATGTTATATAAGCCGAGGCCAGGCTCGTCAATAGATGGTTATGATATTATTCATGATACCCTTAGGTTTTAGACCACAACATATGATCTCGAGGTAGATCAACTCTGTACTTGATACTCCATCAATATATACAAGAGCAGGACGTAGGGTTTTACCTCCATCAAGAGGGCCCGAACCTGGGTAAACATCGTTTCCCCTGTCTCCTGTTACCCATCGATCCATGATACACAGCTTGGGACCCCCTACCCGAGATCTGCCATTTTTGACACCGACAATGGTGCTTTCATTGAGAGTTTCGTTGTGTGATCGGCAAAGGATCAATGGCTCGCCCACAGATCAACTGCGACGCCGACATCTTCATCGCCGGATCGACTGGTCACCTCGGTAATACGTCTCCGTCGTATCTACTTTTCCAAACACTTTTGCCCTTGTTTTGGACTCTAACTTGTATGATTTGAATGGAACTAACCCGGACTGATACTGTTTTCAGCAGAATTGCCATGACATTGTTTTATGTGCAGAAAACAAAAGTTCTCGGAATAACCTGAAACTCCACGGAATACCTTACAATAAATAATAAAAAATCCTCAGCAAAGATGAAGACCAGGGGGGCCACACCCTTCTCACGAGGGTGCCCCCCCAAGGGCGCGCCCCCTACCTCGTGGGCCCCCTGGAGACCCCCCGACTCCAACTCCAACTCTATATAACTGCTTTCGGGGAGAAAAAAATAATAGAGAAGAAATCATCGCGTTTTACGATACAGAGCCGCCGCCAAGCCCTAAAACCTCTCGGGAGGGCTGATCGGGAGTCCGTTCGGGGCTACGGAGAGGCGGATTCGTCGTTCTCGTCATCATCAACCATCCTCCATCACCAATTTCATGATGCTCACCACCGTGCGTGAGTAATTCCATCGTAGGCTTGCTGGACGGTGATGGGTTGGATGAGATTCACCATGTAATCGAGTTAGTATTGTTAGGGTTTGATCCCTAGTATCCACTATGTTATGGGATTGATGTTGCTATGACTTTGCTATGCTTAATGCTTGTCACTAGGGCCCGAGTGCCATGATTTCAGATCTGAACCTATTATGTTTTCATCAATATATGAAAGTTCTAGATCCTATCTTGCAAGTCTATAGTCACCTACTATGTGTTATGATCCGTTAACTCCGAAGTGACAATAATTGGGATACTTACCGGTGATGACCGTAGTTTGAGGAGTTCATGTATTCACTATGTGCTAATGCTTTGTTCTGGTTCTCTATTAAAAGGAGGCCTTAATATCCCTTAGTTTCCATTAGGACCCCGCTGCCACGGGAGGGTAGGACAAAAGATGTCATGCAAGTTCTTTTCCATAAGCACGTATGACTATATTCGGAATACATGCCTACATTATATTGATGAATTGGAGCTAGTTCTGTGTCACCCTATGTTATGACTATTACATGATGAACCGCATCCGGCATAATTATCCATCATTGATCCAATGCCTATGAGCTTTCCATATACTGGTTTACGCTTATTTACTTTCCTGTTGCTATTGTTACAATCACTACAAAATACCAAAAACATTACTTTGCTTTCGTTACTCTTTTGTTACCGTTCCCATCGCTATCATATTACTTGCTACTAAACACTTTGTTGCAGATACTAAGTTTCCAGGTGTGGTTGAATTGACAACTCAGCTGCTAATACTTGAGAATATTCTTTGGCTCCCATTGTGTCGAATCAATAAATTTGGGTTGAATACTCTACCCTCGAAAGCTGTTGTGATCTCCTATACTTGTGGGTTATCACTCGACTCGACCGAGGACCGCGCTCCATCTCTGATCGTCATGTTCGGACGGGGGCCTTCATCAACATCAACTCCGATCTCTATCAAGATCATCGAGGAATCATCCATGGAGCTCGGGGGCTCAATGTCAACATTGCCCTCGGGCGACCGTGTTGTTTTTCCAAACAGCAAACTTGTATCCGCTGCCACCACCTCCTCGAGCATCGCTTTGATGATTCCTTTGGTGGAATTGTGCGGAATTGAGTCTACAACAACCATGCAAAGTTTCGTCGAGTTTCGATGGAGGAATCTCAGGCAATCTACGATATACGGGAGCCCTGTCAAATCTAGACGGAAATCTGGACGAGTTTAGGGCGTGGCCTCCAGCACCTAGCTCGGACGTCCTTTGGAAGATCCAACCATTGATCGGCTGCGGAATTCCTACTTCTACCACCCCTCAAAATTTCAGCTCGATCCGACCGTCCAAACTCCGGTAACCTTCCGATTAGTGCATCACTTTTCGGATCTGTTTTCTGCGCGAATACGGATCCGACCCAAATTCATGTTTCTTTATGAACGTGGTATTGGACAACCTTCTTAAAAAAATTCTTCTAGGGTATTGTGCGTTGTTTTTAAACACGTTCCAATAAAATTTTAAGCCTCCTCTGAGATAATCTTCACCATCATGCTGATGTCAAACCAGTCCGGCAATATTGCTCCACGGCTGCCGGCCTGCGCTAGACACGTCATCGCTTTTTGAGCTGAGCTCAACTTCTCCGGATCATCATCACGGCGAGCGAACAAGAGTTCGGAATCAGCAAGGATAAATCATCACCAACATCGCCGCCCGACAGACTACACGAAGCGGGCACACATGCATCACCGCATGGTCACTTCATCAAGCCGGCATTGACCGCGTCACAAGTTACAACCTGTGTCGGCATAGCCGCATTGTTGCTTCTTCAAGCCGATGTCCATCACGCCGAACTGCTTCAACACCTCGGCTGACATGGCAGCAGCAACGTCTCCTTACCAACTTACTCCGTCTCCTCGGCTAGACCGAGGGCTTCGCCATCTCTTCATCAACTTACTTCAGAGACTTCGGCGTCACCAGCCGAACAGCTTCATCACATTAGCTGGACCACGGGCTTTGCCTCGGCGAGCCAACTTTTGCCAGCATCGCCATGCCACCGCTTCATCACCCATCAGGCAATGGGTGTGCGGATCGAGCCCCAATTTTGGGAGTAGCCTTTCTCCAGATTGCTACAACAGATAAACCAGGTGCAATTAATCCTAGTTTTTTTCTTGCTTGGGTTTATTTTTCCCAAGGAATTATTACTCTGGTTTGTGTCATCATCTGTACACAGGTCTATCAAATGGTAGCCGCATTAACAATGGTCGCGTAGTGATTCGGTCAGTTTCCGTATACAATTCGGCGAATGCCGCATCCGGAACTTAGACTGGCCTGTGAAGTCAAACTTTGCCACGCCTTCACCGCGTCACAACGATTCCCTGCATCGACATTTACTTCGGCACCAGGCTACATCTCTTTCAATAAATCATTTTTGTGAAAAGCAATTATCCTTTTTGGACCGCACTATTTTATGTGTGTAGGTGATTGACTTTGACTACGTCACACGATCACTTTGGCAAGTCGACGTCGTCGTCCCAATCGGCATAAATCGGCTCGCGTGATCACCTTGTAGGTCAAATCACCATACCGACATGTTCGGTTGCCTCGGGGACTTCGGCATCACTGAGAGAGCTCTACCTCATCGAGTGTTCGGCAGACGGGCCATATTTCTTTTATTATTCACTTTGCTTAAATTATTAATTATGCAGAGATTTTTTATTATTATTATTGTCATTATTATTATCTCCGGATTGCACTATTTTTTGTGCACAGGTAAATGATTTCGGCGGGGCGGTGCTATTACCTTGGCACATAAATGTGCTGATGTGGGGGTTCTATCGTCACCTTGCCGACCTACTGCATCACCTCGGCTGGACCGGGGGCTTCGGCGTCACACTGTCAGCCTGCTCCGTCGCCGTGGTCTGACTGGGGTTTTCACCTCGCCCATCGACTATGCTGCATCACCACTTCATGAAGCCGAGCTCTTTACTCGGACATCTCGGCGCCGGCTTGGGGGCTGGGATCTCGTCCCGCCACAATCTCGGCCCGCGTCATCAACATCGAGCACATTAACCAGGTAAGTCGCTTTCATGCTCAAAAACTTTCAATTTTAAATTTTGTTCGGTTCGACCAATCATTACACTTTTTTGGCAAAAAGTTGTTTGTGCCAAAATTCCTTGTCAAACCTTTGTTTGTGACACACAAATTCAAATACCCCGTTTATTTAGGGGCTTCCTTTATGAAGCCTTTCCTCTTGCATATGATTATACTTGTACGGCTTCGTTCCTTGTTCATGTATTACGCCACAATATGCACCATGTTGACTTAAGTGTTTCGCAAGCTGGGTTGCCTGGCTCCTATGCTTACCCTTATGTTCCTGATTGTTCAGCTAGGGAGTAAAGGGAGCACCTCTGCGATTGTTACTATCGGGTCATCCGAGTTAGTACCTCAGACTGGCTGAAGCCGAAAGCTAGCGCTCTTATTGTTTTCAATCATGGTCGGCACACAACGGAACTCATGAGTACAAAAAATCTGTTGCACAAGTCTCATAGTAACAATGAGAAACCGAAGAAAGGTATCGGTGGGGGTACTATTTTCTTCGAAGATGCTTCTTACACTTCATCAGTAATATAGCATAAGTTCCCTGAGCGTGCTTTGTCTGTTACAGCCTTATGGCTTGATTGCCTGGTTATCAGAAACATCGTCGATATTCTCGACAGGTGGAGTACATAACACTTTTCGGCCCTGGGCCAAAGAGGGAGAAGTCGACGGTCGGTTAAGACGCGTTTAAAGTTCGGGTGAACACAGATATTATATAAGTACTTCGGTACATACAATCATTATACATAAAATTCTTTTACCCAAGTCACTTGGGGGCTCTTAAAATTTATATGAGCTGTTTTATAGTAAATGTGTTTTCTTCTTGGTCATTGCAGAGTCTTTTTCTACCGCTCCTTTTTCGACTCAAGTGTATGGTCAATAGCCGGATAGCCTGTCTTCTCTCTAAAAAGCTGCTCGAGTTTAGTTCACTAAACGAGCCTCGAAGAAGTACTCCGCCTTTGGGATAAGGAGCTTGGAGCCGTAGGCTGGCCTGCTTGAAGTGTTGAGATCGGGTGTGTCATGTTAAAGCACGACAGAAGCACAATTTTTTCTTCTTCTTCCAATTTTTGGATTGGCACCGAACAGTTGATCTTGTTCGGACATCAAGATTTTACTAACTTTTTTTGGTTTTCCAAGTTTATGGCACTTTTAAACTATTTGTGCGTTTTCAACATAAGTCTCGCAGTGTAACGCTGGACACCTTTAGAGATTCGGCAAAAACATTCTCGGATATTGCTATATATGCATCGGTTTCAAATTGTGTCTTCGGTCAAATAGTTGGGCTGCCCGGCTCCTGTGCTTGCCTACGTTCCGCTTTGTTCGGCTAGGTGTGCAAAGGGAGAACCACTGCGATTGTGCTTCCAGCTCTCATGGTTAAGCACCTCAGTGGAGAAAGCCAAAAACTGACTGTCACAATAATCGTAAACTGGTCAACGATCTGATGACTATGTTAAATGACGGGCCGTTCATAACATTGGCCGAAGTTTTTACGGCTTGACCTCGGATGTCGTCGAACACTAACCGGAGATCGTACCTAGCTTCCCCCGTTTAAAGATCCTATGACTAAGTGAAAGTTATAAAGCCTACATATATGATTGCCTTGTTTCCACTAACACAACCGCCTTCGGGCATCGAGACGTCGGCTAAGGGTTGTCTTGTTATTGCGGAGACACCCTGCGTAGTATCTACAAATGGGTAGAAGCTGACGATGGGCCACTTTCAACTAATAAACGATCGCAACAGAGTCAAAATAAACATATTATCGACATTTGTATTTAGTATACAAGGGCTGCCTTCCGTAATCATCGTTATAAAGCCATAAATATGCATCAATTTGACTTAAGATTTTTGCCAGCTGGGTTGCCTGGCTCCTGTGCTTACCGCTACGTTCCTGATTGTTCGGCTAGGCGGTAAAGGGAGCACCTCTGTGATTGTTACTACCGGGTCATCCAACTTGGTACCTCAGACTGGGTGAAGCCAAAAGCTAGCGATATTAAAGGATCACATTGGTCGGCAACGACGGAAGTAAAAATTTTGATTCATTGATACCACAGAGTTTGGGAACTTTCCCCGAACTAAATCCTCAATATTTTCTTCCCACATTGATCGGAGGTGAGGTTTCATGATCATGATACGCATGACGACCCAAAGAAAGGAACCGATAGCGGGACTATTTTCCTTGGAAGATGTTTCTTACATTACGTAATATAACATATCTCTCCGCGTACCTTTGTTTATAAAACCGTATGGCCGGATTGCCTTGTTTTCCATAAATCTTTGCCCTTATAACGGCTTTATAAAGTAGGACAACACTCCTCGGCTACTAGCCGAGGAGGTGGAAGTCGATGGTCAGTCAACAAAGTTTTGTACAATGCGGATCCAAGAATTAATGATGTAAAGTACTTGGATACATAGAATCATTACACGTAATTTGTGATTTTACCCTGGATATCGATACTTAATTCGGCCACCCGTGCCTGCATTAAGGCTCGGGGGCTACTAGGCTTCGGGCTTATCATTTACTAATATTAAAGGGGCACATCCATCCCCTGATCTGGTGTTGCCACCCAACCAGTGTCTCGGGGGCTACTGCATTGGCAATCCAGTGCAGAAAATTTAAGTGCAATATAGTTTTCGAGGAGATTATGATCCTCAGGTTGGTCGGCCGCACCCAACCTGAGTCTCGAGGACTTTGCATACCGCTTTTTGTGTCCCAAAGTGTTCTACCGAGCTAGGAGTTGATCCTCAGGCCGATTTTGCAAATCAACCTGAGTCTCAGTGGCTACTGGGATCAACGGTCTTATGTCATCCTTCAGGTGCATCTCGGGTTTTAGACCGATACACACCTTGAGGGCTACTGGCTATATATCTCGGCAGAGAATAAATTGCACCAATAAAAAATATTGACAAAAATTGGCCCACAGTCAGGGTGGTGCACCACCTCGGAAGCAGTCCGGCATAAAGCTCGGGCGCCAGTGGCTGGCTCCATAGAGGGCATTTCCGACATTAAGCTCGGCTAAACTCCTTCAACTTTTTTTTGAACCAAGGCGATCTATGACACCTCAGATATAGTCCAGCATTGGAGCTTAGACATAGTCCGGCGTTGGAGCTTGGATACATTCCGGCGTTGGAGCTCAGAAGAGGTCCGGGGTTGGTGTTCTTCTGCAAAAGATACCTCGAATATAGTCCGATGTTGGAGCTCGGACACAAGAGGACACTGCCGCCTAGGAACAACTTCAAACCCGAGGTGTGGCATAAAAATAACGAGGCATTGATAAAGGATGAAGACTTAAAGGGCTCCTCGGATACCCGACGTGTGAGATCTTCATATTTAGCTCGGCAATCCTCAATATAGAAGATGGGCAGATTTGTTGAACCAGTTTTCAAGACCGACGACCGAAGACGAAGAACAGTTCGGAAGAACCCAGGAGCGTCCCCAACTTGAAGACCGGCTCAGGGGGCTACTGACGGTGTCCTGGACTAGGGGGTACTCACCACATCGTCTCCCGATCAGTTGGATTGGTCCAAGGACCCCCATGGCCGTTTACTCATGGGTCAGTTCAAACAGCCGAAGACATATACGAGGAAGATTCCACAAGACTTGGTGATCAAGAAAAGGACTCCTCTCCACCAACGTATTCGACTAGGACTCTTGTTATCCTAGGCCTCTGGTATGTTATATAAGCCGAGGCCAGGCTGGTCAATAGAGGATTATGATATTATTCATCATACCCTTAGGTTTTAGACCACACCATACGATCTCGAGGTAGATCAACTCTGTACTTGATACTCCATCAATATAAACAAGAGCAGGATGTAGGGTTTTACCTCCATCAAGAGGGCCCGAACCTGGGTAAACATCATGTCCCCTATCTCCTGTTACCCATTGATCCATGATACACAGCTTGGAACCCCCTACCCGAGATCTGCCGATTTTGACACCGATAGTGGTGCTTATAAATAATCCAAGTTTCCTCTTATTCTCATGATGAAAGAAGTTTTCATCTCTTCGTTGCTCTCAAGCAAGCAATTGATTCCGTTAGTGGCAGAATTTCACCTCAAATTTTAAGAAGTTTTTCCATAAGCCCACTACAAGCTTTTTCGTTTCGTTTTGGTTTTTCCAACAACTCCGTTACAACCTTCTGAGAAGGGTGCTTTCCAAGCTCATTTATGGCGAAAGTTGGCATTTTCTTCTCCATTCTTTTATTCCAGTGATCTATTTTCTATTCTTTATTCTGGAGGCATTGTGATGTTGCTCTCTTCACTCATCATCTCGAATTGAGGATAGTGTTTTTCTCGTGCTTATCCTTTTAACCGGAGTGTCATACCCTCTTCTCAAGTTCTTCTCATCCTATCAAGTTTTTCCTCCCTTCTCAATCGGAGTGCTGTCTGAAATCTTTCTTACCCCTTGTGCCATTATTTCAATATTTCCAGAGGCAGTGTGTTGTGGATTTCATCAAGTATCCTCTCATCTTGTCAAGTTCATATTCTACGCCTTCCTTTTCCAACCGGAGTGTTGTCATAATTGATCCTTATCATTCCTTGTACATATCATTTCAACCGGAGTGCTTGCATGTACTTCTTGTCCATTACAACCCTTTACTTATGTATTTCAACCTACAAGGGTCTAGTAAGGTTCCTTATTCCTCTTTTCTAACGGAGTGTTTTCAACTTTGTTCATCTTCGTTGTATTCTTTATTTCAATTTGTTCAACCTCTCAAGGTTCATGGTTTCACTCGTTTGTCAAAGAAGCAACTTTGTTTTACCTCTTCCTCTTTCGTTTCTCTCCGGTGTCGTCCTAGATCTCGGGACGAGATCTTCTGTTAGTGGAGGAGAGTTGTAACGCCCTGAGACCGACTCTTTAGTTGCCCTTCCTTTTTTTTAGTTGTTGATGTTTGTTTGCTTGTTTGTTGCATTATCATAATTATTTTTTTGCATATTTCATTCCTATATGTCTATGCCAGGATCATGTCGAATGTCGTTGTCATATTTTGCATTGCATCATGATCATCTTGCTTGTTGTTGCATGTGCATTTTATTTCTGTATGTCTTGGTGTGATCTCTTTCTCTTCATCTCCATTGCCGTTGGCATCTTTACCCTTCAAGTTAGTCCATCTCCAAGCAAACCACATCTCCTTCTTCCTTTATTCTATTCTAGCCATTTACTCGAGTGCCATTTTTTCCTGCCTCAAATAATGTTCACTCTTTCCCTGTAAATCCAACACGTTTCATTTAACCTTTCTGTCAAGTTTCAGCTCTTTTGAAGATGTTTTGGTTTGGTTCAAAAATGACTCAAGTTTGAAGTTAATTCAAACTTGGTTTATTTTTCTACCTCTAAAAATGGCCAAAGCAATTTATTCAAATAGTGCATATCTCCAGGAGCTCATTTTAATTCTCATCCTTGCTTCTACCTTCTCCATGCTCTCTGTTCTTTTCTGTAATTATTTCCTGTCTGAAGGAATTCAGAAAAAGGGCAGCAGCAGCTCAGCGCAGCAGAGAGCAGGCCCAGCAGCGCGCAGCCCAGCAGCCATCCGCGGCCTCCCTAAGGCCCAGTCGCCCCAGGCCCATCCATCCCTCTATCCCTAGCTTCATAGCCCGATCCCTGCCCCCCTTCCCCTCATTCCTCCTCCTGCCGCCTCGCGCACCTTCACGCATCGCCAGGGAGAGAGAGCAGCGCCGCTCTTCCCGATCCCCACCTCCCTCCGCGATCAAGCACCAGCTCCAGGAGCCAACAGATGTGCCAACGCCGTCCAGGACCCATGGCGCCACCTTGCTGCACCCTCTAGCGCCGCCTTGCGCCGCCCCTCCCCCTCGCGTCCTCGCCATGGACCTGCGCACAGCGCCCGGCGGCCCTGCTCCTCGCGGGTGAGCCGTGCCCCGCCGCCGGAACTCGCGAGGCCGCAGCCTCCTCCTCGTCCACTGACGCCGCCTGATGCGCGAGCTACGCCTCGCCGTTCATCTCTTCACTGGCAGATCCCAGTCCCGCGTTGGCCTCACCATTCGGGTCCGCACCAAGCTCCGACGACCTCGCGACCTTTACACCCGGGCACTCATCCCTGACTTCCCGGCTTCCTCCGCGTCCCCTGGCTACCTCTGTCTGCATCGAGTAGCAGCAGCTCGTCGCTCAACGCCATGGCCCCCGCGCCGTCAAGCTCCTGCGCCACCTTGCCTCGGTCGTCTGACCCCAAGCCACCACCTCGCACCACGGTCTTCATCCGCCAAGGACGCCAAGACCCTTCTGTGGATGCGTCAAGTACCCCTGTCGCGTCTATGAATCCGCCAAGAACGCATACTGCGACTACCGGTGTTTTTGAAGACCGCCAAGTACCGCTTTGTCAGACGCTCGAACGACTATCACACCGTAACGCCAAGTACATGGATACGCCGAGTTCCCCTTCGACCGTGTACAACTGCTAACGCTAAAGACCACGTGTATCTCTATCATTGCCAAGTACCTCTTGGATCCGACAAGTACCCCGATGACATGTGTACCACTACGCCCGAAGACCTTGGATGCACCAAGTTCCACTACGATATGTACCACTACCATTGTCGAAGACCCGTGTAACGCAAGCGTCAAGTTCCTCTACCGATGACTCGAACGGCTACGAAAGGTGTACCACTACCGTCCACCCGTGAAGACCCTGTGGACACCAAGTCCCATGTCGTGACCTCGAACATCTATGAACGTGAACAACTACTTTCACTACGAATGTCCCGAGAACGTCTAGTTCATCTACTTTGCACCAAACCCGAACCATCCTCGTTTGCACGCTTCGAAGGTATAACCGCCGAGACGATGACCCGGGGAACGAATGCATGTTGTGTGATGTATGAGTTGCACCCTATGTTTGCACCGTGTCCGAGTTGTCACTTGCTCGGTCCTCCTCGTTGGCCGCTAACCCGTGGGGACCCGGTTACCCGGATCACCCCACCATCTTTTGCATGCTCCCGCCACACTTCCTTTGCACCGGTATCTCCATGAGCTACCGGAACCGATATGTTGCCTTGGCATCATTTTTGGATTCGTTGCCATGGCACCCTTTTTCCTTCCGCCACGATGACAAATGCTTCATAACATGCTCGTGCCAATATTTTCTTGAAATTGCATCCAACTTGCTTATATCATCCGCATCATGATAACAATATTTAAAATGGTGAAAATTGGTGTTTGCATTAAATTGCTAAATGCATATGGGGATTTCCCAGAATTGTTGTTTGGCGTTCCGGCCTCATTTAAACTTGCCTAAATCGATAATTTCTTTATGCTTATCCTTTTGCCATGTTAACCAACATTTAATATTATTGAGTACCTAACCAGGAGTGAACTAAATAATCAGATGTGGTGTTTCATCAACATCCATCTTGTTACATGTTGAGCTCCACTTAACTTGTAGTTTTGTTTGTGCACTTTGCCATGCCATGCATATTTAAACCGGACATGCATCATCCTTAGTTGTGCATCATGCCATGTTTATGCTTGTGTGTTTACCGTGTTGTTTGCTTCTTTCCAGTGTTGCTTCTTCGTGTTAGTTCCGGTAACGTTGCAGTTGTGAGGATTCGTTCGACTACGTATGTTTGTCTTCTTCATGGACTTTTTCTTCTTCCTTTCGGGATCTCAGGCAAGATGACCATACCCTCGAAATCACTTCTATCTTTGCTTGATAGTTGTTCGTTCTATCGCTATGTCACGCTACCTACCACTTGTTTATCATGCCTCCTTTATTGCCATGTGAAGCCTCCAACCCACCTTTCCTAGCAAACCGTTGTTTGGCTATGTTACCATTTTTGCTCAGCCCCTCTTATAGTGTTGTTAGTTGCAGGTGAAGCTGAAGTTTGTTCCATGTTGGAACATGGATATGTTGGGATATCAAAATATCTCTTATTTAATTAATGCATCTATATACTAGGTAAATGGTGGAAGGCTCGGTCTTATGTCTGGTGTTTTGTTCCACTCTTGCCGCCCTAGTTTCCGTCATATCGATGTTATGTTCCTTGATTTTGCGTTCCTTACACGGTTGAGTGTTATGGGAACCCCTTGAGAGTTCGCTTTGAATAAAACTCCTCCAGCAAGGCCCAACCTTGGTTTTACATTTGCCTAACAACCTATAACCTTTCCTTGGGTTTTCGCGAGCCCGAGGGTCATCTTTATTTTAAACCACCCCCCCCCCTGGGCCAGTGCTCCTCTGAGTGTTTGTCCAAAACGAGCCGCCTGCGGGGCCACCTCGGGGAAACTCAAGGGTTGGTTTTACTCGTAGCCTGTCTCATCCGGTGTTGCCCTGAGAACGAGATACGTGCGACTCCTATCAGGATTTGTCAGCACATCGGGTGGCTTTGTTGGTCTTGTTTTACCATTGTCAAAATGTCTTGTAACCGGGATTCCGAGACTGATCGGGTCTTCCCAGGAGAAGGAATATCCTTCGTTGACCGTGAGAGCTTGTGATGGGCTAAGTTGGGACACCCCTGCAGGGTTTGAACTTTCGAAAGCCGTGCCAGTGGTTATGTGGCATATGGGAATTTTTAATGTCCGGTTGTAGAGAACTTGACACTTAACTTAATTAAAATGCATCAACCGCGTGTGTAGCCGTTATGGTCTTTTTTCGGCGGAGTCCGGGAAGTGAACATGGTTCTTGTGTTATGCTTGAACGTAAGTAGTTTCAGGATCACTTCTTGATCACTTCTTGTTCACGACCATTGTGTTGCTTCTCTTCTCGCTCTTATTTGCGTATTTTCGCCACCATATATGCTTAGTGCTTGCTGCAGCTCCACCTCTTTACCTTACCCTACCCATAAAGCTTAAATAGTATTGATCTCGCGGGTGTGAGATTGCTGAGTCCTCGTGACTCACAGATACTTCCAAACAGTTGCAGGTGCCGATGATACCAGTGCAGGTGACGCAACCGAGCTCAAGTGGGAGCTCGATGAAGATCTTGATCGTTGTTTTGTTTCATTTCCTGTTGATCAGTAGTGGAGCCCAGTTGGGTCGATCGGGGATCTAGCATTTGGGGTTGTATTCTTTTATTTTGGTTCCGCAGTCGGACCTTGTTTGTAATTTGGATGATGTATGTTTAACTTGTATTTGTATGAAGTGGCGATTGTAAGCCAACTCTTTATCCCTTTCTTATTTAGTACATGGGATGTGTGAAGATTACCCCTCTGGCGACAAGCCTGCCATGCGGCTATGCCTCTAAGTCGTGCCCCGACACGTGGGAGATATAGCCGCATTGTGGGTGTTACAATAGCGTACTTCGGCGTCGCAAGTTTGGCCTTATATGCATCAGCTCCGAATCATTGTCTTGGGTCTATAGTTGGGTTGCCCGGCTCCTGTTTTTGCTACCCTAAGTTCCGCCCTATCGGCTAGGGTAGTAAAGGGAGAACTACTGCGATTGTGCCCTGGCCTAGACCGGATGAGTACCTCAGTAGAGAAAGCCACAAAGTGACTGTCATGATGCGGCGAGAGCTGGTCAACCACTTGACGACTTATTGGAATCCTTAGCGATTCTCTATGTAACACGAAGGATCTTTTTCAGATCAGATATGCAAGGCACCACACGCCACATACACACCAGGGGCTATGTCGTAGCCCCACCATAAAACTCCTATGGTTAAGTGAAAGTGTTAACGCCTTATAGTCTGATTGCCTAGTTCGCCGCATTATCACCTCCTTCATGGACCAAGACGTTGGATAAAGAGTGATTAAATGCTTTGCCGAACACCCCCGTACTTCCTACGAGAGCGCTGAAGCCGACGACTGTAAAACTTTCAGATTATATTAAAACAACCGCAAAGGAGGAATTTAAGCTTTCAAGCAAAACATAAATAGATTAACCATAAAGTTATCTTTTACAATCATCATACACCTCACTCGAACATTATGTTTATTGAGCATTGACCCTCTATCAAGCGGGCGGCCTCCATGACATCTTCAAAATAGCTCTCCGGTTCTGGACGGTCCCTGCCTCCAGGCGGACCCTTCGTGACGATGTCGATGGCCTTAATCTTTCCCCAGAACGTCTTAACTCGGTCAAGGGCCATCCATGCACCTTCAATGCACACCGATCGCTTCACATCATCGATTCGCGGCACCACGTCGACGAGCTTCTGCACCAAACCGAAATAGCTATTCGGCACAGGCTCAGTTGGCCACAGCTGGATTATAACATGCTTCATGGCAGCGCCAGATACCCTATGAAGTTCGGCCCATTGGGACATCTGTTCATTAAGCAGCAGCGGGCGCTTAGACACACCGAACTGTGACCAAAAAAGCTTCTCTGTTGCATATCCAACTCGCGCTTGGTAATACCACGGTGCATCGGAAGAACTCTTCGGCAAGTCCAAATACTCGTCCGGAGAACTCCACACTTGGTTCAGCTGAGCATAGTCCGGGTCGCCAAACTTAGTCTGCAGCAGAAAAGGCTTTCCAGCCACTATCTCTTTCGCCTGCCGAACATCCTCACGAAGTGCTCTGGACTCTGATCGCGCTTCTCTTGCCTCCTGTCGGGCCTTGTCCAGTTCAGCCATTAAGGCTTCATTCTCCTTCTCAAGGAATTCGCAGCGGCCAGTAGCATTCTCCAAAGTGAGTGTCATCATGGATACCTTCTCCTCGCCCTGGCATCGCGCAGCTTGTTCGGCCTTCAGTTCAACCGATGCCTCTTTAGCAACGGCATCACTAAGCCGGACCCGCTCCGTGACCCGGACTAGCTCCGCCCGAAGAGCCTCCACGGCGGCATCACCATCTGCATTTCATGCACATTTCATATAAAGCTCTTTCCCGTGTCAAGCACACTGGTGTAAAGAATACTCGAAATACATGCCTTGCGAGTCGTCAAGATGCCCATTGATCAATGCAACGTTATCCTCCGCAATATCCAGCTTTCGCTGCAGTTCGCCCACTTCTGTATTCAGGGCAGCCACGGGAGGGGAAGCAGCCTGTATTTCAAATTAAACCAAGGTTAATACCTGGGCATATCTCTTTGATCCTTCGATCGCTCCCTTCGAAAGATAATCCGAGTCTCAGGGGCTACTGCATACACAACAGGTGCATTCTGTCAATGAAATTCAGTTTATAAAGCTACATCACTAACCTCAAAACCTCTTAGAAGGCTCGTGAAGGCCTCGTTCAATCCACTCTTTGCGGATAGAACCCTTTCGACCACCGTAACCATCAAGGAACGGTGCTCTTCTGAAATGGACGCTCGTCGTAGCATGTCCGTCAGCATCTCCAGCGCTCCTGGGTCTTCGGAAACCACCGCCGGAGTACGGCATTCTAGTGAAGGAACCCGCTTGCTTGCCTCCAGAACCATCTCCGGCTGTAAACCGGACGGTTCAGAAACACCAGTCTCGATACCGGAACCTCGAGTGACGGAGGTACCCCCTTCGGTCGCCCTTTGGGACGATACCTCAGTATCATCTCCTCTGTTGGGCGATGAGGCCGGAGGAGGCATGTCACTCTCCATTATCTCTGGAAGAAGATCTCTCGAGGAGGAGGACGATTGAGAAACAACAGGTGTTAACCTGCATGGATGAACATACAATCACTTCACTAGTGGGAAAAGAACGAGGTACGTTCAAAGTGCCCCATCTACACTTACGGTTTTCCTCGAGGTTCGTCCTCGTCATCAAGCTCTACGGCAACCTCACTCGCCCGGCCTAAGCCGCTCGACGATGGCTTTTTTCTTCTCTTGGAAGGCTTCCCCTCCTGATCTTCGGAAGCAGCCCTTTTCTTGCCTTGGAAGACTCCCTCTGCACCCTTGCCCTTGGGCAAAGGGATTTCGGTTTCCCCGAACACAGCCACTTGGTACGGTACCGGAATCAGCATTCTCGTCAGCAGGACAGTCACGAGGTCTTCAGGAAGAGGCGCCAGACACCAGATTAGCACCGCTTTCTTTATCCAGTCCTGAGCAGGGACAGGTTGTTCAATATCTCGTTAAAAGATGCTCGAATGAAAGGTGCTCGAGTACTTACCAAAGTAGTTGGACGATTGCAGTCAAGGCCAACATCTTTGGTAGTGTCCGGCCATTGCCCTCGTTCCCCAAAATACAATTTCCACATTCCTTCGTGCGTAGTGCCGAAGAAGTGCTGTAGGGTCCGCCGCCCTTCTGGGTTAAACTCCCACATACGAAGAGGCCACCACTGACATGGCAGGATCTGGCGGACCATCATTACTTGGACAACATTCACAAGATCGATGCCCTTCTCGGTAAGGCTTCGGATGCGACTTTGCAGAGTCTACACTTCATCGACGGATCCCCAGTCCAATCCCTTATTGACCCATGAAGCAAGCTGAGTTGGAGGGCTGGGTTGGAACGCAAGTGTGGCCGCTCACTTGGGGCTCCGCGTCTCGTTGATATAAAACTACCCCTGCTGTCATAAGTCGGAAGATTCGGCGAAAGATCCTTCGGGCCAAACCGCGTCGGCCAGCTTGCCTATTGTGACGCTGCCGCACTCCGCCTGCTCCTTCTCTGCCACCTGCTGCCTCACGTCAAAGGTCTTGAGCAACAAACCGAAGTGCGGAGGAGTCTGGAGTAAGGCCTCGCACGTAACTATAAACGTTGAGATGAGGAGAACAGAGTCTGGGGCCAGATCATGAAAATCTAGACCATAGTAGAACATGAGCCCTCGGACAAAGGGGTTAAGCGCGAACCCTAGCCCATGAAGGAAGTGGGATACAAATACTACCCTCTCGCTAGATCTGGGGGTCGGTATGACTTGCCCTTGTGCCGGAAGCTGATGAAAGATTTTCGAGGTCAGATACTCGCAATATCCTCCTCCTTGACAGAAGAAGCCACCCACTGGCCCTGACAGCTGGATCCGGACATGACTAAGGCTGGTGGCCAGTGGGACCCGAGGGTTGGAACTTGGGGTGGCCGGGGTTGAGGAAGGAGCGAACGCAAGGGAAGAAGACGAGACTAGGATCTCTATATAAAGGCCCCGAATACCGGGCGTTTCCCCCTGGGTCTCTAAACCTACCTATCGCCAAGGAGCTGTACCCAGGGGATGGTTGGATTCCCTACGCCTGCATTAATGAAAATCCCGTAAATAAAGGGGCACGATCTCTGCCTTGACGAGACGTGCCAGTAAAACCACACCCCGAGACGTGGGGCGGCTCGCTAGCCGATGGTTGGAAATAGCAACCGGGCAGGTGTGATATGATGTCATGAACAGTTATCAACAAGTTGGGCTCGTGGGGTATTATGTCCTCCGCCATTATATACACAGGTCTGGATATACTTACTTCGTCTAAAGACTATTCTGGAGTTCGGAAGGAGGGAACCCGCCTTGCAATGCCGAAGACAAATCTGCGCGCCAGACTCCTCATCATTGAAGCCAGGTTCAGGGGCTACTGAGGGAGTCCTGGACTAAGGGGTCCTCGGGCATCCGACCGATTATCCTTTGGGCCGGACTAATGGGCTGTGAAGACATGAAGGCCGAAGACTGCATCGTGTCCAGATTGGACTCTACTTAGCGTGGAAGGCAAGCTTAGAGATTGAAGATTCCTTCTTATGTAACCGACTCCATGTAAATCCTAGATCCCCCCGGTGTCTATATAAACCGAAGGGGGTAATCCGGAAAGGACATCGCATATACTCATTACCATAGGGTAGACTTCTAGGGTTTAGTCATTACGATCTCGTGGTAGATCAACTCTTGTAATACTCATATTCATCAAGATCAATCAAGCAGGAAGTAGGGTATTACCTCCATATAGAGGGCCCGAACCTGGGTAAACATCGTGTCCCCTGTCTCCTATTACCATCGATCCTAGACGCACAATTCGGGACCCCCAACCCGAGATCCGCCAGTTTTGACACCCACAATGAGGAGCTCGTCGCCAACCGTCTCCCGAGATCATGGAGCTCATCGGCAAGTTTTTTCATCCGCATGCAAAAATCGTTGATGGATGAGTCAAGCTGCTGGCACCCGTAAAACTCGCCGTGGAGGAGGACCTTGCGCTACAGCTTGTTGTCGGTGAAGAGGCCGTTGAGCTTGGTCCAGACGGCGTAGGCGTCGTCGTCGTCATCCACCAAAGTGTGGAAGAGGTCGGTGGAGATGGTGAGGTAGAACCAGTGGATGATGGTGGCGTCGAGGATCATCCACTCCTCGTCATGGATCATGAGGTCCGAGTCCACGGTGCTGTCGACGTGGCCATGAAGGAGGTACTCGTGGAACACCAGCGAAAAATACCACTTCCAAGTGGAGTAGGAGCCAGTGGATTGATCAAGTTTCACCGGAACGCGCTCGTGGATGTTGAGGTCGCGGACGAGAGTGACATCAGGACCGGCGAACGGCTTGCAGATGGTGGAGGAGGAGGAACTCATGGCTAGGGTTAGGGTTGGCGACGTGTGGCGCGACGCAAGGTGGAGGTGGTGCGACGTGGGTGGCGGTGCGGGGTGGGGTGGCGGGGGTGCTGCGGCGCGGGAGAGCGACGCGGGTGGAGAGAGGGAGCGGAAGCGAGGCGGCGATCGGGGGCTGCGGCGGCGTAGAGAGGCGGCAGCGGCGGAGGGCGCGGTGGTGGGAGGCGGCGGCGACTAGCGGCAGCGGCGGTGAGCGAGAGGATGGTGGCGGCGGCTAGTGGCGGCAAAGGGGAGTAGCGCCGGCGGTGGCGGCGCGTAGAGGCGCAGCGGCGGCGGCTTAGGGTTTAGGATCGTGCTACAATAGATACCATATAGAAGGGCAAGATGTGGGCTGTGCAATCACGATATATTGATCGGTGCACCAGGCACGTATATATAAGTACAGAGGAGGGCCACAACCTCAACTATACAGAGGAAACAGGAGGTGGGTCCTATACATAAATATACACGTACACAATATACTTAAGAGTCTGGATCAGTTTTTGCCATCCAAATGCGGTGTCATATACGTTCACAGATATGTTCGTCTGTCTAAAATCTGAATTCCCACAAACTGGCACCAAACCTTGGGAAGGTGCACGGGCATCTGGACTCATGCCACGTACACATCCGACAACATGTCATCATGCCAAAATCGTCGCCAGGCGTATCGCTCTCGAAAGTTTGTTGCGCACTCATCTCGGTCTGCCGCTTCAGAGTGGAAGCGACGGGATAATGCCGGTCAGAGTGACGTGACCAAGCAGGAGGGTGACGTCGCTTCAACACGGACATGGCAACCGAGAAGCCTACTTCGACCGCTATGCCGCATTGAAGCGGTGTCTGTCCGCTTGCTCATGCTATTTACGAAGGGTTTCGGCCTCGGCCAACCCCATCCCCTCTCCTCTCTCCACACCCTCTCCATGATCTGATCCGATCCTCTCATGCATCGCTACGATGGGCAAGTCAGGCGCTAGTGGATGGTTCTCAGCGCGAACGGGTTGATCTCCATCCAGACTGTGGTGCTACCGCACAGGGTCTCCTGAGCCGTCTTCCTCCTCGCTAAGGCCGCCATGACGAACACGGAGTTCCACTGGCATCTAGAGGTCCTCTTGATCGGTCGCTCTGTGACCGTGGTTCCGCGCCGCCCTTACCGCCGCACTCGTTGCCGCCCTTACCGGCACGTAAGCAGGAGGTGAAGGAGGAGCTGCCCTTGTCGTGGATCTAAGACTGACAGTAGAATGGGGGGTAGGTATGAGGAGGCAAGATCCTAGCTATGGAGTAGTTGTACGCACAAGTTTTACGAGTTCAGGCCCTTCTCGAAGGAAGTAACAGCCCTACGTCTCGGTGCCCTGAGGCGGTCGACTGGATTATACGTGTGTGTGTGTGTGTTTACAAAAGTGCGAACCCTTGTCCTAGAGGAGGGAGGTGGCTTATATAGAGTGCGCCAGGACCCCGGCTCCCCTCCGTTACACAGAGTTCAATGCTCATAAAGGAAAGGTGTTACATGTAACGTCTACAGTAAATGTCATAAATGCTTATAATGCTATGGTTTAAGTCTTAACCGTTGCAGAGTGGAGGGTTCGTCATCTTCTGGTGGTCGAGTGTCTTCAAGGTGGTCGAGTGAGCGCATCTCCACGGTCGAGTGGATGATGATTTCTCTTCGATTGCTTCTGATTCTTTGTAAAGATGTCCTTGGGGAGGATACGCTGGACAGATCCATGACCCTACCCTAGGTACATAGCTTCATCATTAGCCCCCGAATGGATCAGGGTTTGAGTGAGGAAGGGGTCGAGAACACTACCGACCCACTCTTTGTGCTATGAATATGCCTTGTCCTGAAACAATGAGTTGAGGAGACGACGTCGACGCCTTTCTCAATCGCCTTGGTCCATTCTTGGTTGTTGTCGAGTGAACTTTCATGGTTGAATTCCGAATGATGATGTAGAGGTTGTTTGTCTTCAGTCTGACAGGTCGTTCCACTCTCCGCGGATCTCGTGGGATTCAAATTTTGGGAATCGCGCCAGACGGGAGGAAATGAGGTTATCGGGACGGATTAGGTAAGTCTCCTCGATCCCCGTGCCACCTTTTTCGCCACGTACTGCGCGCGACTGTTGCGGGATTTGTTTAGATCGCTTGGGTCCACTAGTCAGCCACTCAGTGGAAGGCCTTATAAAAGGTCTCAGGCCAAGCCTCTGCTCCGCACGCCCCCATTCTCTCTTCTCTTTCTCCCGATCCCTCCGCCACTCTCGCTGCTGCCTCGTCGCCGGACCTCCGCTCGAGCTCGATCCGCCACCATGGGGAAGGACAAGACGGTGGCATTGGAACGCGCGAAGAAGGCGACCGCGAAGGCGAAGGGCAAGCGGACCAGCCGGGGCGGATCCTCGTCGAGGTTCGGCCTGTCGGCGGGCTGGATCCAGGGCGACTGGATCCGCTCGGCAATCACGCAGGACGACCTCAACGACCTGGTGGAGGGGGGATTGATCCCCCACAAGTCGGCTCGGCTCCCGGGGGACGAAACTGAGCCGCGGCCTAGAGAGGGTGAGTGTGTCCTCTTAGCAACCCACGTAGATCGCGGATTCACGCTGCCTCCCCACCCTTTCTTTCGGGGTTTTTTGAACTTCTTTGGGGCTCAGCTCCACCATTTCACTCCGAACACCATAGTCTATCTGGCCGCTTTCGTGTCCATGTGCGAAAACTTCTTGGGCTGGCGACCGCACTGGGGGCTTTTCAAACACATTTTCACTTGCCGATCCTAGTCGGTTAAAAAGGCCAAGTCGAGTGACGAGAGGACGCGGGTGATCCAGATGTGCGGTGGTCTGGGGATCCAGATGAGGAGCAAGAGTACTTTCCCAGCGATGATCCTTCCTGACTCGGTCCGGGGCTGGCAGTCGACTTGGTTTTACTGCAAGGATCAGCCAACCCCTGGCCTGTCGACTGGACTTCCTCCTTTCTCCTTGGCTCGAGTGGAGAAGCCTGCACCCCTGAAGGTAGTTCCAGAAGAAAAGGCGCAGGTCAAGGAGCTGGTCGAACGGGTCGTCCAGCTTGTCCATGACGGAGTGACCGGGATGGATCTGCTGGAGGTCTTTCTCGGTCGACGCATCCAACCTCTTCAGGCGCGCGACCATCCGATGTGGATGTACTCTAGGCTCGAAGATACCACTCGGATCCACCCGGAGGAGGTCAGCGAGGATATCTTGGAGAACTGGTTGAGGGGAATCACTGGCAACAAAGACAAACCTCGGGGATCCAGGAGGGTGATTCCATTCGACAACTCGCGCCAGCCGGAGCAGGTATATTTCTGTTTTATCAAGTATCTTTCCGATTCACCGCATGATGTACCGTTTGTGGTCGACTGAATGTCTTTTGATTGTTATCCTTTCAGGCCCTCATTGAAATGTACTCGATGCCCAATGGAGTGCAGGACCCCGACGCTGAAGAAGAAGGGAGCGGGGGCGAGAGCGGAGAGGAGCATTCGGAAGCCGAGGAAGACGAGGGGAGCGATGAATCGACCGATGAGGAAGAAGTCGACTCGCCTCCTCGCCGGGAGAGGAGATCCAAGCACACTCATGACCCGGCACGCGCTCCGGACTTGGTGGCTGCGCCGATCGGGCAATCCTCAAAGCGCCCCAGGACGTCTTCCCCGACGCCGACTGAGAAGCCTCCAAAGCAATCCAAGGGCACACTGCTTCCAGCGCCGAAAGTGCCGAAATCCATCTCTTCCAAACCGCCCAAAGCTTTGCCTCGGATCAAAGTGACCGTTCCTACTATCTCCGGGTAACCATCTGACTTGTCCTTTATGTGGATTCAATTAACTGGATGTAACCGATTGAATGCGGGCCTTTGCAGTGCTGCTACGTCAGGGACCTCTTCATACCAGTACCGGGACGAGGAAATGGAGGATGCGGTGACCTCTAACCCAGGTATGAACTCTTGCGATTTCGATTCTTGATCCTTTTAGGGTCGAGTGGTTCACTTGGGGTCGAATGTTCTGTCTTGCAGATCCACCCAACATCATTGACCTTCCGGACGACGACGAAGAAGTGGCTCCTAAGCCTAGGAAGAGCAAGAAAGTAACAGCTGGCAGGGTGGCTCGGTAGGAACCAACTGCAACGCCTCCCGTCTGTCGGGCTGAAGATGCGGGCAAGGCCACTGTGACGTTCGTTGCACCCTTGCCGATCGGGCACCCCACGCGGTCGGCCGCGCCTGTGGTTCCTTCAACTATCCAACTCCACACCGCGGAGCCTCAAGCATCTGCACCTGGGTCATCTGCACATTTTTTACCAGCTACCCCGTCCCAGACAACCAGTCGGAAGCGGCTGCGGAAGCCATCCGACAGGCTGATATGATGATGGAGCGGGTGAAAATAGTGCACGAGAGCAGTCAGGCTGCCTACGATGCTAGTGCCGCTCTTCGGGCCAACCTCGAGGTGAGTAGACTTTCCGACTGTTTTTGTTCTCAAAAAATCTTCTTCTGCACAATCTCCTGTTGTTCGCGTTGAATTAGAGCACCCAGTGGGTGTTGCTATCGTTTTTGGTAGTTTCGCTCTTCCACTCGGTCTGGGCGAGTGGAATCAGAACCGGTGGGGGCACGCCAAGTGCACCCACTGGGTGTAGTCCCCGAGACCGCGGTCGACTGCTGGCAGTCGACTGTGGTCTGAGTTCTTCTTTTCTTGACAGCGCAATTGTTCTTTCTCTTTCTCTCTTTTTTTACTCCTTGCACTTGACTCCGGCGGGCCGGGCGAGTGGGATCAGAACCGGTGGGGGCATGCCAAGTGCACCCACTGGGTGTAGTCCCCGAGACCGCGGTCGACTGCTGGCAGTCGACTGGGGTCTGAATAGCTTGTTGTCCACTTCTTTAGGTTTTATTCATTCGGAAATGAGCTGCTTTCGAACCTATCGATTGACCTGTCTCTTGCCTCCTATAGAAGTCTTGTACTCTTATCTCCAAGTTTGCTGAACTCGAAGAGAAGCAGAGGCAACTCAACTTAGACTTGGAATTGGCTCAGAAAATCTGCAAAAGCTTAAGACGAGGCCGCTGGTATGGAAGGTAACTGATTGCCGACTGAATTTCAATATATCTCTTTGATCTCTTTTTTGATTCGATTATTTCTTTTGCAGAGAAAATGAAGTTGGCTCTGTACAAGGACTCGGACATCGCCGTCACGCAAAAAGCAGCCCAAGAAAAAACCACTCTCGTAGAGAAGAAGCTTGCTTCAGTCGGAACGCTTGAAGGAGAGGTGACTAGACTGACATCTTGTCTTAATGAAGCTAACCACGAAGTGACCGTCCTGAAGAAGGATAAGGTAGCCCTGAATGAAAAGTTGGAGTCTGCGATCCGCAAGGGGAACGACACAGAAGCCTATCTGAGGACCCTCGCCAAGAAGCATTATCTCGTGCTGGGAGGTATTTCTTTTAATCCGACTGTGTTGATGTTTGCCATCGGATTTTGCTCGGTTGATTGAACTGACTCTTGGCTGCAGAACTTTGTCAAGACTTTGACGAAGAAACTGGGAGGGTCGAGACGGGCCTGGACCCTATCGCTTCCCCGGTCTGCGACGAAACTGCGATGAACGTGCTCCGACTGGGGTCACGTATCGCTAGCGCCACAAGCTACCTCGCACGCCTGAAGGAGGTTGTCTCTCGAATCGACTCGACGCTTTGGCCGGAGGTGATGCTTCAGAATGATCTGGAATCTCTGATGACTCGACTGAACGAGATCCCTGACCGAGTGCAAGAATGGAAGAAATCCTCCGCCCGGTGTGGTGCTGACGTGGCGCTGTCCCTGGTGCGAGTCCATTGCAAGGAGGTTCGTGAAGACAAGCTGGCTGTGATCAAAGTCGCTAACACCAAAAAGCATGACTTACAGTCCTTCATGGAGACTTTCATTGCTGCTGCCACTCGGATCGCTGATGGGATCGATCTGGACTCATTCGTGGAGCCTGCCAGTCCTCCTTCGGCTGAGTGAACAATCTTATGAAACTTGGATACGCTTTAAATTTGCCTTGGAATGCCGAGTGGTTTCTGTAACCGTTAAACTCCTTCGGGCTTGGTGCCCGAGTACTTCTGATTCGCTGCTTGGAACCTTTTAGTATTTACCTGAATTTGGTTTATCTCCGAATGTGCTTGTGTTTGCCTTCAGATGGACTTTGCTTGCTGCACCCCTTCGTCCGTGCGGATAGGGATGGAGCAGACGTTGTATTTGTGCCGCAGCTTCGAAGGAGAAGGTGGCAGTCGACCTGCACCTCGTCGTCCTTGCAGATAGGGATGGAGTGGACGTTGTATTTGTGCCGCAGCTCCGAAGGAGAAGGTGGCAGTCGACCTGCACCTCGTCGTCCTTGCGTATAGGGATGGAGCGGACGTTGTATTAGTGCCGCAGCTCCGAAGAAGAAGGTTGCAGTCGACCTGCACCTCGTCGTCCTTGCGGATAGGGATGGGTCTCAAACTTAGGCGAGTACTGGACTGCAGCTAAGCCCCCGAGTGGGAGGATTGCTCTCCACTCGGTAGGATTTTTCCAAACTTAGGCGAGTGCAGGACTACCGTTAAGCCTCTCAGTGAGAGGACTTAGGCGAGTGCTCGACTGCAGCTAAGCCCCCGAGTGGGCGGACTGCTCTCCACTCGGTAGGATTTTTCAAACTTAGGCGAGTGCTGGACTACCGTTAAGCCTCTAAGTGAGAGAACTTAGGCGAGTGCTCAACTGCAGCTAAGCCCCCGAGTGGGAGGACTGCTCTCCGCTCGGTAGGATTTTTTCAAACTTAGGCGAATGCTGGACTGCCGTTAAGCCTCTAAGTAAGAGAACTTAGGCGAGTGCTCGACTGCAGCTAAGCCCCCGAGTGGGAGGACTGCTCTCCGCTCAGTAGGATTTTTTCAAACTTAGGCGAGTGCTGGATTGCCGTTAAGCCTCTTAGTGAGAGAACTTAGGCGAGTGCTCGACTGCAGCTAAGCCCCCGAGTGGGAGGACTGCACTCCACTCGGTGGGATTTTTTCAAACTTAGGCGAGTGCTGGACTGCCGTTAAGCCTCTTAGTGAGAGAACTTAGGCGAGTGCTCGACTGCAGCTAAGCCCCCGAGTGGGAGGATTGCTCTCCACTCGGTAGGATTTTTCCAAACTTAGGCGAGTGCTGGACTGCCGTTAAGCCTCTTAGTGAGAGTGAAAGTGCGTTATATCGACTAGAGGGGGGGTGAATAGGCGATTTTTATGAAAGTCTTCAAAACATGGAAGTTATGAAGACAAAAGATAGAAATAATCCTATTACCATGCAGCGGAAGGTAGACTACACTAGGCAAGCCATAGTCAAGTATTCAATAAAGTGAAAGCACAATGACTTAATAGCGGCAATGTAGTAAGGATCAGGTAGGAAGATATTATGAAGCCATACAGAACATGCAGTCACTCAGTGAAGACAAAAGATAGTGCAAACATACAATGACTTCACAAGGAGCAACAGTAAGTAAAGGGAAGGGAAGATGAAACCAGTGACTCGTTGAAGACAATGATTTGTTGGACCAGTTCCAGTTGCTGTGACAACTGTACGTCTGGTTGGGGTGGCTAGGTATTTAAACCTTAGGACACACTGTCCCGGACACCCAGTCCTAAACACGCAGCTCAGGACACCCAGTCCGCACCGTATTCCCCTTGAGCTAAGGTCATACAGACCTCGCCCAATCACTCTGGTAAGTCTTCAAGGTAGACTCCCAAACCTTCACAGACTTCGTTCACCGGCAATCCACAATGTCTCTTGGATGCTCAGAACGCGACGCCTAACCAGCTGGAGGATGCACGGTCCTCAAGTGTAATAAGTCTTCAGATCACACAGACAAGAAGACTTAAGTGATGCCCAATTGTCTTTGGCTCTGGGTGGTTAGGGCTTTATCCTCGCAAGGAATTCTCTCTCAAAGGCTTCGAGGTGGGTTCCTCTCAAACGACAAAAGCCGTACTCTTAATCTGAGCAGCCAACCGTTTATGGTTGTGGGGAGTGGGCTATTTATAGCCACTTGGCAACCCGACCTGATTTGTCTGAAATGACCCTGGATCACTAAGGAACTGACACGTGTTCCAACGGTCAGATTTCAAACTCACATGGCAACTTTACTTGGGCTACAAGAAAAGCTGACTTGTTCGACTCTGGACAAGATTCGCTCTCATAGTCTTCACTCGAAGACATAGGTTTTTGGTTAGGCATCACTTCAGTCATTCTGACTGGTTCTCTTGGACCCCACTTAACAGTACGGTGGTTCCTATGACTCAATACAAAAGGAAAAGAACTACGAAAGATCTAAGTCTTTGAGCTCCATAGGCTTCATGTGGTGTCTTCTCTTGTCATAGTCTTCAATGTGAATATCTTCATATACCACCTTTGACTTCAATGTCTTCATACATTTTTAGGGGTCATCTCTGGTAGGAAAACCGAATCAATGAGGGACTTCTACCTGTGTTATCCTGCAATTCTCATAAACACATTAGTCCCTCAACTAGGTTTGTCGTCAATACTCCAAAACCAACTAGGGGTGGCACTAGATGCACTTACAATCTCCCCCTTTTTGGTGATTGCTGACAAACTAGTTGAAGTTTTCAACCGGGAATATAATCTGTGAAATTGTAAAGGATAAGGAATTGTCTTCATAAGTTGCAAGGGCTCCCCCTGAAGATGTGCATATAAGTAATTTGCTTTTGGAATGCAAATGCACATGGCAGGTTGTACTTGTGGAGATCCACTTCAACTTATGATGACAATCCACTATGCATGTGAAAGTATATGAAGATAATGACAATGCATAATGGAAAATGGACGTCTGCAGAATGATCTAAGTGCGGAATTTATCGTCGCACATGCGGAATTTATCATCACAAAACAAAGTGGCAGATAAGTAGCAGACGACCATCGAATTTAAGTGTTACAACTCAAAGAACCAAATGTAGCAAAACGAGAGTTGTAAGCACGAAGCAAAATATAAAGCACCCGCCCATATGGACCCGCTTGAAGACTATAAACCTCATATGCTTCTCCCCCTTTTGTCAGTAAGGACCAAAAAGGTTTGAAGACATAGAGCATCTACTCATTCCCATGCGGAGTAGGTGAAGTAGCAGGGTCGTTGGTGGTGTTTGGCGGTGCTGAAGAGCTTGGAGCAGAGTTGACGCATGCTGAAGGAGGTGGTGGTGAAGTAGCATCATCTTCATCCTCGATAACTCAGGCAGTCACTGTTGCAGCAAATGAAGAGAACTCAGAGTCTTCAAGGGATGGAGTTCCTAGCAGCACAGCTCTTCGAGGAGGTGTGGAGTCAAACTTGAATCGCTCAGTGAAGCCATCCTCTTGGAGATCATCTTCAGAACACATCATCGTTAGCCCTTTCCATGTGCGGCGACAGCTTTCATGGGCAACGAAAGCATTCTTGGTGGCAAGATTGCGAATGCGATTAACCTCCACCAAGAGGCTTTTCATCTGACGCTTCAGCCAGTCATGATGCCTATCCTGTTTCTGATGAAGAGCCACAAGAAGCTCTCGGTCGTTGAGAACACGAGTGCGCTTCTTGGGTCTTGGAGCAGTTGTACTATTAGTGGCTTCAGTAGACGCAGGGTGTGGTGCACGTGTAGTGCCAGCCAAAGGATACACCCGAGTGACTGCTTCAACTCCTTCAATGTTCTGTGAGAAACTCTGATGCTTTGCATTCTGAAGACTTAGAGGTTCCTTTGCAGGCTCAGGATAGATGGCTTCAGTAGAGATATCCACATCAGGCAGAAAAATCCTATGATTGCGAGCAGATGGCTGATATGAGATATCGGAGTGAAGTTTAATTAGCCGCATTACCCATGGGGCGTAAAACTTCAAGCCAAACAGATCAGGGCCTGACGCAGCAAGTTGGCGGATGAATAAGTCCTGTGCATTGAAGCATTTTCCATGAAGAATATAGAAGACCAAAGTCTTCATTGCACCCTCAAGCTTGGCATTTAGAGAGTGCCCTTTGATGGGCCAGAGAGTTCGCCTGATGATGTGATAGATGGTTCTTGGCAGATACTCAAGGTCTTCAACGAAGAACTCTGTTGGATAAGCAGCATCTTGGGGCAATGGCTTCATCATGCTGAGCATCTGACTCATATCAGGTTCCGGCCTCTTAAAGATGCTCTCAATAGCTTCACTATGCAGCTGACAGCCATGCTCGTAGAGATCGCCAGGAGTGGGCAAACCAGTGAGCTCAATGATGTCAAATGCATTGGCTTCGTGATGAACATTTCCGGTCATCCACTCCAGGACCCAAGTCTTCGGATCTCTGTTGTACCCGCAGATGTGAAGTGTGGCATAGAATTGGAGCAGCAGCTCTTTATTCCAATGCTCTTGGTCAGTAACGAATGGCAGCAGTCCAACTTCCTTGAAGCAATCCAAAGCTTCTTCCAGACAAGGCAGACCAGCTATGGCTTCAATGTCAAGGCGCTTGTGTGGGAAGATGCGACCTTGGTTGTAAAGAATGCATGAGTAATAGCTTCGCTGAGGATAGCTCCAGAACTGATCAGATGATATCCTTTCCCTTGAGTAGGGGTTCCTGGAGCTATCGAAGAATGTGTTGTCTGCCCTGAAGCCATTGATATTGAAGGAGCCAGGTGCTGTTGCAGGACCTGGGAACCTTGGCAATCTTGGGATTGGCTTCTGTACCTGAGGCCTGTGCTCAACATGATAGTCGAACTGGGGACCGGCAGCAAACTCAGGAACAGAATTGACGGGATCAGTGGCTTCGCTGTCTTCTTCTTCCGTTGGGGAGGGCTCCACATTAGCTTCATTGGTGGTTGTGGCAGCCGCAAGATTTTCATCCTCCACTTGACGAGCTGGAGGGTCGGTCACAAGAACGTTCTCCTTGAGAACTGCTTCTTGGTGGGACAGGGGAGTGGGAACTTGTGGGACTTCTTCTTCCGCGGCTGATGCAGCCGGATTGTCTTCAGCAGAGACTTGAGGCCTTAGACCTTTGCGAAGCCTGCGCAACGCGGGCGACGCCTGTGGAGTTGGAATGCGCTGGGCCTCATAGTCTTCTTCCTATTGTGGGTGATCTTCCCATGAAGCATCCTGTGCAATTGGCGTCAGTGGACGACCAATGCTGATGAGTTCGCTGTTCTGAGGAAGGACTACACCATCTTCTACATTGTCATGTTGACCAATGTCTTCAGCAGCGATGGGATCAGCTGCTGGAAAGTCTTCAGCTTCATGAGCCTCTGTGGAAGCAGGCTCATGGATAGTCAGTTGGCGTTCAGCTTCAGGATAGACCATAGAAATGGGTTCAACTATCAAGGACTCTGTGGGAGCAGCCCGATCTTTATTGGTCTTCCTCTTCTTCTTGGAGGGGGCAGTTGGAGAGGCTTCAGAATGTTTCCTCTTCCTGGCTTCAGCCTCAGCAGTCCTTGTCTTCTTGAGCTCTGAAGCGGTTGACCGGCTTTTTGGCTTCAAGCCAGTCAGTCTAGTTGGGAAGACAATCGGAACTGCTTCCTGCCGTGGTGCGTCAGGTTCAGTCGTAGCAGGCTTCTTCTTCTTCTTTGCGGCCATCTTGGGGTCGATGCCAGGACGCCCAAGGGCCTTGCACTTCTCAGTCTCATTGTAGGCTTGCACACATCTGTCAGCCAGAGTCTTCATGCTCTCACGCGAACCCTGAGCTTCTGCACATTTCTTTACAAAGGCTTCCTTGAGCTCGTGCATCATACTCTTGAAGTTCTTCACTTCCTGCATGCTGAGCTTGGCCATACGCTTCTTGAACTGAGACTTTTCATAGTCAATCTTTTGCTTCAGTTCAACAATGCGATGGGCAATAGCGAGTTCTGAAGCAATGGCGCCTTGGAAGGCGACACTGAGGCCAATTGGTAGCTGCAGATCTTCAAAGCTGATGTTTGGCGTGTCAAACCACTCGTCAATGAAGTTGTGGATGATGGTCATATCAAAGAGAGGCGGATCATTGAAGATTTCTGCTTCTTCTTTGCTCTTGATGAGTTGCTCAAGAGCGTCATCTACTAGATCTTCATCACTTGACAGATCAATGTCGTCATTGCGCAGAATGGCAGCAGCAGTTAGCTCTTGTCCGGTGTGAGGCAGAGGCATCTTGACTTTCTGGGGCTTGGAGATGCGAGATAAGTCTTCGGACTGCACACTGTCTTCAGGAGGTGCAGTTGCCAGTGGCTTCGCCCTTGAGATTTTTGGTGAGGGGGCAGGCTTTGAAGCTTTAGGCCTCTTCATCTTCTTTGTCTTCGGCGCTGCAGGAGCTTCTTATGATTCAGCGTCAGCTGCGGGCTCATTTACTGCAGTCCCTTGAACTAAGATGCGGGTGATGAGGCCTTCAAGGTTGTAGAAAGGACCTATGACATTGGGTTCTACATCTCGTGTGCCATCTGCCCTTGGTGCCGAGGGACCAGGGTTGAAGTCTAACCCCAAAGTCTTCTTGTTCTGCTTCGCTGAGTTCTGGGCAAACTGGAAGTTGCGCTTGAACAGATTGTCGTCACGACACCATAGTAGTGACGATGGGTGTGCATCAGCAGGCTGTGGCCCTCGGACCATGCAGGGATAGAAGCCTTGTTCAATGGCTTTATCTCTGGACCTGGGCAGAAGATTCTTGTATAGGATGTCTCCCCACGGTCTCTTGATGGCGTTTTTCTCAGCATATTCCTGGGTTACAAATCGGTATTTGAACCATTGTTCTGCCCAATATCTTCGAATCCATTGGATTCGGGTCTTGCGCTGATTATAATCCTCTTCAGGATCTGTCTTGTACAGTTCTGAGAGTTCATCTGCAGATCTCTGGATGTTTCTCCATGACGCTTTCTGCCACCCTTCCTTGCTGCTTTCTCTGAAGCCATAAACTTTAACTTGAAAGGCTTCAACACGTTCAAAGGCTTCAAAGGTTTTCGCTTGCTGGACCAACAGGAACTGGCTTCGGGAGAATTAATGTGATGATGTAAGAATTCTGCAAATGAATGCAGACTATGAGAACCAAAGGATTCTCCCACGGACATGTACCTGTGACAAAATTAAGGTGCGAGGGAAGGGGAAGAGGTCATATGCATTCTCAGAAGATTTTGAAGATAAATCAGTTTAGAAGACATTGACCTCATCGTGCGAAGACATTCACTCATAGATAAGGAGTTGGTTCCAGATTTGTACGAATCCACAGATCAGTACAAGTGAGGAATCTAACTACTTTGTGAAGCATAAGTGAATACTAGGCATGTTATGAGATGCAGTATGAGAGAGATCTAACTTGTGTGAATAGAAACTGCTTGTGGTAGAAAGTGACAAATCCATAGGATCAACGGTGCTGTAAAAAGGAAGTTTTATCTACCACACTAAGAACTGCTAGACGAAGTGGAAGATGAGGCCGAGCAGTTCGATCTTCCATGCCCTAACTTGGCGACGGAGGACACCTACGGCGACGGCGGAGAGGACGATGTCCGCGGTCGGCGTGAAGACGGTGTTGGAGAGGTTGCGGCAGCGAAGCGCTTCGTCGTCGGCGTCGTCGAGGGCTAGCGGTGGCGCTAGGGTTCGTGCGAGAGTGGAAGAAGAGATAATGACCGCTGTGAAGTGTGTATTTATAGGTACATGGGCGGCACTGCGCTATTACACAGGTGCCCCTGGCGATTCGCATCTGAGGAACACGTGGCCATTATGCGGAATTTTGGGGTTTGTTCCACGTCCCACGCACGCCTTGATTGTCGGGTGGTCGTTCCTACTTCTCCGGGTTTCATGTGGAGGAATGAGCATTGAAAATGGACTTAATGGTTGTCTCTGTATCTTCTGCTGACAAGGACGCAGAGAAGACATTCGACAGTTTCAATAGAATGCATATGATTTGGAGAGATAGAAAGCATAGAGAGGTTAGGGTCCGATCACATTCACTTAGTTCAAAAGATTCAACAATGAAGACATAGCTATAAGTGAATGCTGTAGAGGACAGAACACTAATATATATACATATCTATATAATCAACATAGTGAAGATAATCATGAAGATATGTTGAGATCGAAGCCAAACCAAATGTGAAGACATTGCAAGGTAACGCCATGAGTGAAACACTTCAAAATAGAACATTTGGTGGTGGCGTTACCCACCGTATAGGAAGTATTAGACCCAGACACGGCGCACAATTATCGTGGCGCTCCGAAGTCAAATTCCACATTAATGTATTAACACTTAGAATGTATGTCTTCATTGATTGAAGATATACCTTACTTCGTGTGTTGCACATCTAAGTCATCAATATGCATAAGGGTTAGGATGTGTGCCTGATCACAGGACATTTGAGGATTCCAGGATATTTAGCTCACACCGTAACTTGCAAAATCTCTTCTCATCCAAGGGCTTGGTGAAGATATCTGCCAATTGCTCTTCAGTGTTGACGTGTATGATATCAATATCTTCCTTCACAACATGATCTCTGAGAAAGTGATGACGAATTTCAATGTGCTTTGTCTTCGAGTGCTGAACTGGGTTGTTGGCGATCTTGATGGCGCTTTCGTTGTCGCAGTAAAGTGGCACTTGCTTCAGATGAATGCCATAGTCCTTGAGTGTTTGCTTCATCCACAGAAGCTGAGCGCAGCAAGATCCAGCAGCAATGTATTCAGATTCAGCAGTGGAGAGAGATACACAGTTCTGCTTCTTTGAAGACCAACATACAAGTGATCGTCCCAGAAAGTGACATGTGCCTGATGTAGACTTGTGATCAACTTTGTCACCAGCAAAATCAGCATCCGAGAATCCAACCAGATCAAACTCTGAGCCCTTTGGATACCATAATCCTAGAGTTGGGGTGTGAGCCAAATATCGAAGAATTCGCTTCACAGCTAAGTGATGCGACTCCTTTGGTGCCGCTTGAAATCGAGCACACATGCAAACACTAAGCATAATATCTGGCCTAGATGCACATAGATAAAGTAAAGAACCAATCATGGAGCGGTATACCTTTTGATCGAACTCTTTACCATTGTCGTCGGGACCCAGATGATGTTTGGCTGGCATAGGTGTTGTGAAGCCTTTGCAGTCTTGCATACCAAACTTCTTCAGGCAATCTTTGAGATACTTCTCTTGAGATATGAAGATGCCATTGCTTTGTTGTCGTATTTGAAGACCGAGGAAGAACTTCAGCTCTCCCATCATGGACATCTGATATTGCTCTTGCATCATATATCCAAACTCTTCACTGTACTTCTGATTGGTGCAGCCGAAGATAATGTCATCCACATATATTTGGCACACAAACAGTTCACCATCATATGTCTTCGTGAAGAGAGTGGGGTCTAGGGAACCAGGTATGAAGCCTTTGCTCTTCAGGAAGTATTTGAGTGTGTCATACCAGGCCCGAGGGGCTTGTTTGAGGCCATACAGTGCCTTGTTGAGCTTGTATACCAGGTCAGGATGTTTTGGATCTTCAAAGCCAGGCGGTTGTGCAACATACACTTCTTCTTCAATCTTGCCATTGAGAAAAGCACTCTTCACATCCATTTGATATAGAAGTATGTTGTGATGATTTGCATAGGCCAGCAGTATGCGTATGGCTTCAAGTCTAGCCACAGGAGCAAATGTTTCATCGAAGTCAATGCCTTCCACTTGAGTATATCCTTGAGCAACGAGACGAGCTTTGTTTCTGACAACTTGACCATGCTCATCTTGCTTGTTGCGGTATATCCATTTGGTGCCTATTATATTGTGCTTCCGTGGATTAGGACGCTTAACTAGTTCCCATACATTATTCAGCTTAAACTGTTGAAGCTCTTCTTGCATAGCTTGAATCCATTCAGGTTCCATGAAGGCTTCTTCAACTTTCTTGGGTTCTGTTATTGAGACGAATGCGAAGTGCCCACAGAAATTTGCTAGCTGAGTTGCCCTTGAACGAGTGAGTGGACCGGGTGCATTGATCCTATCAATTATTCTTTCAATCTGCACTTCATTGGCAACGCGAGGATGTACAGGGCGAAGACTTTGCTCTTGCTGATCATTGTCGTTGTTAGAAGGAATGTCTTCAGGCTGAGCATTGTCTTCATGTTGATCAGGTGCTGAGATGATAAGTTCTTCTTCAGGATGAGCTTCAGAAGGTATAATTTCTCCAGTTCCCATTAGCTTGATTGATTCACTGGATGGAACTTCATCTAGCACATTTGGCAGTTGCTCTCTTTGTGAACCATTGGTCTCATCGAACCGCACATCCACTGTTTCAACCACTTTGTAATGAAAGAGATTGAAGACTCTGTAGGAGTGCGAATCCTTTCCATATCCAAGCATAAAGCCCTCATGTGCTTTTGGTGCAAACTTTGAGGTGTGATGTGGGTCCTTGATCTAGCACCTTGCGCCAAATACTCTGAAGTAACTGACATTTGGCTTCTTGCCAGTAAGGAGCTCATAAGATGTCTTGTTCAGAAGCTTGTGAAGATAAACACGATTGATTGTATGGCATGCAGTATCAATGGCTTCAGGCCAGAATTTTCTTGGGGTCTTGTATTCATCTAGCATCATTCTGGCCATCTCAATGAGTGTTCTGTTCTTGCGTTTGACGACGCCATTCTGCTGTGGCGTGTACGGGGCTGAGAATTCATGTGTGATGCCCAAGGTATCAAGATATGTATCAAGGCCAGTGTTCTTGAATTCAGTGCCATTGTCACTTCTGATGTGCTTTATCTTGGCGCCATAATTGTTCATAGCTCGATTGGCGAAGCGTCTGAAGACATCTTGCACTTCAATCTTGTAAAGGATTATGTGCACCCAAGTGTATCTAGAGTAATCATCAACAATAACGAAGCCATAGAGGCATGCAGTAGTAGTAAGAGTTGAGTAATGAGTGGGACCGAAAAGATCCATGTGAAGCAGTTCGAAGGGTCGAGTAGTGGTCATGATTGTCTTCGAGGGATGTTTGGCCCTTGTCATCTTTCCTGCCTCACAGGCACCGCATAAGTGATCTTTCTTGAACTTGACGCCCTCGATGCCTATGACATGCTTCTTCTTTGCCAGGGTGTGGAGGTTTCTCATGCCAGCATGCCCAAGCCTCCGATGCCAGAGCCAGCATTCTGAAGCTTTTGCTAGAAGACATACGGCAAGCTGTGGTCCTGCTGAGAAATCTACCACATACAAATCATCTTTTCGATACCCTTCAAACACTAGAGACTTGTCAGATTCCATTAGTACAAGGCAACGATATTTTCCAAATATTACGATCATGTTCAAATCGCAAAGCATTGAGACAGACATTAAGTTGAGGCCAAGGGATTCAACAAGCATGACTTTATCCATGTGTTGATCCCTTGAGATTGCAACTCTACCTAGACCCAATACCTTACTTTTACCAGTGTCAGCAAATGTGATGTGGCTCTTGTCGGATGGACGTAAGGTTGAGTCCATAAGAAGACTTCTTTTGCCAGTCATGTGATTTGTACACCCACTATCAATAATCCATTCTGAAGACGCTGGTGTCGTACCCTACAGTGCAGTTAGGGGGATAGGCTTCACCAAGAGCATTGTGAAGCAAAAACATTTGACGAACCAATGGGTTATGAAAGCTTAGATCCAGATTAGGACTAATAGGGAGAGTAGCAAGCGATTCAGGAACGAAGTACATAGTAAGACCATTCGGGCATTTGATCTTGCGCCCTACAAGATGTTTAAGGTCCCCAGCAATGGCGTCAGACGATTTTGGTTTTCTGCTGGAGACCTTTCCCTGCAAAAGAGAGTTAAGCTTTCTTAGCCACCCACATCTTCAAGGGTGGCTGAGAAGCAATAAGTCTAAGTGCAGCATCTGAGAATTTTGGCTTTGGAGCCCTAGCAAACAGTCTTGCAGGCGGACAATAGTACTCATAAGAATAGGCAGAATAGTTCTTGGTCTTATGAACATGGCGGTTTGATGAACCGCTCTCATATTCATATGCCTGAGTATGGTTTCCCTGCAAAACATTTGCGTTAGTGCGACTCAGGTGAGTCCTCTGTCTGTATGAAGCCTTTGGACCGTATGAAGCCTTTGGTCTGAGGTTTGTCTTCTTCACGTGAGGTGTCATGATGACATTCACAGGAAGATTCTCCAGACACCTTTTCGGAACCCAGATCTTCTTCATAGGCAGTCCATTCCTGCAGTTAGTACCAATGTACCTGGCAAACACTTCACCATTCTGATTCTTAAACAGTATATAGTTTGCATCAAAGGACTCATCAATGATAATGGGGTTAGCACAAGTGAAGCCAGATAGATTGGATGGGTCTGCTGAAGGTTCCTTTGCAGCAACCCACATGGTTTTGGGGTACTGCTCAGGTTTCCAGTAAGAGCCATCAGCATTCATTTTCCTTACGAACCCAACACCCTCTTTCCTCGGGTTTCGGTTCAGTATCTGCTTTTTGAGGACATCACATAGTGTCTGATGCCCTTTAAGACTTTTGTACATCCCTTTTTCAAGCAATGTCTTCAACCTAGCATTCTCATCAGCAATAGCAGTGGTATACTCAGCAGAGGGGTTAGTTACCACATCAACAGTTGAAGATATTGCAACAGTAGTAGCAGTAGAACATTCAGCAACAGAATTAGCATTATCACGCTCAATGCATTTAAGACATGGTGGTTCAAATCCTTCCTGAGCGGGACTGGTCTGTTTGGCGTGAAGTGACTCGTTTTCCTTTTGAAGATCTTCATGAACTGCTCTCAATTTATCAAGATCTTGCTTCCTTTGAAGATAATCATAGGAAAGATTTTCATGAGTTGTTGAGAGAGTTTCATGACGACTTTCAAGTTCCTGATACTTAACGTGAAGATTTTTTATGTCTTCAATTAAGGATTCAGATCGGGTCATTTCAGCACCTAACAGATCATCGCTTCTGTCTAGCAGTTTTTGAATATGTTCCATAGCTTTCTGTTGTTCAGTTGCAATTTTAGCAAGTGTTTCGTAGCTGGGTTTTGAGTCACAATCAGAGTCATCGTCACTAGATGTTTGATAGTGAGTAGTGCGTGTGTTTACCTTGGCACCGCGTGCCATGAAGCAGTAGGTAGAAGTGGAGTAGTCCTTGTCATTTGCATCGGTGTCGGTGACGAGGTCATTGTCTTCAGTATTGAAGATGGACTTGGCAACGTATGTTGTAGCCAGACTTGCGACGCCTGAATCGGACTCCTCCTCAGACTCCACCTCCGCCTCCTCAGAAGCGGACTCCTCCTCTGAATCCATTTCCTTGCCAACAAACGCACATGCCTTGCCAGATGAGCTCTTCTTGTGTGATGAAGACTTTGAGGAAGACTTGGACGAAGACTTTGAGTATTTCTTCTTCTTCTTGTCGTCAGAGTCATATTCCTTGCTCTTCTTCTTCTTTTTGTTCTCATTGTCCCACTGTGAACACTCAGAGATGAAGTGGCCAGGTTTCTTGCACTTGTGACATGTTTTCTTCTTGTAGTCGTGAGCAGAAGCTTCATCATTCCTTGAGCTTGATCGGGAAGACTTTCTGAAGCCTTTCTTCTTGGTGAATTTTTGGAACTTCTTCACAAGCATAGCAAGTTCCCTTCCAATGTCTTCAGGATCATCAGAACTACTGTCAGATTCTTCTTCAGATGAGGAGACAGCTTTTGCCTTCAAGGCACAAGTTCGCCCATAGTTTGGACCGTAGATATCTCTTTTCTCAGAAAGCTGAAACTCATGTGTATTGAGCCTCTCAAGTATGTCAGATGGATCGAGTGTCTTGAAATCAGGACGTTCTTGAATCATCAGGGCTAGGATGTCAAACGAACTATCAAGTGATCTCAGTAGTGTCTTGACGACTTCATGTTTGCTGATCTCAGTAGCACCGAGGGCTTGAAGCTCATTTGTGATGTCAGTGAGTCGGTCAAATGTGTGCTGGACATTCTCATTGTCATTTCGCTTGAAGCGGTTGAAGAGGTTGCGAAGGACACTGATTCTCTGATCTCTCTGGGTTGAGATGCCTTCATTGACCTTGGAGAGCCAGTCCCAGACCAGCTTAGATGTCTTCAAAGCACTCACACGGCCATACTGTCCTTTGGTCAGGTGACCACAGATGATATTCTTGGCAGTAGAGTCCAGTTGAACAAATTTCTTGACATCAGCAGCAGTGACACCTTCTCCAGCCTTGGGAACGCCGTTTTCGACGACATACCATAGGTCGACATCAATGGCTTCAAGATGCATGCGCATCTTATTCTTCCAGTAGGGATATTCAGTTCCATCGAAGACGGGGCACGCAACGGAGACTTTAATTATCCCTGCAGTCGACATAGCTAAAACTCCAGGTGGTTAAACCGAACCACACAGAACAAGGGAGCACCTTGCTCTGATACCAATTGAAAGTGCGTTATATCGACTAGAGGGGGGGTGAATAGGCGATTTTTATGAAAGTCTTCAAAACGTGAAAGTTATGAAGACAAAAGATAGAAATAATCCTATTACCATGCAGCGGAAGGTAGACTACACTAGGCAAGCCATAGTCAAGTATTCAATAAAGTGAAAGCACAATGACTTAATAGCAGCAATGTAGTAAGGATCAGGTAGGAAGATATTATGAAGCCATACAGAACATGCAGTCACTCAGTGAAGACAAAAGATAGTGCAAACATACAATGACTTCACAAGGAGCAACAGTAAGTAAAGGGAAGGGAAGATGAAACCAGTGACTCGTTGAAGACAATGATTTGTTGGACCAGTTCCAGTTGCTGTGACAACGGTACGTCTGGTTGGGGCGGCTAGGTATTTAAACCTTAGGACACACAGTCCCGGACACCCAGTCCTAAACATGCAGCTCAAGACACCCAGTCCTCACCGTATTCCCCTTGAGCTAAGGTCATACAGACCTCGCCCAATCACTTTGGTAAGTCTTCAAGGTAGACTCCCAAACCTTCACAGACTTCGTTCACCAGCAATCCACAATGTCTCTTGGATGCTCAGAACACGACGCCTAACCGGCTGGAGGATGCACAGTCCTCAAGTGTAATAAGTCTTCAGATCACACAGACAAGAAGACTTAAGTGATGCCCAATTCTCTTTGGCTCTGGGTGGTTAGGGCTTTATCCTCGTAAGGAATTCTCTCTCAAAGGCTTCGAGGTGGGTTGCTCTCAAACGACAAAAGTTGTACTCTTAATCTGAGCAGCCAACCGTTTTATGGTTGTGGGGGGTGGGCTATTTATAGCCACTTGGCAACCCAACCTGATTTGTCCAAAATGACCCTGGGTCATTAAGGAACTGACACGTGTTCCAACGGTCAGATTTCAAACTCACACGGCAACTTTACTTGGGCTACAAGCAAAGCTGACTTGTCCGACTCTGGACAAGATTCGCTCTCATAGTCTTCACTCGAAGACATAGGTTTTTGGTTAGGCATCACTTCAGTCATTCTAACTGGTTCTCTTGGACCCCACTTAACAGTACGGTGGTTCCTATGACTCAACACAAAAGAAAAAGAACTACGAAAGATCTAAGTCTTCGAGCTCCATAGGCTTCATGTGGTGTCTTCTCTTGTCATAGTATTCAATGTGAATATATTCATATACCACCTTTGACTTCAATGTCTTCATACATTTTTAGGGGTCATCTCTGGTAGGAAAACCGAATCAATGAGGGACTTCTACCTGTGTTATCCTGCAATTCTCATAAAAACATTAGTCCCTCAACTAGGTTTGTCGTCAATACTCCAAAACCAACTAGGGGTGGCACTAGATGCACTTACAGAGAGAACTTAGGCGAGTGCTCGACTGTAGCTAAGCCCCCGGGTGGGAGGACTGCTCTCCACTCGGTGGGATTTTTTCAAACTTAGGCGAGTGCTGGACTGCCGTTAAGCCTCTTAGTGAGAGAACTTAGGCGAGTGCTCGACTGCAGCTAAGCCCCTGAGTGGAAGGATTGTTCTTCACTCGGTAGGATTTTTTCGAACTTAGGTGGAACGGATTCGCGACTAAGCTCTTGTCTTTGATAAACGAATTACAAAAGGTGTTGCTTATTACATTTTATTCGAATGAGTGTTTAAGTATAAAAGGGGCGGAGCAGCTCCGCGTTCCAAGCCCGTGGCTCGTCTTTCTGATGCTCGATACTGTAAAGATGGTATGCTCTGTTGTGGAGAACTTTCGTGACGATGAAGGGGCCTTCCCAAGTTGGAGCGAGCTTGTGTGGTTTCTGCTGATCCACTCGAAGAACCAAGTCTCCTTTTTGAAAGGCCCGACCCCTCATATTCCTGGCGTGGAATCGACGCAAATCTTGTTGATAAATGGTCGAGCGGATCAAGGCCATCTCTCTTTCCTCCTCTAAGAGATTGACTGAATCTTGTCGGGCCTGCTCTGCTTCTGCTTTGGAGAAGAGTTCAACTCGGGGTGCGCTGTGGAGCAAGTCACTTGGCAGGACAGCTTCGGCTCCATAGACTAAGAAGAAAGGAGTTCTTCCAGTCGACCGATTAGGAGTTGTCCTTAAACCCCACAGAACTGACGGAAGTTCATCAACCCAAGCACCTGTTGTGTGTTTGAGATCACGCATCAGTCGGGGCTTCAGTCCTTTGAGAATTAGGCCATTGGCTCTTTCTGCTTGTCCGTTCGACTGCGGGTGAGCAACAGAAGCATAGTCGACTCGAGTGCCCTGAGAGGCGTAGAAAATTCTGAACTCATCGGAATCGAAGTTCGATCCGTTGTCCATGATGATGCTGTGTGGGACTCCATATCGGAACGTCAATTCTCTGATAAAACTGACAGCGGTGCTAGCGTCAAGGTTCTTGATGGGTTTGGCTTCGATCCATTTGGTAAACTTGTCGACTGCAACGAGCACGTGAGTGAATCCGCTTCTGCCGGTCCTCAGCGGTCCAACCATATCCAGTCACCAAACAGCGAAGGGCCAGACGAGGGGGGTGGTCTTCAGGGCTGACGCTAGCTTGTGAGACATATCGGAGTAAAATTGACAGCCTTCACATCTGTCGACTATATCTTTCGCCATCTCATTTGCTCGTGGCCAATAGAATCCAGCTCGGTATGCTTTAGCCACGATGGCCCGAGAGGACGCATGGTGGCCACAGGTCCCCGAGTGGATGTCATTGAGGATCATTCGACCTTCTTCTGGTGTTATGCACTTCTGACCGACTCCAGTCACACTTTCTCTGAACAGCTGCCCTCTTATCACAGTAAAAGCTTTAGATCGGCGGACGATCTGTCGAGCTTCTTCTTCATCCTGTGGGAGCTCTTTCCTGAGGATGTACGCAATGTAGGGCATCGTTCAGTCGGGAGTAATGGCCAGAACCTCCATGATTAGGTCGACCACAACTGGGACCTCGACTTCAGTTGGATCCGTGGCACTCTTGGGTTGTGGGGGCTCTTCAATGAAAGGATCTTCCTGAACTGTCAGCGTGTGAATATGCTCCAAGAACACATTGCTGGGAATGGCCTCTCTCTTGGAACCTATCTTTGCCAATTCATCGGCTGCTTGATTTTTCAATCGGGGGATGTGGTGGAGTTCTAACCCCTCGAACTTCCTCTCAAGCTTTTCTCACCGCGTTGCAGTAACCAGTCATGGCTGGGCTTCTGACGTCCCACTCCTTCATCACTTGATTAACTATCAAATCTGAGTCGCCATAGACCATGAGGCGACGGACGCCGAGTGAGATGGCCATGCACAACCCATACAGGAGTGCTTCATACTCTACTTCATTGTTGGAGGAATCAAAGTGAATCTGGAGGACATATCTGAGCTTGTCTCCTCGGGGGGATACCAGAACTACTCCAGCACCAAAACTGTTCAACATCTTGGATCCGTCAAAGAACATGGTTTAGTGCTCTGAGTGAACTTGAGTCGATAGTTGCTGTTCGATCCACTCGGCGAGGAAATCTGCTATTGCTTGGGACTTGATAGCTTTCTTTGCCTCAAACTTGATATCCAAGGGAAGGAGTTCAATCGCCCATTTTGCCACTCGACCAGTTGCATCCCCGTTGTGCAGAATCTCTGACAATGGAGCGTCGCTGACGACTATAACAGAGTGATCTGAGAAGTAGTGTGCAACCTTCTTCGTGGCCATGTAAATTCCATAGACAAGCTTCTGATAGTGAGGATATCTCTGCTTTGACGGGGTCAGGACTTCATAAACATAATAAACTGGGCGTTGAACTTTGTACACTTTTCCTTCTTCTTCCCGCTCGACCGTAAGTACTGTACTGACGACTTGTCCAGTGGCTGCTATATAAAGCAAAAGAGGCTCTTTGCTGATTGGAGCAGCAAGCACCGGCTGGGTGGAAAGCAGGGCTTTTAGCTCTGCAAATGTTGTATCAGCTTCTGGAGTCCACTCGAATGCATCTGATTTCTTCATCAGTCGGTAAAGAGGCAGGGCCTTTTCACCGAGGCGAGAAATGAATCGACTTAGGGCGGCCAAGCAACCAGTAAGCTTCTGGACATCATGCACACGCACGGGGCATTTCATCCGAAGTATAGCGCCTACTTTCTCTGGGTTAGCATCGATTCCTTGTTCGGAAACAAGAAAACCGAGTAACTTTCCGCTTGGAACTCCAAACGTGCACTTTGATGGATTGAGCTTGATATCATACCTTCTGAGGTTGGCAAAGGTTTCGGCGAGGTCGGTCAGCAGGTCAGAACCTTTACGTGACTTGACCATAATGTCATCCATGTATGCTTCCACATTCCGACTGATCTGAGTGAGCAGGCACTTCTGAATCATTCGCATAAATGTGGCTCCGGCATTCTTCAAGCCGAATGGCATTGTGACATAACAGAAGCACCCGAACGTGGTGATAAAAGCTGTCTTTATTTCATCGGGTCCGTACAGACGGATCTGGTGGTACTTGGAGTAGGCATCCAAAAAGGACAAACGCTCGCACCAACAGTCGAGTCGACTATCTGATCGATGCGAGGGAGAGGGAAGTGATCTTTCGGGCAGACCCGATTGATATGCTTGAAATCGATGCACATGCAGAGTGAGTCATCTTTCTTGGGACCATGACAACATTGGCTAACCACTCGGAGTGGTAAATCTCTCGGATAAACTCAGCTGCCAAAAGCCGAGCCACCTCTTCGCCGATTGCTTTTCTTTTCTGGACGGCGGACCACCGAAGATGCTCTTTTACTGGTTTCACTTTCGGGTCGACTCGCAAACGATGCTCAGCCAGTCCCCTGGGAACACCTGGCATGTCAGAAGGCCTCCATGCAAAGATGTCCCAGTTCTCACGGAGGAACTGGATGAGCGGTTCTTCCTATTTGGAGTCGAGTGTGGTCGAAATGTGGGTCGGAGCCGCATTGGGGTCCGTCGGGTGAATGTGAACAGACTTCGTCTCGCCAGACGACTGGAATGCTGAATCCGTGGCTGGCTTCTTGGCTCGCAACAAGTCACTTGGGTCTGCATTTTTCTGGTATTCTTGCAATTCTGCCACGGCCATCTGGGCATTGGCGATCTTTGAGCCCTTCTGGAAACACTCTTCCGCCTTTTTCTGACTACCAGAGATAGTGATCACTCCTCTGGGACCAGGCATCTTCAGTTTGAGGTACACGTAATAAGGTCGAGCCATGAATCGTGCATAAGCCGGCCTGCCCAGAATTGCATGATACGCACTCTGAAAATCCACGACTTCAAACGTCAACTTTTCTTTGCGGTAATTTTTGGCATCACCGAAAACCACGTCGAGTGCAATCTGACCGAGGGACGCAGCCTTCTTGCCTGGGATGACCCCATGGAAACTCATGTGGCTTTCACTGAGTCTGGACATCGGAATGCCCATTCCTTTCAACGTTTCTGCGTACAGAATGTTCAGGCCACTGTCACCGTCCATCAGGACCTTTGTCAGTCGAATGCCTTCGACCACCGGGTCGACCACCAGCGCTTGCCTCCCAGGGATGGCGATGTGCGTTGGGTGATCAGACTAGTCGAATGTAATGGCAGTCTGCGACCATTTCAAGTAATTGGGTGTCGCCGGAGCGACTATGTTCACTTCTCTGTTGATGACTTTCAATCGACTCTTGTTTTCAACATCAGTAAAAATCATCAGAGTGGAATTCACGTGAGGATAACCATCATCATCTTCCCCTTCACTCTCAGCCTTGTCTGCCTCCTTCTCCTTTTCCTTGGGCCGTTTCTCTCGGAACTGCTGGATCAGGAGCCGACACTGTCGAGTGGTATGCTTCAGGTAAATGAAATTACCTTCTTCGTATTTTTTGGTGTGGATATGGCACGGCAGAACCAACACGTCATTTCCATCTTGATCTTTTACTTTCTTGGGGTTCCACGGCCCTTTGGGCTTCCCCTTGAACTTTCTTTGAACCACAGCCAAGGCCTCACCCGGAGCAGCTGGTTCGGCCTTGCGTTTTTGTTTCCGACTGGAGTTTCCTCCTCCGGATTCGTGGTGGCGATTGGCATACTTGGTGGCGATTTCCATCATCATTGGCATAATCGCTCCTTGTGCTTGCCGCTCCACAATCGCTCCTCCTCTTCACCATTGGCATACTTGGTGGCGATTTCCATCATCATTGGCATAATCGCTCCTTGTGCTTGCCGCTCCACAATCGCTCCTCCTCTTCACCATTGGCATACTTGGTGGCGATTTCCATCATCCAAGTCAAAGTCATGTTCCCTGTCCGATCGAATTTCAAATTCAACTCTCGGTACCTAACGCCTTCCTTGAAAGCACAAATTGCCTGATGATCAGACACGTCTTCCACCGTGTGGTGCAGGGTGATCCACCTCTGGATATAATCTCTCAAAGTTTCATTCGGTTTCTGGACGCAACACTGTAATTCCGTCAAACCTGCTGGCCGCTTGCAAGTACCCTCAAACATTCTGACAAACACTCGGGCGAGATCTTCCCAAGTATAGATACTGCCAGGCGCCAACTGATTCAGCCACGCCCTAGCCGAGCCCTCCAACATCAGAGGAAGGTGTTTCATGGCCACCTCATCATTTCCGCCACCAATCTGGACAGCCACTCGGTAGTCTTCGAGCCAGGTGTCAGGCTTGGACTCTCCGGTGAACTTACTGACTCCAGTCGCCAACCTGAAGTTGGGGGGAATCGCTGCAGCTCTGATAGCTCTGCTGAAGCACTCTGGGCCAGAGACATGCACCCTGTTGCTGGTTTGCGGGCCTCTGTCATGGCCATCTCGGTGAGCTCTGTTTCTGTCGACCAAGCCTTGTACGAGAATAGATCTCGCATCAAAGCCTGGCTCCCTAGGGTCGACTGGAATACCTCTTCCGACGTTGTTAGGGCGCCTGTCTTCATGTGGCCGCGGCACGTACGACCCACTCCTTGGAGGAGGCGTGGGCACTCGACGGCGACCATCGCGATCGGCTCGACGATCATACTGCTCCTGGTTTCTGTACTGATCACGCCGCTCTCCACGTCCCTCACGCCTCGGGGGCGATCTCGGGCTATGGGCCGACTGGACCGTATCTGCGACCACAGATCTGCTATGGATCCTATCCCGCGACTGAGACACGGCCGTATTCTGCTCTCCTGCTGCCCGAAGCAAGGCCCTAATCTGCGCTAGACCTCGACCAGCTTCTGACTGGGAAGGTTGAATCGACTCTGCTATCCGGGCCGCAGCTGCTAGGTTTTGGATCGGTGTTCGGTATACCTGAGCCGGAGGTGGAAAAAGTTGGCGTCAGCTGGACTTAGGAGCACGTTGACGAGCGCGATCGTCGAGTGCGCGCTGTAGGTTCTCCAGCCGAGTGCGCTCAGCCAGATTTGCCAAGCGAGCCTTTTCCAAGGCCTGGGTCTCGAGCGTTTCTCCAACGATAGGAGTATGGAGGGCATCCATGTTTCGACGACGAAGTTCTTCTCTCTACTGCGAGGAGAGAGGCTCGGGGCGGTACTCCTCGTGAACGCGCGACGGATCACCGTTCCCGTCACCTCCGTCTTCATGATCGAAGCCAGGAGGACCGCATGGTCCATTGACCATCAGGACTTCCGCTGCCGAGTCATTGCTGCCGCACTCGGATGCAGTCTCTACGGAGCCAGTCGACAGACTGAACAAGCCGTAGAGAGACTTCGTCGGGCTCGAGCGCCGCGACTTGAGGGGTGGCCGACTGGCGGGCCACCGCATGCTTCACCCACCGTTGAACCCTCGACCGGCCGGGGCGCTTGTTCCGGCGGGTCGCAGGGAGGAGGAAAGCCGTAGGAGTCGACTGGTACTGGGTCGACGGTTGCCGCAGGAGGACGCCGCGGACGCACGCGTGAAAGTGCGTCGCCCCGCGGGCGGGGAGCGCATCGACGTCGAGTGGTGCCTCCTGAAGCCAAGCGGAGTCGTCGGCGACAAACACGAGCGCGCCGAGACGGATCTCGCGGCCCTCAGCCAACCCTCCGCCTGGAACCATGATGATGGGGATCGGAAAAATTGCAACTTCTCCAATAAGTCGCTAAGACACCTGCCCCACGGTGGGCGCCAACTGTTGTGGATCTAAGACTGACAGTAGAATGGGGGGTAGGTATGAGGAGGCAAGATCCTAGCTATGGAGTAGTTGTACGCACGAGTTTTACGAGTTCAGGCCCTTCTTGGAGGAAGTAACAGCCCTACGTCTCGGTGCCCTGAGGCGGTCGACTGGATTATACGTGTGTGTGTGTTTACAAAAGTGCGAACCCTTGTCCCAGAGGAGGGAGGTGGCTTATATAGAGTGCGCCAGGACCCCGGCTCCCCTCCGTTACACAGAGTTCAATGCTCATAAAGGAAAGGCGTTACATGTAACGTCTACAGTAAATGTCATAAATGCTCATAATGCTATGGTTTAAGTCTTAACCGTTGTAGAGTGGAGGGTTCCTCATCTTCTGGTGGTCGAGTGTCTTCAAGGTGGTCGAGTGAGCGCATCTCCACGGTCGAGTGGATGATGATTTCTCTTCGATTGCTTCTGCTTCTTTGTAAAGATGTCCTTGGGGAGGATACGCTGGACAGATCCATGACCCTACCCTAGGTACATAGCTTCATCAGCCCTCCCCTCCCCCACGGTACTGCCACGTCCAAATCGGACGTCGCATTAAGAAGGAGGAGTTGTTCTCTCCGCGTAGCATGTTCGGTCGCTTCGACTAGTCAACATCACCGCTTGGACTCCTCTCGCATGGCAAGAAGAGGGCGCCACCATCATCGCCCCGTCGACGCTCTGGTTGCTATGAAGAAGGAGCCCTCCCTGACGCTCCCGAACGCCGGGGCGAGGGGGGGCTCCTGCATTACCTCGGTCGCGGCTGCGCCACACGTCGTCGCGCAGCACCGTGGCTGCGGCCAAGTAACCGGCGACGGCAACGCGAGGGGCGGGTGGACCGGGGCGGCTTCTGCAGCCGAGCGGCCAATCAGGGCTGCCACAACCCCTACACATCATTCCGCTGCTGGAAGAACCAAGACGACAGCGGTGACAGAGCGGACGACAACGGAGGTCCTGCTGGCTAGGGAGCCTATGCAGTACGGGGTTACTGTCCGGTACCTCACTTCCATCGGTTGGCATCATTCATTACATTTAGCACAGAACACCAGTAAACCATAATGCTACACTTATGAAGGCTAACGTAACAATTTACGTAACCTTCCAAGAATAAGGTTAGTCATAGTGGGAGTAACTTAGGTAATAACATAGCGCACTTTAAGAAATTTTTACTTATGTGGCAAATAGTTAATGAGAAGTGGTAACATAATACTATGTTACTGTAACATAGCGATTTCCAAGACAATATGAGTCTATAAGCTATTAAATGAAACCATCTATGACACTACTATTAGGCTAGTCGTAATAGTAGTATCATGACTAGTGTCATGCATATCAACTAGGCAATTTTGATGAGGTGTCATAGACTTAAATAAAGAAAGAGAGGGTTGAGTATCATATCATGATACTGTATCATAATAAATGCTATGCTACTATGTGTCATGCATGACAATGAATAGAATACTACATGATACTAATATATGATACTACGCATTACGGAGGTACTATCAAACACTAGTATTATATGCATGATACTATTATATGATACTCCACGTTACAACCAGCCTTATGTTACTTTGCACTATAAAGGTAGTAATTTAGACTAGTGTCATATGCATGACACTAGTATAAGCTACTCCGCACTATGACCGGCCTAATTCTATCCCCATTTTAACTGGGGTGAGCCCCACCTTCCCCTTGATCCCAATCATAAAGTGTCATCTGGCCTGTTACGTGGATGTAGCATTGTCCCCCCAGTAAAAGGCGGTCAGCAGTCGACCGCGCCGGAGAATTCGTATTCGGTTTTGCAGCTACGCAGCCACCTTCTTGGAAGTCACTCCACTACAGTATCAAGAAAGACAGTCAAACCAAAGTGTAGCATTCACTTGTCCAGTTTTGTCCACAAAAGGCACCACCGCACCACTCACAATTCTCACAGAACCAAAGTGTTCGACGGAGCATGGCCTCCAGCTCGAGAGACGACCGTGCGGGAGCTGCAGCGCCGCGCCCGCGCATCGTCCTCCTCCCGAGCGCCGGCATGGGCCACCTGGCGCCCTTCAGCCGTCTCGCCGCCGCCCTTTCCTCTGGCCACGCCTGCGACGTCTCCCTCGTGACGGTCCTCCCCACCGTCTCGTCCGCCGAGTCCGGCCAGCTCGACGGGCTCTTCGCCGCGTTCCCGGCCGTCCGCAGGCTCGACTTCCACCTCCCGCCGCTCGACGCGCCCGAGCTCTCCGGTGCCGACCCGTTCTACGTGCACTACGAGGCCACGCGCCGTTCCGCGCGTCTCCTCGCCCCGCTCCTCGCCGCCGCCGACGCGTCCGCGCTCGTCGCCGACATCTCGCTGGCCTCCGTGCTGATCCCCGTGGCCAGCGAGCTCCGCCTCCCGTGCTACGTCTTCTTCACCGCGTCCGCCACCATGTTCTCCTTCTACGCCTACTACCCCACCTACTTGGACGCCACGGGAGCCGGCGACGCCGACGTCCCCGGGGTGTACCGCATCCCGAAGTCTTCCTTCCCGCAGGCTCTGCACGACCGTAACAACCTCTTCACTCAGCAGTTCGTCGCCAACGGCCGGAGCCTGTCGAAAGCCGACGGCCTCCTCATCAACACGTTCGACGACTTGGAGCCGGAGGCCGTGACGGCGCTGCGACAGGGCTCGGTTGTCCCTGGCTTCCCGCCGGTGTTTACCGTCGGGCCGCTCAGCCCGGTGAGCTTCCCGGCGAGGGCATCCTCTGACTACTCGGCATGGCTCGACGCGCAGCCGGAGCGGTCGGTGGTGTACGTCAGCTTCGGCAGCCGGAAGGCCTTAGCCCGGGACCAGCTCAGCGAGCTCGCCGACGGTCTTGAAGCGAGCGGTTGCCGGTTCTTGTGGGTGGTGAAGGGCGCCGTCGTGGACAAAGACGACGGCGCCGAGCTCAGCGAGCTGCTCGGCGAAGGATTCTTGCAGCGGGTGAGCGGCCGCGCACTCGTGACCAAGGCGTGGGTGGAGCAAGGGGAGGTCCTGAAGCACCCGGCCATCGGAATGTTCGTCAGCCACTGCGGCTGGAACTCGTTGACCGAGGCGTTTGCGACCGGCGTGCCGGTGCTGGCGTGGCCGAGGTTCGCCGACCAGCGGGTGAACGCCGGCATTGTGGCGCGCTGTGGGGCCGGCGTCTGGGTCGAGCGGTGGAGCTGGGAGGGGGACGATGGGGTGGTGAAGGGGGAGGAGATCGCGGAGAAGGTGAAATCAGTGATGGCAGACGAGATGTTGAGGAGGAGTTCTACGGTGGTCCGCGAGGCCGCGACGACGGCCGTGGCTGGTGGCGGGACGAGCTACCGGAGCTTGGCGGAGCTTGTGGCACGCTGCTGTCATGGTAGTGCCTTACAGTAACGCGACATCAGAGGAAGGAATCTTGGACAAAAACGTACGGCGTAATTGGTTTGCTATCAATATTCCAACATTTGGCAAAATCAGAAATTGTTAATACTTGACAACTTTTTGTGAGATTTGCAATGGAAATTGGCAAGCAACCAATCTCTAACCAATATTTGGCATGTCAACTTTTGGCATCAATCCAATTATGCTCGTGGTATTTCCGATCAAGTAGTTTTAGAGGGATTTACACGATGATTCCAAAAGTGTGGGAGCAGTAGAACGAAAATATGATATTTGCGATCGGGATTGCTAAATCTTACTCTCGGGATTGCTAAATCTTACTCTCAGTCGATGCTATGTTTGTGGGATCTTAGATGTAGATTGGTGTAAAAATTTAATTTTGAGAAATTGTAATTTCCGAACGGTCTCACTTTGTCAATAGGTCGGAACGAATTCGATCGGCTCCAGACAGAGTTCACGCAGAAAAACCCGTTGCTCTTCAGCACTACCGGTTGATTACTGGGAGCACGACGCCCCAATACATGTCCGGATGTCCCTACACCGACGAAATCCACATGTCCTGGCCGGTACAGTTTTGCGATTCTTGGTAACTATGAAACGGCCGCCTTTCGTGGAGAAGATGGAGCTCCGAAGGTGACGGTGCAGGATGTCTTGTACGGGGGTGCTAGGCCTCAAGGCAAGTTCGATGTTCTTGCAGCGAAATCTCACTTGCCACCACACTACTACTACGTGTTTAACTGTGAGGTACGGGCGCCACGGCGTGTGGTCACCAGGAAGAAGAACAACCACAAGATTACTCGCGGTTGATCGTGCCATGTTTGCTCTGTGTCACTTTGTTGGCCCATGCACACCTTCCACAAGGCATTTTCACTAGTAGCATGTATTATGTATGCATGCAGTGATGTATCCGAATCTCTAATGCGTTATTTGTAATATACTCCTGCCGTAGTAGTGTTCTAAACCCTCTTATATTAGTTTACAGAGGAAGTATTATCTAGCTGTATAAATTTGTAATAATTTGCATTTGTATGTAAAAACGGGTTCAGTTAAAAGCAGAGCAAGTTAGAGTACTAAGTTACATTTTGCTTTTCAAAATAGAGGAATATTTTTGCCTCATTTATTAATTAAGAAGATCAGAGTTGCCCAATTAATGAACAGAAAACTGGGTGAAACGTACTCATCACAACACGCTGAGCGACACACGCACACCACTCTAAAGAGGGCCTCGTCTACATAGCACTCTAGGGTCATTGTCATCACTTCTCCCCAAGCAGGCGTCATCGCCATCCCTAATCATCAAGCAAGCAACTTCGACTTCATAGATGAACGTCGATCCAACCCACACCAAAGGGGCCGTGCAGAGTTAGAAAGAATATGTGACAGCGACAGAACTTAGTCACCCGCGACAGAGACAGTGCAGCTCCGACTCCAATGAAGAGCCACGAAGGAGAAAGATCAGGGCTAGCACCGTGAAAGATCATCGAAAAGATCGCTCGTTGTACGTCATCGTCGCCACTGGGTCCTGCCACCATAGCTTCGACTTCGAATCAACAAACAAAACCGAGGTAATCGCACAAACACGCCGGAGCTGCAGCCGCCAACATCTGATCACACGGGGTCTAGGGTTTCTCCTGGAGGTGCATCGGCAACTGAATACAAGCGGAAGGGGTATGGTAGCAGTGATGTGATGCCTCCAATAAGTCAAGGGTGCCCGCAGCCGCCATCGTTACCTCTTCACCGATCTTCCCACACACCCTCATCTGCATATCAACCTGCACCGGCGCCGGCAAGCACATCAACCACCACCGAACTTGCCCGTCGACAAGGACGCACATAGAAGCCACTGCAGCCACCCGCACCTTGTGGAGACCACTAGCGTTATTAACCACTGGTAGGCAATCTTTCCATCAACGAATGACCAGGAGCAAGACCACCGGACGGAGGAGTGTCACCCCAGGCCAAGAACCACCACAATTTTGTGTCGTAACCATGCACCAGACGCGCTGACGTGTGTCACTGCACACCCCCGCTCCCTCCCCTCGGAGACCAGAGACGACATGTCCACCCCCAACGCATCACGAAAGCCACTTCACTGGGCCACCCCTGGCCTCCGAGACGCGCCTCCCAAGCAACAGCGCCACCGCGCCAGCTCCACGCACCAAATTTGCGCCACTTGAAGCCCTCGCCCGCGCACGACGCACCATGTGCGTCTACTATGTGCCACCATTCACAGCCACGCCAACCACCCAACACAACCACACAGTGTCGTCGCGCGACCTCCACGTGCTACATCCTCGCAACCTAGACCTCGCGAGCCCCCTTCGCCCTGAAGCCTCGCAATGCCGTCGCGCGACCTCCATGTGCTAGACCCTCGCAACCTGGAACCTCGCGTGCCCCCGTCGCCCTGTGAAGCCTCACAGCGACACCCCCGAGTTGCCTATCCGCACCAGCGCCACCCCGATCGCGTGCATCTACTCGAGCCCCCGTCGAAAGGAACGGCTCGCACCGCCCAGCCCCGAGCGAGAGGGGGAAAAGGGCACGTCGCCGCGCGGGGCTGCCCGGTGACTGCTGGCGGTGGCGAGGTGAGGAGGGAGTGGCGGGTTTGGTGCCGGCGGCGACTACGGTTTGCTGGCAAGCCACCTGTAAGACTTGTCGCAACCTCGGAGTTTTATCTTTTTTCATAAATCCGTTTATTCAAAACGTCTCATCTTTTCAACCACACATCCAAATCTCAAACCATTTTTACCGTTGGATTCCTCGCGTCGACATCTTCAAAACTAGATCTCATATTGACAGGTTTTAACGAACTTCTTTTTTCACGAAAAAACAGAACCGGAAGCACTTCTTTTTCTTTCCGAAAGCTGTTTCGAGAGGCACGGCCATGCCTTTCATGGAAGTAAAACTATGCCTCTCGCGGAAGGAAAAATATATGTTTTTTCCGTTTCCGAGAGGCACGCTCGCGGATGCAAAACCAAGCCTCTCACGAAAGGAAAAATGCACATTTTTTCTGTTTTTCGTGAGGCACGGTCATGTTTCTCGCGAAAGAAAAAAAATCACACAAAAAAGGAAATTCAAAATTTTTTTGTTGTCGAAAAGTTAAGAAAGACCAGTGAGAAATCGAAAAGCCTAAAATACCATCTAAAAGAACAAAAATATCCCATCTTTACTGCGCGAGCAAAACATGGGCCGCGAAGGAACTCCCATCTTTATTGCGCGAGCAAAACATGGGCCGCGAAGGAACTCCCATCTTTATTGCGCGAGCAAAACATGGGCCGCGAAGGAATTCCCATCTCTTTTTATTGCGCAAGCAAAACATGGGCCGCGAAGGTTTGCTGCTAGGGATCTCCGGGGCGACAATAAAAAATAAAAATCAATTCTTTTTCTTTCCGAAAGCTGTTTCGAGAGGCACGGCCATGCCTTTCATGGAAGTAAAACTATGCCTCTCGCGGAAGGAAAAATATATGTTTTTTCCGTTTCCGAGAGGCACGCTCGCGGATGCAAAACCAAGCCTCTCACGAAAGGAAAAATGCACATTTTTTCTGTTTTTCGTGAGGCACGGTCATGTTTCTCGCGAAAGAAAAAAAATCACACAAAAAAGGAAATTCAAAATTTTTTTGTTGTCGAAAAGTTAAGAAAGACCAGTGAGAAATCGAAAAGCCTAAAATACCATCTAAAAGAACAAAAATATCCCATCTTTACTGCGCGAGCAAAACATGGGCCGCGAAGGAACTCCCATCTTTATTGCGCGAGCAAAACATGGGCCGCGAAGGAACTCCCATCTTTATTGCGCGAGCAAAACATGGGCCGCGAAGGAATTCCCATCTCTTTTTATTGCGCAAGCAAAACATGGGCCGCGAAGGTTTGCTGCTAGGGATCTCCGGGGCGACAATAAAAAATAAAAATCACTTCTTTTTCTTTCCGAAAGCTGTTTCGAGAGGCACGGCCATGCCTTTCATGGAAGTAAAACTATGCCTCTCGCGGAAGGAAAAATATATGTTTTTTCCGTTTCCGAGAGGCACGCTCGCGGATGCAAAACCAAGCCTCTCACGAAAGGAAAAATGCACATTTTTTCTGTTTTTCGTGAGGCACGGTCATGTTTCTCGCGAAAGAAAAAAAATCACACAAAAAAGGAAATTCAAAATTTTTTTGTTGTCGAAAAGTTAAGGAAGACCAGTGAGAAATCGAAAAGCCTAAAATACCATCTAAAAGAACAAAAATATCCCATCTTTACTGCGCGAGCAAAACATGGGCCGCGAAGGAACTCCCATCTTTATTGCGCGAGCAAAACATGGGCCGCGAAGGAACTCCCATCTTTATTGCGCGAGCAAAACATGGGCCGCGAAGGAATTCCCATCTCTTTTTATTGCGCAAGCAAAACATGGGCCGCGAAGGTTTGCTGCTAGGGATCTCCGGGGCGACAATAAAAAATAAAAATCACTTCTTTTTCTTTCCGAAAGCTGTTTCGAGAGGCACGGCCATGCCTTTCATGGAAGTAAAACTATGCCTCTCGCGGAAGGAAAAATATATGTTTTTTCCGTTTCCGAGAGGCACGCTCGCGGATGCAAAACCAAGCCTCTCACGAAAGGAAAAATGCACATTTTTTCTGTTTTTCGTGAGGCACGGTCATGTTTCTCGCGAAAGAAAAAAAATCACACAAAAAAGGAAATTCAAAATTTTTTTGTTGTCGAAAAGTTAAGAAAGACCAGTGAGAAATCGAAAAGCCTAAAATACCATCTAAAAGAACAAAAATATCCCATCTTTACTGCGCGAGCAAAACATGGGCCGCGAAGGAACTCCCATCTTTATTGCGCGAGCAAAACATGGGCCGCGAAGGAACTCCCATCTTTATTGCGCGAGCAAAACATGGGCCGCGAAGGAATTCCCATCTCTTTTTATTGCGCAAGCAAAACATGGGCCGCGAAGGTTTGCTGCTAGGGATCTCCGGGGCGACAATAAAAAATAAAAATAAATAATGTGCTGATTGCTCCCGGCGGGGCTCGAACCCGCGACCTTCGGCTCATAAGACCAATGCTCTAACCAACTGAGCTACGGGAGCTGAACACGACAAAAAATATTGTTTATCTCCAGACCAAGCCTAGACTACGATTTAACACCAATATAATCAGGCATAGCACCTATCCAGTGCTGCCCAAACGAGCCCTAAAATCACTGGCGAGCTAGTGTCCTGCTACTCAGTTTTGCAATCAGAAATTGCAACCGCTTAAAAATGATATTGCTCCTTAAGATGCTTGCTAAAAATGTCATTAGATAAAAAAAACATCATTATATTAGGTGTTTGCTCAAAATGCAATTAGAAATTGTTATGGTCAGATCAAACCAGTTGATCAAATTATATAACCAAATTGCCCTAGGTATCCCCAATAACGACATCCACACGAAGCATAAGACTTTATATGTAAAAAGTACTCCCTCCATCCCATGATATAAGAGCGTTGACACTAGTGTTGACACTACACCAGTGTCAAAAACGCTCTTATATCATGGGATGGGGGGAGTAACAAATAGTAGGCCATAAATGTGTCGTTTAGTTTTTTCTAGGGCAATAAGCCATTTTTTATTTTTACTTTTTGACAATCAAAATCTTCCTTTATTCAAAAATGTGGCATCGTTTACAATAAAGGGAATCACAGCATCAGCGCACATTCCAACCAAGAATTGGGAGGAGAAAATCTCACTAGTCTAGCTAGTTCGTGAGCTACCTAATTGCTCTCTCTATTACAATGATTAAAGATAACATGATTAGAATCTAGAGGCATAAAATAAGAGTCATCAAAGACAGCAGTCGCCACTGAAGAAGAATAACCAACAAGTAATGTTGCGACCACCTCCGCACTGTCCGAGTTGATCTCAATTTTAGTGCAACCAATGGTGCTGAGCTAGGTTCATCCCAAATCTCACATTGATAGCTTCCGCAATGAACGACTCAATGTTGGGGAACGTAGTAGAAAAAAATCGCCCTACGATCACACAGGAACAATATGATGATGCATATAAAGTTTGGATCAACGATCTTTACCAACTTCGGAGTGCAGCGGAAATAGACGAGTCGGTGTAGATCATACTTGAAGTCACTCGAACTGTTGATGAAGATCCCGTGAACTGCCCTCAAATGATCCCTCGAATGGAAGAACGAAAACACGACTTCTCTAATTGGTTGCAAACGTACGATCTTCACGATCTGGCAGCACTTCGCCGTCCAGTGCTAATCATCACCGGGGAATTAGAGAAAGGAGATTAGAACCACACTAGGTTTCTAATTATGAGGATTAGATAAACTAGGTCTAGCTCTAATTAGATCAATTAGGATCAACTAGGACTAGAACTAGAGGAGGCTGCAAAACTTGTGTGTCCAAAAGTATCAAAATCCTCTATTGTATATAGGTTGAGGGGAAAGGAGGGGGCTCCACACAAGGGGAAGGACTCCCCTCCCCTTGCGCCGGACCTAGGGGAGGAGGTGTCCTCCCCATTGTCCAATTCGGCCACCCCAAGTGGGGAAAGGGCGCGCCTCCCCTATTGGGCCCTTATGGCCCAATTGTCCTTCCACCTTTTGGCGTTTTAATACCCGTTGATATTTAATTAAATATAAAAGTATCATAACTATTATTAGAGCCTTTTATTATTAATTTAACATCTGTGGAAACATTTTCCACCTATATATTATTTATCAGTAACACCCGGTGTTGAAGAACGCAGTATTTCAAAATTTTCCTACGATCACGCAAGATCTATCTAGGAGATGCATAGCAACGACAGGGGAGAGTATGTCCACGTACCCTCGTAGACCGAAAGCGGAAGCATTTATCAATGCGGTTGATGTAGTCGTACACCTTCACGGTCCGTCCCGATCAAGTACCAAACGTACGACACCTTCGCGTTCAGCACACGTTCAGCTCAATGACGTCCTCGCCTTCTTGATCCAGCAAGAGGGGCGAAGTAGTAGATGAATTCCAGCAGCACGACGACATGGTGACGGTGTTGGTGAAGAACAATCTTCGCAGGGCTTCGCCTAAGCACTACAAAAACTATGACAGAGGATAAACTAGACGGGACAGGGTTGCTGGCACACGGCTTGGTGTTTCTTGATGTGTCTTGGGTGCTAGCCCTACCCCTCTATTTATATGTTGAGCCTTGGGGTCGAAGCTTGGAGTAAAAGCCTCACAAAGTCAGTTTCACCCGAAAGGCAAGAGTCCTTCTCGGACTCCAGGACCAGACGCCAGGGTTCCCAGCGTCCTGGACTCCGCAAAACTTCCTTTTGCGCTTTCCAAAAACCTTGTGGGCTTTCCCCTTTGGCCCAAATAAAGTGTTCTCGTACCCAAACATTTCCGGAAACATCCGGAACCCTTCCGGAGACCAAACACTATTATCCCATATATCAATATTTATATCTGGACCATTCCGGAGTTCCTCGTCATGTCCGTGGTCTCATCCGGGACTCCGAACAACATTCGGTCACTAACATACATAACTCATATAATACTATATCGTCAACGAATGTTAAGCGTGCAGACCCTACGGGTTCGAGAACTGTGTAGACATGACCGAGACATCTCGCTGGTCAATAACCAATAGCAGAACCTAGATGCCCATATTGGCTCCTACATATTCTATGAAGATCTTTATTGGTCGAACCGCATAACAACATACGTTGTTCCCTTTGTCATCGGTATGTTACTTGCCCGAGATTCGATCATCGGTATCATAATACCTAGTTCAATCTCGTTACCGGAAAGTCTCTTTACTCATTCCGTAATGCATCATCCCGCAACTAACTCATTAGTCACATTGCTTGCAAGACTTATAGTGATGTGCATTACCGAGAGGGCCCAGAGATACCTCTCCGACAATCGGAGTGACAAACCCTAATCTCGATCTATGCCAACTCAACAAACACCATTGGAGACACCCGTAGAGCATCTTTATAATCACCCAATTATGTTGTGACGTTTGATAGCACACTAAGTGTTCCTCCGGTATTCGGGAGTTGCATAATCTCATAGTCATAGAAACATGTATAAGTCATGAAGAAAGCAATAGCAAAAAACTAAATGATCATAGTGCTAAGCTAACGAATGGGTCTTGTCCATCACATCATTCTCTAATGATATGATCCCGTTCATCAAATGACAACACATGTCTATGGCTAGGAAACTTAACCATCTTTGATTAACGAGCTAGTCAAGTAGAAGCATACTAGGGATACTCTGTTTGTCTATGTATTCACACATGTACTAAGTTTCCGGTTAATACAATTCTAGCATGAATAATAAACATTTATCATGATATAAGGAAATATAAATAATAACTTTATTATTGCCTCTAGGGCATATTTCCTTCAGTCTCCCACTTGCACTAGAGTCAATAATCTAGTTCACATCGTCATGTGATTTAACACCAATAGTTCACATCTTTATGTGATTAGTTCACATCTCCATGTGACAAAGGGTTTACTAGAGTCAATAATCTACTTCACATCACTATGTGATTAACACCCAAAGAGTGATCATGTTTTGCTTGTGAGATAAGTTTAGTCTATGGGTCTGCGACATTCAGATCCGTATGTATTTTGCAAATTTATATGCCTACAATACTTCGGACGGAGCTACTCTAGCTACTTGCTCCCACTTTCAATATGTATCTAGATCGAGACTTAGAGTCATCTAGATCGGTGTCAAAAGCTTGCATTGACGTAACTCTTTACGACGAACTCTTTTATCACCTCCATAACCGGGAAATATTTCCTTAGTCCTATAAGGATAATTTTGACCGTTGTCTAGTGATCTACTCCTAGATCACTATTGTACTCCCTTGCCAAAATCATGCTAAGGTAAACAATAGGTCTGGTACACAGCATAGCATACTTTATAGAACCTATGACTGAGGCATAGGGAATGACTTTTTCATCCTCTTTCTATTTTCTGCCGAGGTCGGGTTTTTGAGTCTTTACTCAACTTCACACCTTGCAACACCATCAAGAACTCCTTCTTTGATTGTTCCATTTTGAACTACTTCAAAAACTTGTCAAGGTATGTACTCATTGAAAAATTGATCAAGCGCCTCGATCTATCTCTATAGATCTTGATGCCCAATATGTAAGCATCTTTACCGAGGTCTTTCATTGAAAAATCCTTATTCAAGTATCCTTTTATGCTATCCAGAAATTCAGTATCACTTCCGATCAACAATATGTCATCCACATATAATACCTGAAATGCTACAGAGCTCCCACTCACTTTCTTGTAAATACAAGCTTTTCCAAAAGTCTGTCTAAAACTATATACTTTGATCAACTCAGCAAAGTGTATATTCCAACTCCAAGATGCTTGCACCAGTCCATAGATGGATCGCTGGAGCTTGCACACTTTATTAGCACCTTTAGGATTGACAAAACCTTCTGGTTGCATCATATACATCTCTTCTTTAATAAATCAATTAAGGAATATAGTTTTGATATCCATTTGCCAGATTTTATAAAAGGCGGCAACTGCTAACATGATTCGGACAGACTTTTAAGCATCGATACAAGTGAGAAAATCTCATCATAGTCAACACCTTGAACTTTGTCGAAACCTTTTGCGACAATTCGAGCTTTGTAGATAGTAACACTACTATCAGCGTCTGTCTTCCTCTTGAATATCCATTTATTCTGCATGGCTCACCGATAATCGGGCAAGTCAATCAAAGTCCATACTTTGTTCTCATACATGGATCCCATCTCAGATTTAATGGCCTGAAGCCATTTCGCGGAACTGGGCTCATCATCGCTTCCTCATAGTTTGTAGGTTCGTGATGGTCTAGTAACATGACTTCCAGAACAGGATTACCATACCACCCTGGTGTGGAACGTACTCTGGTTGACCTACGAGGTTCGGTAGTAACTTGATCTGAAGTTTTACCCAATAGTTTCTTTTGGGTATCCTATGAAGGCTCACTTCTCCGATTTGGGTTTGAGCTTATCAGGCTGAAACTTTTTCACATAAGCATCGCAACCTCAAGGATCCATTACGTTGTGGTGTTCTAGGTGGCGTGAGTTGCGAAACTATTCGACATTGTTTCAACTGAAGGCCAAACTCGTAACTCAAATATTTCGTCTCCGCGATCAGATTGTAGAAACTTTATTTTCTTGTTATGATGATTGTCGGTGTCAAAACCGGCGGATCTCGGGTAGGGGGTCCCGAACTATGCATCTAGGCCGGATGGTAACAGGAGGCAAGGGACACGAAGATGGAGGTAAAACCCTACGTCCTGCTTGATTAATATTGATGATATGGGTAGTACAAGAGTAGATCTACCACGAGATCAGAGAGGCTAAACCTTAGAAGCTAGCCTATGGTATGATTGTTGATGTGTATGTTGTCCTACGGACTAAAACCCTCCGGTTTATATAGACACCGGAGAGGGTTAGGGTTACATAGAGTCGGTTACAATGGTAGGAGATCTGAACATCCGTATCGCCAAGCTTGCCTTCCACGCCAAGGAAAGTCCCTTCCGGACACGGGACGGAGTCTTCAATCTTGTATCTTCATAATCCAGGAGTCCGGCTGAAGGTATAGTTCGGCTATCCGAACACCCCCTAATCCAGGACTCCCTCGGTAGCCCCTGAACCAGGCTTCAATGACGACGAGTCCGGCGCGCAAATTGTCTTCGGCATTGCAGGGCGGGTTCCTCCTCCAAGTACTTCATAGAAGATTTTGAACACAAAGATAGTGTCCGGCTCTACAAAATAAGTTTCCACATATTGCCATAGAGAGAATAATATTTACACAAATCTAATCTGCTGACGTACTCCGTAGTGTGACATCACACCACGGCCAAGCTTTTATTCGAACCATCTTACTGTCCCATCTTAGCGCGTTATGCGAGGCGGTTTCCTTGGCATGTCTTGTTAAAGCAGAGATCGTGTCCCCTTATTCCGGGATTCTCATCAATACGGGCGTGGGTAACCCAACCGCGCCATTGATTACGGCGCTTGGAGATAAGCGAGTTTTACCAGGCTGGTGGGGACACGTAGTCGCGTCCACCCATATAAGGGGATAAGGATCCACCTTTTTACCCACGCCTTCTTCCTCCTTTGCCTATCCATTCTTGCGCACCCGAGCTTCAGCGCCCAAGTCCGCACTACCACCTCAACCTTCTCCAGTCATGTCCGGAGCGGGAGGCAAGTGGATGGTCTCCTCCGTCACGGAGGGACACATCAAAAAGCTGAGGAAGGCCAGATATTTGGCTAGTGACATCGCGCACCGGCTTCCCGAAAAGGGGTAGCTCATCCCCACTCCTAGGCCCCATGATAGGGTGGTATTCCTCCCCCATTTCCTCCACGGACTGGGCTTCCCTCTGCATCCATTTGTCCGGGGGCTCATGTTCTACTACGGCCTGGATTTCCACGATCTGGCCCCGAACTTCGTCCTCAACATCTCGGCGTTCATCGTCGTGTGCGAGGCGTTCCTCCGCATCCGCCCCATTTCGGCCTATGGCTTAAGACTTTCAACGTCAAGCCAAAGGTGGTGCGCGGCAGCCAGGCGGAGTGCGGCGGTGCCATGGTTGGCAAGATGGCCAACGTCCTGTGGCTCGAGGGCTCCTTTGTGGAGACCCTGAAGGGGTGGCAATCATGGTGGTTTTACGTCACCGAGCCGCGCGACACCGAATGGGTCGCACCCCCTGAGTTTCGATCCGGCCCCCCTACACGGCTCACGTCCTGGAAGGAGACAGGCCTGTCGTGGGGTAAAAAAGGAGAGCTGACCGGACTCCAAACATGCGTCAAAACCCTGGTGGACAAGAAGCTCAGACTTGTCAACGTAGTCCAGGTTATGCTCATCCGCTTGATCCTCCCGTGTCAACGACGGGCCTTCAATCTGTGGGAGTTTGACCCGGTGCAGCATCAAACTCTAAACAGGCTCTTCGACACGACGTACGAAGATTCCTGGAGGATGCTTTTCAAGGGCGCCGAGGCTCCCGCATCCGCTACCTAGGATCGCGGATTCAGCGCGCAGCGTCACGCGCTCGCGGTAAGCTGTTTTTTCCTTATACAGGGTATCAGTTTTCCATAGTTTGACTCTATGCGGGATCTAAACTCCCTTACCTTTGACAAGATTGGCAGGTGACGTCCGGACAGATCAACTGTCCGGCTCCTTTGCCCGAAGGCCCAGCGGATGCTTACTTGGCGAAGCTGCTGGTTCCGGCACCCTATGTGGTGCCGGAGAAGAAGGTCAAGAAGAAGGCCACGGGGACTCGAAAGAGTGCCCGATGCTCAGAGGTGTCAGATTCATCATTCGACGAATCCAATACGCACTCCTCCCGTGAAGATGAGGAGGAGGAAGAAGAGACCCCTCCCCCTCCAGCGGGGGAAGGGAAGAAAAGGAAGGCCGCCCTCTCTGAGGAGGCCGGAGGGTCCAAGAAGGGGAAAACCCTTCCTCCGGACTACTCCGCCGATGCCGACGACGGCGGAGATGAGTGGTAGCCCAGGGCCAAGCCCATGGGCTTATCGTAAGTATCCGGATACCGGAGTAATTCATAGTATTCGTTTATTGCATACCTTTCCCTTATGTCGAATATGCTTATGCAGCCCACCCAAAGACCGGCTCGACACGTCGTCGAGCGGCTCATTGGACTCGTCGGAGGTGAACTCGCTTCCGACGGCTTCCTCCCCCCGCCCTACGGACGACACCGAGGTGTTGTCCCAACAGGTTCCAAGCATGGAGGAGGTGGTCCCGGAGGCGCCGCAAGGCGACCTCCCGGACTCCAGGAGTAAAGGGGATGAAACCCCCAGGGCTCCAAGTCCGGCCCTAGGCTGGACACCACTCCGGAACCTTCAAAGGTTCCAGAGTCCGGCGGGGGACCTCCTTCCAAGAGGAGCAAGTCCACCGCGCCGGCAGCCTCTGTCCAACCGGAGGCGCCGGACAATATGCTGGAGGCGCTCCAAGGCGCCTCCATCGACGAGGAGCACCGCGCTATTATGAGTGCGGTGGTCCAGAAGGTTCGGTCTGCAAAAACCGGACTGACTGAAGCTTGTACTAGCCTTTTGACAGGCTTCGAGGTAAGTAAAGAAAGTGTAAATAATAGTACCGCATAGACAGTAGCCCATGATGCTCTGTTTGGCGTTCGGGAAGAAAGGCCGAATAGAGGATCAAATAGAATTCGCAGGAGTCTAACAAAAATGAGTCAATATGCATGTGCAGGCTACCCTGCTTGCGTCCGCCGCACTGACTGCGAAAGTGGACACGCTAAAGCAGGACCTCGAAAGGTCCGAGCAAGAGCTCGAGCATGCCAAGAAGCAGCTTGAGGACAATGAAGGTAAGAAATACCTTGTTAAAAATATATATATATATAAAAGGTGCAATTGCAAAAAATGACAGGATTATCGTGGCTATTGTAGGGGCCACGTCTGAGGTGGCTACCCTTAAGCAAGCGCTGGACGAGGCCGAGAAGAATTCGGCCTCGGAGCGCACCGAGCGGGAGAAGTATGAGGCCGAGGTTGGCAAGGTGCGGCAAGAGCTCCAGGCTCTCATGGAAAAACATGAGAGTTTGGAGCGTGACTCAAAGACGCAAACGTCCGAGCTTGCGGTGGCTATTGAAAATGCCAAATCTGCCAAGGCCGAATCCCAGAAGACCCTCCAGGAGTTGGATGAGGTGAAGAAGATAGCGGCGGGTAAGGCATTCTTTATGCAGAGTGAACACATAAACGTGAGTTACTTGATACTTACCCGAATCCGGAGCTCTCCAGGAGCGTTCACAGATCTCCCCCGGAGTGTGTCCGATGCCGCCGCATTCTATCGAGCCGAGGAGGGCGGCTCGACGGAGAAGGTGTTCTGGTCTCAGTACGCTGAGGCCGGGCACCCCGTGCCCCTGAGCGACCAGCTGAAGCAACCGGTCGAGCTCCACAAGGCGGCCGAACAGGCCATGAAGGGCCTCATAGTTCAGCTGTGGCCTGGAGAGGCTCTGCCTGGGAGCTATTTCGGGCTGGTGCGGCGGCTGGTGGAGGCCTGTCCAAGGCTTGAAGACATCAAGCGCTCCGTCTGCATTGAAGGTGCCCGTAGGGCCCTTGCCCGTGCTAAGGTGCACTGGGGCAAGCTGGATGGAGAAGCTTGTGAAGGACGGGCCACCGCCGGGGAAAGAGCATCGCAAGCCCGAGAATTATTATAAGGATGTTCTGAAGGGTGCCCGCCTTGTTGCGTATGAATGTACCAAGGATGCATTTTTTGAGTAAAACCCGCTCGAGTTATCCTGTGCGCTGAAAACTTGTTCATATGCGCTAAGCAATGCTGCTTGAATTTAAAATATTACCTTCTGTGCGGCTGTTTATCAATACTGAGAGATGGCGAGTCGTCGGCTTCTGCCCCCTTGCCGCTAGTGCTGGGGTGTTCGGGGATAAACCTGGGCGCTCTTTTTCCCATATTTGGGTCCTTTGAGGGAGGCGCTCAGCCCAACGAATGAGGCAATCGGACTATAATGCATGAACACTCTCACTTAGCCATAGAATTCTATAATTTTAAATTTTGGCGAAACCCCTAGTATTCGGAAGACCGAGTTCGGGGCGCTATCCACGCCTTGGCCGGACAGAGCCGACTCCTCGCCCTAAGCGGCATAAGTCTTTAGGGACTCGAAAAAACCTCTTGAACAGTGACCAGCTCTCGCTTCATCATGACAGTCAGTTTTAGCTTTCTCCACTGAGGTGCTCGGCCCACCTCAACTGGGGCACAATCGCAGTGGTTCTCGTAGTGCTACCTTAGCCGATATAGCGGAACGTAAGGCACCAAAACATAGGAGCCGGGCAAACCCAACTATTGACCCAAGACATGATTCGGAGCCGATGCATATAGTGCTATAAGTTCGGGGTGCCGCACTTGTGAAAGTGTTCGGACTTCTCACACCATATTGAGGGGTACTGAAGCCCCTGGCGTATTTTGGCCGTACCAACGTGTACGGGTGCAACATGTCATTAAGGAACATATAAAAAAAGGTAATGCAAAAAATAGACAAAAGCTATGCATTGTTTATTAAAATAGCTGCGATCAAAGCAGAACGATACAAGTAATGCGATAAACAAAAAGTTGGACTATTTAACATGTCTGCTCCAGGGGCAAGCTGCGGAATAGTATGCGAAACAGGTATACTACTCGTGATAGAGACCACCTGGGATTTCCGTAATGCGGCATGGCTTGTCTGCTTCCCTGGTCCTTGCATCGTTTGTGCGGCACTTGAACTGCCGAACAGGCCTTCCAAAGAGTAGAGTCCTGGAAGTAAGAGAAAAGTAAAAAATCGGCAGCCCCTGGTGCGGTTTAAGCCGTGCTTTGGGCGTGCCGTGATGGTGCCCCTCCCCCTATGCCCATGGTATTTCCAGAGTGTAGTTATGGACGCAAAGTACTGGCGTCGCCTTTTTGCGAGGGTTGGGGTTGGGGCCGCATTGCTACGCCTGCTCGGAACATGCTAGGAGGTCTTGTTGTAGGTTACTCCGGGCGCGCTTGACGGTGTCCGGACGTTTAATGGCCGGACTAGAGAACTGCCTGGAGAGGCTGCTTTGTACTTCCGCTGCAAGGGCCGTTGTGTGCTCCTCCGTTCGGAGGGAGCGTTCGGTGTTTCGATTGACCGTAATTACTCCACGAGGGCCTAGCATCTTGAGCTTAAGGTATGCGTAGTGCTGTACCGCATTGAATTTGGCGAATGCCATTCACCCGAGCAGTGCGTGATAGCCACTGCGAAAGGGACTATGTCGAAGATTAACTCCTCGCTTTGGAAATTATCCGGAGATCCGAAGACCACTTCAAGTGTGACTGAGCCTGTGCAGTTGGCCTCTACACCTGGTATTACGCCTTTAAAGGTCGTTTTGGTGGGCTTAATCCTCGAGGGATCTATGCCCATTTTCCGCACTGTATCCTGGTAAAGCAGGTTCAGGCTGCTGCCGCCGTCCATAAGGACTCTAGTGAGATGAAATCCGTCAATAATTGGGTCTAGAACCAATGCGGCGAATCCGCCATGACGGATGCTAGTGGGATGGTCCCTTCGATCAAAGGTGATCGGGCAGGTGGACCATGGGTTGAACTTTGGGGCGACTGGCTCTACCGCGTATACGTCCCTTAACGCACGCTTCCGCTCCCTTTTGGGGACATGGGTTGCGTATATCATGTTCACCGTCCGCACTTGTGGGGGAAAACCCATCTGTCCACTGTTGTTCGGCGGCCGGGGCTCCTCGTCGTCATTGCTATGCAGCCCCTTGTCTTCATTGTCGGCGCTTAACTTGCCTGCCTGCTTGAACACCCAACAATCCCTGTTGGTGTGATTGGCCGGCTTTTCGGGGGTGCCATGTATTTGGCACAAGCGGTCGAGTATTCGGTCCAAGCTGGACGGGCCCCTAGGATTCCTTTTGAATGGCTTTTTCCGCTGACCGGATTTAGAGCCTATGAATCCGACATTAACTGCTGTATCCTCAGCATTGTCGCCGTTAATGCGGCGCTTCTTCTTGTTGCGATGCGACCTGCCACTAATGTCCCTGGTGTCCGAACTACCAGGGTTCTTGGTCATGTTGTTGCTACGAGCAAGCCAGCTATCTTCTCCCACGCAAAAGCGGGTCATGAGTGTCGTGAGTGCTGCCATAGATTTTGGCTTTTCCTGTCCGAGGTGCCGGGCCAGCCACTCATCACGAATATTGTGCTTGAAGGCTGCTAGGGCCTCAGCGTCCGGACAGTCGACTATTTAATTTTTCTTTGTTAGGAACCGTGTCCAGAATTGTCTGGCCGATTCCTCTGGCTACTGGATTACGTGACTTAGGTCATCGGCGTCTGGGGGTCGCACATAAGTGCCCTGGAAATTGTCGAGGAATGCGGCTTCCAGGTCCTCCCAACAACTGATTGATCATGTTGGCAAGCTGTTGAGCCAATGCCGAGCTGGTCCTTTAAGCTTGAGCGGGAGGTATTTGATGGCGTGAAAATCGTCACCGCGGGCCAGGTGGATATGAAGGAGATAATCCTCGATCCATACCGGAGGGTCTGTTGTGCCATCATATGATTCGATGTTTACGGGTTTGAAACCCTCGGGGATTTGATGATCCATTATTTCATCTGTAAAGCACAGTGGGTGTGCGGTGCCTCTGTACTGGGCGATATCATGACGTAGCTCCGATGAGCTTTGTCTACTGTGTTCGGCCCTGCCGAATTTGTGGCCGACGTGACGGTTACCGTCTCGAGCTGTGGGGTGCCCACGCGATCCGTAGATCGATCGTGTTTGCCTTGCCTTGTCCTCCAACATGTCTTGTAAGTCCAGCGCATATTCCCGTGCCTTGGTACGGGGTGCGCCTTGAGTGGAGGGCCGGGAGGCCTCTCTGTCGCGGCCACGAGGTGGCCGGTCGGCCGCATCAAGTGCTTCCTCCTCTAATTGGGGTAGCAACTTGCGCTTTGGGTAGGTCTTGGAGGGGCGTTCGAGTTTATGCTCTTCGGCCGCAAGGACTTCAGTCCATCTGTCAACTAGCAAATCTTGATCAGCTCTGAGCTGTTGCTATTTTTTCTTGAGGCTTCTTGTCGTGGCCATAAGCTTGCGTTGGAAACGCTTTTGCTCAACGGGATCCTCTGGCATGACGAATTCGTCGTCGTCGAGGCTTGCCTCGTCTTCGGAGGGAGGCATATAATTATCGTCCTCGACCTCTTTGTCTGCCGCTCTCTCATGAGGGCTGGCTTCTCCATCCTCCTGTGCTAAACCTTGCTGGAGGGGGTTTTCTTCGGCACTCTCCGGAGTATTATTATCTCCCGTGCTGGAATCACCGTTTTTGTGTTGGCGGGATTTTGAGCGGCGCCGCTGACGCCGGCGCTTGGGCTGTTTCTTGGAGGGGTCATCCTCTGCTGTTCCATCGCCCTCTCCCTCTTTTGGGGTGTCCACCATGTATATGTCATATGACGAGGTGGCTTTCCAGGGCCTAGTAGGCGTTGGTTCTTCATCATCTCCTTCATCGGCGTCCATACTGTCGATGTCTTCGGAGTCGAAGTCGATCATGTCGGTTAAGTCGTCGACGATGGCTACAAAGTGGGTGGTGGGTGGGTTTTGAATTTCTTCATCGTCCGTACCCCAACCTTGCTGCCCGTAGTCCGGCCAGGGCTCTCCTGATAAAGAGAGAGACTTTAGTGACTTTAGGATATCGCCGAAAGGCGAGTGCTGAAAGATGTCTGCGGTAGTGAACTCCATGATTGGCGCCCAATCGGATTCGACTGGCAGGGGCGCGGAGGGTTCGGATTCCGGAGAGGAGTCCGGCTCCTTGGAGTCACGAGCCTCGCAGAGTACGGGGCTGGTGTTCGGCTCAATCGCCGTTTGGATCGCAGCCCCCGAGGTGGCGTCCAACTGCCCATCCTCGATCGACGCGGTCGGCTCCGAACTAAGGGTCGGAGCCGATGCGGGTGCGGCCTCCAGGGCACTGTTCAACGGCAGAGCTAGATCATGCTCGTTGTGACAGTGCGGCGCGCTCGGCAGTGGTTCGAATCCGTCGAGGATCAAATCCCCGCGGATGTCAGCCGTGTAGTTTAAACTTCCGAATCTGACCTGATGGCTAGGGGCGTAGCTTTCGATCTGCTCTAGATGGCCAAGTGAATTGGCTCGCAGTGCGAAGCCGCCAAAGACGAAGATCTGTCCGGGGAGGAAGGTCTCACCCTGGACTGCATCGCCATTAATGATCGTAGGAGCCATCGGGCCTGACGGCGACGTCACAGAGGAACTCTCCATGAAAGCACCAATGTCGGTGTCAAAACCGGCGGATCTCGGGTAGGGGGTCCCGAACTGTGCGTCTAGGATAGATGGTAACAGGAGGCAAGGGACACGAAGTTTTACCCAGGTTCGGGCCCTCTCGATGGAGGTAAAACCCTACGTCCTGCTTGATTAATATTGATGATATGGGTAGTACAAGAGTAGATCTACCACGAGATCAGAGAGGCTAAACCCTAGAAGCTAGCCTATGGTATGATTGTTGATGTGTATGTTATCCTACGGACTAAAACCCTCCGGTTCATATAGACACCGGAGAGGGTTAGGGTTACATAGAGTCGGTTACAATGGTAGGAGATCTGAACATCCGTATCGCCAAGCTTGCCTTCCACGCCAAGGAAATCCCTTCCGGACACGGGACAGAGTCTTCAATCTTGTATCTTCATAATCCAGGAGTCCGGCTGAAGGTATAGTTCGACTATCCGAACACCCCCTAATCCAGGACTCCCTCAATGATTCTCCACTTTACTCTAAAATTCTTTGAACTTTTCAAACGTTTCATACTTTTGTTTCATTAAGTAGATATACTCATATCTGCTCAAATCATTTGTGAAGGTCAGAAAATAATGATACCCGCCGCGAGCCTCAACACTCATTGGATCGCATACATCAATATGTATTATTTCTAACAAGTCAGTGGCTCGCTCCATTGTTCTGGAGAATGGAGTCTTAGTCATCTTGCCCATGAGGCATATTTCGCAAGCATCAACTGATCCATAATCAAGTGATTCCAAAAGTCCATCCGCATGGAGTTTCTTCATGCGCTTTGCACCAATATGACCTAAACGACAATGCCACAAGTATGTTGCACTATCATTATCAACTTTGCATCTTTTGGCATCAATATTATGAATATGTGTATCACTACAATCGAGATTCAATAAACCATTTATATTAAGTGTATGACCATAGAAGGTTTTATTCATGTAAACTGAACAACAATTATTCTTTGACTTAAATGAATAACCGTATTGCAATAAACATGATCCAATCATATTCATGCTCAACGCAAACACCAAATAACATTTATTTTAGGTTCAACACTAATCCCGAAGGTAAAAGGAGTGTGCGATGGTGATCTTATCAACCTTGGAATCATTTCCAACACACATCATCACCTTGCCCTTAACTAGTCTTTGTTCATTTTGCAACTCCTGTTTCGAGTTAATAATCTTAGCAACTGAACCGATATCAAATACCCTGGGGTTACTATGAACACTAGTAAAGTACACATCAATAACATGTATATCAAATATACTTTTGTTCACTTTGCCATCCTTCTTATCCGCCAAGTATTTGGGGTAGTTCCTCTTCTAGTGACCATTCCCTTTGTAGTAGAAGCACTTAGTTTCAGGCTTAGGTCTAGCTTTGGGCTTCTTCATGGGAGTGGAAACTTGCTTGCCATTCTTCTTGAAGTTCCCTTTCTCTCCCTTGCCCTTTTACTTGAAACTAGTGGTCTTGTCAACCATCAACACTTGATACTTTTTCTTGATTTCTACCTTTGCCAATTTCAGCATCGCGAAGAGCTTGGGAATCGTTTCTGTTATCCCTTGCATATTATAGTTCATCACAAAGTTCTAGTAACTTGGTGATAGTGACTAGAGAACTCTGTCAATCACTATCTTATCTGGAAGATTAACTCCCACTTGATTCAAGTGATTTTAGTACTCAGACATTCTAAGCACATGCTCACTAGCTGAGCTATTCTCATCCATCTTGTAGGCAAAGTACTTGTCAGAGGTCTCATACCTCTTAACATGGGCATGAGTCTAAAATACCAATTTCAGCTCTTGGAACATATCATATGCTCTGTGGTGTTCAAAATGTTTTTGAAGTCCCAGTTCTAAGACGTAAAGTATGGCGCACTAAACTATCAAGTAGTCGTCATACCGAGCTTGTCAAACGTTCATAACGTCTGCATCTGCTCCTGCAAAAAGGTTTGTCACCTAGCGGTGCATCAAGGACATAATTCTTCTGTGCAACAATGGGGATAATCCTCAGATCACAGAGCTAGTCCGCATCATTGCTACTAACATATTTCAACATAGTTTTCTCTAGGAACATATCATAAATAAGACAAGGAAGCTATACGCGAGCAATTGATCTACAACATAGATATGCAAATACTATCGGCACTAAGTTCATGATAAATTTAAGTTCAATTAATCATATTACTTAAGAACTCCCACTTAGATAGACATCCCTTTAATCATCTAAGTGATCACGTGATCCATATCAACTAAACCATGTACGATCATCACGTGAGATGGAGTAGTTTTCAATGGTGAACATCACTATGTTGATCATATCTACTATATGATTCACGCTCGACCTTTCGGTCTTGGTGTTCTGAGGCCATATATGCATATCCTAGGCTCGTCAAGTTTAACCCGAGTATTCTGCATGTGCAAAACTGGCTTGCACCCGTTGTATGTGAACGTAGAGCTTATCACACCCGATCATCGCGTGGTGTCTCAGCACGAAGAACTATCGCAACGGTGCATACTCAGGGAGAACACTTATACCTTGAAATTTTAGTAAGGGATCATCTCATAATGCTACCGTCGTACTAAGAAAAATAAGATGCATAAAAGATAAACATCACACGCAATCAAAATATGTGACATGATATGGCCATCATCATCTTGTGCCTTTGATCTCCATCTCCAAGTACCGTCATGATCTCCATCGTCACCGGCATGACACCATGATATCCATCATCTTGATCTTTATCAACGTGTCGTCACATGGTCGTCTCGCCAACTATTGCTTTTGCAACTATTGCTATCGCATAGCGATAAAGTAAAGCAATTATATGACGCTTGCATCTTATCCAATAAAGAGACAACCATAAGGCTCCTACCATTTGCCGATAACTTTAACAAAACATGATCATCTTATACAACAATTTATATCTCATCACGTCTTGACCATATCACATCACAACATGCCCTGCAAAAACAAGTTAGACGTCCTCTACTTTGTTGTTGCAAGTTTTACGTGGCTGCTACGGGCTTAGCAAGAACCGTTCTTACCTACGGCATAAAAAGCACGACATGGTATAGTGATTGCTTTTTGATATTCAGAAAGAACCCTGTTCATTGAATCCGATTCAACTAAAGTTGGAGAAACTGACACCCGCCAGCCACCTGTGTGCAAAGCACGTCGGTAGAACTAGTCTCATGAATGCGGTCATGTAATGTCGGTCTGGGCCGCTTCATCCAACAATACCACCAAATCAAGAAACAAGTAGTGACGGCAAGCAATATGTATATACCCACGCCCACAACTCCTTTGTGTTCTACTCGTGCATATAACATCTACGCATAGACCTGGCTCGGATGCCACTGTTGGGGAACACAATATTTCAAAAATTTCCTACGATCAAGCAAGATCTATCTAGGAGATGCATAGTAACGAGAGGGGAGAGTATGTCTACGTACCCTCGTAGACCGAAAGCGGAAGCGTTTATCAACGTGATTGATGTTGTTGTACACCCTCATGATCCGTCCCGATCAAGTACCGAACGTACGGCACCTCCACGTTCAGCACACGTTCAGCTCGATGACGTCCTCGCCTTCTTGATCCAGCAAGAGGGGCGAAGTAGTAGATGAGTTCCGGCAGCACGACGGCATGGTGACGGTGTTGGTGAAGAATAATCTTCGCAGGGCTTCGCCCAAGCACTGCAAAAACTATGACGGAGGATAAACTAGAGGGGACGGGGTTGCCGGCACACGGCTTGGTGTTTCTGAAGGAAATATGCCATAGAGGCAATAATAACGTTATTATTTATTTCCTTATATCATGATAAATGTTTATTATTCATGCTAGAATTGTATTAACCGGAAACATGATACATGTGTGAATACATAGACAAACAGAATATCACTAGTATGCCTCTACTTGACTAACTCGTTGATCAAAGATGGTTATGTTTCCTGACCATAGACAAAGAGTTGTCATTTGATTAACGGGGTCACATCATTAGGAGAATGATGTGATTGACTTGACCCATTTCGTTACCTTAGCACTTGATCGTTTAGTCTGTTGTTATTGCTTTCTTCATGACTTATACATGTTCCTATGACTATGAGATTATGCAACTCCCGTTTACGGGAGGAACACTTTGTGTGCTACCAAACATCACAACGTAACTGGGTGATTATAAAGGTGCTCTACAGGTGTCTCCGAAGGTACTTGTTGGGTTGGCATATTTTGAGATTAGGATTTGTCACTCTGATTATCGGAGAGGTATCTCTGGGCCCACTTGGTAATACACATCACTTAAGCCTTGCAAGCATTGCAACTAATGAGTTGGTTGCGGGATGATGTGTTACGGAATGAGTAAAGAGACTTGCTGGTAACGAGATTGAACTAGGTATTGAGATACCGACGAGCGAATCTCGGGCAAGTAACATACCGATGACAAAGGGAACAACGTATGTTGTTATGCGGTTTTGACCGATAAAGATCTTCGTAGAATACGTAGGAGCCAATATGAGCATCCAGGTTCCGCTATTGGTTATTGACCGGAGACGTGTCTCGGTCATGTCTACATAGTTCTCGAACCCGTAGGGTCCGCAGGCTTAAAGTTAAATGACGGTTATATTATGAGTTTATATGTTTTGATGTACCGAAGGTAGTTCGGAGTCCCGGATGTGACCACGGACATGACGAGGAGTCTCAAAATTTTCGAGACATAAAGATCGATATATTGGATGACTATGTTTGGACACCGGAAAGGTTTTGGACATTTATCGGAGTACCGGGGGTTACCGAACCCCCCCCCCCCCCCCCCCCCCGGGAACTAATGGGCCTTGTTGGGCCTTAGTGGAGAGAGAGAGGGGTCAGCCAGGGCAAGAGGCGCCCCCACCCCCTAAGTCCGAATAGGACAAGGAAAGGGGGGCGGCGCCCCCCTTGCCTTTCCCCTCTCCCACTCCTTCCTTCCCCCTCCTTGGATTAGGAAAGGGAGGGGCAAACCTACTTGGAGTAGGTTTCCCCCTCCTAGGGCGCGCCACCACCTTGGCCGGCCCTCTCCTCCTCCCCCTTTATATACGGAGGAGGGGGGCACCCCATAGACACAACAATTCATCTTTTGATCTCTTAGCCGTGTGCGGTGCCCCCCTCCACCATAATACACCTCGATCATATCGTAGCGGTGCTTAGGCGAAGCCCTGCGTCGGTAGAACATCATCATCGTCACCACGCCGTCGTGCCGACGAAACTCTCCCTCAACACTCGGCTGGATCGAAGTTCGAGGGACGTCATCGAGTTGAACGTGTGCAGAACTCAGAGGTGTCGTGCGTTCGGTACTTGATCGGTCGGATCGTGAAGACGTACGACTACATCAACCGTGTTGTGCTAACGCTTCCGCTTTCGGTCTACGAGGGTATGTGGACACACTCTCCCCTCTCGTTGCTACGCATCACCATGATCTTGCATGTGCGTAGCAAAATTTTGAAATTACTATGTTCCCCAACAGTGGCATCCGAGCCAGGTTTTATGCGTAGATGTCATATGCACGAGTAGAACACAAGTGAGTTGTGGGCGATACAAGTCATACTGCTTACCAGCATGTCATACTTTGGTTCAGTGGTATTGTTGGATGAAGCAGCCCGGACCGACATTACGCGTACGCTTACGTGAGACTGGTTTTACCGACGTGCTTTGCACACAGGTGTCTGGAGAGTGTCAGTTTCTCCAACTTTAGTTGAACCAAGTGTGGCTACGCCCGGTCCTTGAGAGGTTAAAACAACACTAACTTAACGAACTATCATTGTGGTTTTGATGCGTAGGTAAGAACGGTTCTTGCTCAGCCCGTAGCAGCCACGTAAAACTTTGCAACAAAAAAGTAGAGGACATCTAACTTGTTTTTGCAAGGCATGTTGTGATGTGATATGGTCAAGGCATGATGCTATATTTTATTGTATGAGATGATCATGTTTTGTAACCGAGTTATCGGCAACTGACAGGAGCCATATGGTTGTTGCTTTATTGTATGCAATGCAATCGCCATGTAATGCTTTACTTTATCACTAAGCGGTAGCGATAGTCGTAGAAGCATAAGTTGGCGCGATGAAATTATGCTACGACGGAGATCAAGGTGTCGTGCCGGTGACGATGGTGATCATGACGGTGCTTCGGAGATGGAGATCACAAGCACAAGATGATGATGGCCATATCATATCACTTATATTGATTGCATGTGATGTTTATCTTTTATGCATCTTATCTTGCTTTGATTGACGGTAGCATTATAAGATGATCTCTCACTAAATTATCAAGATATAAGTGTTCTCCCTGAGTATGCACCATTGAGAAAGTTCTTCGTGCTGAGACACCACATGATGATCGGGTGTGATAGGCTCTAAGTTCGAATACAACAGGTGCAAAACAGGTGCACACGCGGAATACTCAGGTTAAACTTGACGAGCCTAGCATATAACAGATATGGCCTCGGAAGACTGAGACCAAAAGGTCGAGCGTGAATCATATAGTAGATATGATCAACATAGTGATGTTCACCATTGAAACTATTCCATCTCACGTGATGATCGAACATGGTTTAGTTGATTTGGATCACGTGATCACTTAGAGGATTAGAGGGATGTCTATCTAAGTGGGAGTTCTTAAGTAATATGGTTAATTGAACTTAAATTTATGATGAACTTAGTACCTGATAGTTTCTTGCTTGTCTATGTTGATTGTAGATAGATGGCTCGTGCTGTTGTTCCGTTGAATTTTAATGCGTTCCTTGAGAAAGCAAAGTTGAAAGATGATGGTAGCAATTACATGGACTGGGTCCGTAACTTGAGGATTATCCTCATTGCTGCACAGAAGAACTACGTCCTGGAAGCACCGCTGGGTGCCAAGCCTACTGCAGATGCCACTGACAACGTTAAGAACGTTTGGCAGAGTAAAGCTGATGACTACTCGATAGTTTAGTGTGCCATGCTTTACGGCTTAGAACCGGGACTTCAACGACGTTTTGAACGTCATGGAGCATATGAGATGTTCCAGGAATTGAAGTTAATATTTCAAGCAAATACCCGGATTGAGAGATATGAAGTCTCCAATAAGTTCTATAGCTGCAAGATGGAGGAGAATAGTTCTGTCAGTGAACATATACTCAAAATGTCTGGGTATCATAATCACTTGACTCAACTGGGAGTCAATCTTCCTGTTGATAGTGTCATTGACAAAGTTCTTCAATCACTGCCACTAAGCTACAAGAGATTCGTTATGAACTATAATATGCAAGGGATGAATAAGACAATTCCCGAGCTCTTCGCGATGCTAAAGCCTGCGGAGGTAGAAATCAAGAAGGAGCATCAAGTGTTGATGGTCAATAAGACCACCAGTTTCAACAAAAAGGGCAAAGGGAAGAAGAAGGGGAACTTCAAGAAGAATGGCAAACAAGTTGCTGCTCAAGAGAAGAAACCTAAGTCTGGACCTAAGCCTGAGACTGAGTGCTTCTACTGCAAGCAGACTGGTCACTGGAAGCGGAACTGCCCCAAGTATTTGGCGGATAAGAAGGATGGCAAGGTGAACAAAGGTATATGTGAGATACATGTTATTGATGTGTACCTTACTAATGCTCGCAGTAGCACCTGGGTATTTGATATTGGTTCTGTTGCTAACATTTGCAACTCGAAACAGGGGCTACGGATTAAGCTAAGATTGGCTAAGGACGAGGTGACGATGCGCGTGGGAAATGGTTCCAAAGTCGATGTGATCGCAGTCGGCACGCTACCTCTACATCTACCTTCAGGATTAGTTTTAGACCTGAATAATTGTTATTTGATGCCAGCGTTGAGCATGAACATTATATCTGGATCTTGTTTGATGCGAGACAGTTATTCATTTAAATCAGAGAATAATGGTTGTTCTATTTATATGAGTAATATATTTTATGGTCATGCACCCTTGAAGAGTGGTCTATTCTTATTGAATCTCGATAGTAGTGATACACATATTCATAATATTGAAGCCAAAAGATGCAGAGTTGATAATGACAGTGTAACTTATTTGTGGCACTGCCGTTTAGGTCATATCGGTATAAAGCGCATGAAGAAACTCCATACTGATGGACTTTTGGAACCACTTGATTATGAATCACTTGGTACTTGCGAACCGTGCCTCATGGGCAAGATGACTAAAACACCGTTCTCCGGAACTATGGAGTGAGCAACAGATTTGTTGGAAATCATACATACAGATGTGTGTGGTCCGATGAATATTGAGGCTCGCGGCTGGTATCATTATTTTCTCACCTTCACAGATGATTTAAGCAGATATGGGTATATCTACTTAATGAAACATAAGTCTGAAACATTTGAAAAGTTCAAAGAATTTCAGAGGGAAGTTGAAAATCATTGTAACAAGAAAATAAAGTTTCTACGATCTGATCGTGGAGGAGAATATTTGAGTTACGAGTTTGGTCTTCATTTGAAACAATGCGGAATAGTTTCGCAACTCACGCCACCCAGAACACCACAGCGTAATGGTGTGTCCGAACATCGTAATCGTACTTTACTAGATATGGTGCGATCTATGATGTCTCTTACTGATTTACCGCTATCATTTTGGGGTTATGCTCTAGAGACAGCTGCATTCACGTTAAATAGGGCACCATCAAAATCCGTTGAGACGACGCCTTATGAACTATGGTTTGGCAAGAAACCAAAGTTGTCGTTTCTTAAAGTTTGGGGCTGCGATGCTTATGTGAAAAAGCTTCAACCTGATAAGCTCGAACCCAAATCGGAGAAATGTGTCTTCATAGGATACCCAAAAGAGACTGTTGGGTACACCTTCTATCATAGATCAGAAGGCAAGACTTTTGTTGCTAAATTTGGAATCTTTCTAGAGAAGGAGTTTCTCTCGAAAGAAGTGAGTGGGAGGAAAGTAGAACTTGATGAGGTAACTATACCTGCTCCCTTATTGGAAAGTAGTTCATCACAGAAACTGGTTTCTGCGACACCTACTCCAATTAGTGAGGAAGTTAATGATGATGATCATGAAACTTCAGATCAAGTTGTTGCTAAACCTCGTAGGTCAACCAGACTAAGATCCGCACCAGAGTGGTACGGTAATCCTGTTCTAGAAGTTATGTTACTAGACCATGACGAACCTACGAACTATGAAGAAGCGATGGTGAGCCCAGATTCCGCGAAATGGCTTGAGGCCATGAAATCTGAGATGGGATCCATGTATGAGAACAAAGTGTGGACTTTGGTTGACTTGCCCGATGATCTGCAAGCAATTGAGAATAAATGGATCTTCAAGAAGAAGACTGACGCTGACGGTAATGTTACTGTCTATAAAGCTCGACTTGTTGCGAAAGGTTTTCGACAAGTTCAAGGGATTGACTATGATCAGACCTTCTCACCCGTAGCGATGCCTAAGTCTGTCTGAATCATGTTAGCAATTTCCGCATTTTATGATTATGAAATTTGGCAAATGGATGTCAAAACTGCATTCTTGAATGGATTCTGGAAGAAGAGTTGTATATGATGCAACCGGAAGGTTTTCTCGATCCAAAGGGAGCTATCAAAGTGTGCAAGCTTCAGCGATCCATTTATGGACTGGTGCAAGCCTCTCGGAGTTGGAATAAATGATTTGATAGTGTGATCAAAGCATTTGGTCTTGTACAGACTTTTGGAGAAGCTTGTATTTACAAGAAAGTGAGTGGGAGCTCTGTAGCATTTCTAATATTATATGTGGATGACATATTGTTGATTGGAAATGATATAGAATTTCTGGATAGCATAAAGGGATACTTGAATAAGAGTTTTTCAATGAAAGACCTCGGTGAAGCTGCTTATATATTGGGCATCAAGATCTATAGAGATAGATCAAGACACTTAATTGGACTTTCACAAAGCACATACCTTGACAAAGTTTTGAAGAAGTTCAAAATGGATCAAGCAAAGAAAGGGTTCTTGCCTGTGTTACAAGGTGTGAAGTTGAGTAAGACTCAATGCCCGACCACTGCAGAAGATAGAGAGAAAATGAAAGATGTTCCCTATGCTTCAGCCATAGGCTCTATCATGTATGCAATGCTGTGTACCAGACCTGATGTGTGCCTTTCTATTAGTTTAGCAGGGAGGTACCAAAGTAATCCATGAGTGGATCACTGGACAACGGTCAAGAACATCCTGAAATACCTGAAAAGGATGAAGGATATGTTTCTCGTTTATGGAGGTGACAAAGAGCTCGTCGTAAATGGTTACGTTGATGCAATCTTTGACACTGATCTGGACGATTCTAAATCGCAAACCGGATACGTGTTTTTATTAAACGGTGGAGCTGTCAGTTGGTGCAGTTCTAAACAAAGCATCGTAGTAGGATCTAGATGTGAAGCGGAGTACATAGCTGCTTCAGAAGCAGCAAATGAAGGAGTCTGGATGAAGGAGTTCATATCCGATCTAGGTGTCATACCTAGTGCATCGGGTCCAATGAAAATCTTTTCTGACAATACTGGTGCAATTGCTTTGGCAAAGGAATCCAGATTTCACAAGAGAACCAAGCACATCAAGAGACACTTCAACTCCATCCGGGACCAAGTCCAGGTGGGAGACATAGAGATTTGCAAGATACATATGGATCTGAATGTTGCAGACCCGTTGACTAAGCCTCTTCCACGAGCAAAACATGATCAGCACCAAGGCTCCATGGGTGTTAGAATCATTACTGTGTAATCTAGATTATTGACTCTAGTGCAAGTGGGAGACTGAAGGAAATATGCCCTAGAGGCAATAATAAAGTTATTATTTATTTCCTTATATCATGATAAATGTTTATTATTCATGCTAGAATTGTATTAACCGGAAACATGATACATGTGTGAATACATAGATAAACAGAATGTCACTAGTATGCCTCTACTTGACTAGCTCATTGATCAAAGATGGTTATGTTTCCTGACCATAGACAAAGAGTTGTCATTTGATTAACGGGGTCACATCATTAGGAGAATTATGTGATTGACTTGACCCATTTCGTTAGCTTAGCACTTGATCATTTAGTCTGTTGTTATTGCTTTCTTCATGACTTATACATGTTCCTATGACTATGAGATTATGCAACTCCCATTTACCGGAGGAACACTTTGTGTGCTACCAAACGTCACAACATAACCGGGTGATTATAAAGGTGATCCATAGGTGTCTCCGAAGGTACTTGTTGGGTTGGCGTATTCCGAGATTAGGATTTGTCACTCCGATTGTCGGAGAGGTATCTCTGGGCCCACTCGGTAATACACATCACTTAAGCCTTGCAAGCATTGCAACTAATGAGTTGGTTGCAGGATGATGTGTTACGGAATGAGTAAAGAGACTTGCCGGTAACAAGATTGAATTAGGTATTGAGATACCGACGATCGAATCTCGGGCAAGTAACATACCAATGACAAAGGGAACAACGTATGCTGTTATGCGGTTTGACGGATAAAGATCTTCGTAGAATATGCAGGAGCCAATATGAGCATCCAGGTTCCGCTATTGGTTATTGACCGGAGACGTGTCTCGGTCATGTCTGCATAGTTCTCGAACCCGTAGGGTCCGCACGCTTAAAGTTAGATGACAGTGATATTATGAGTTTATATGTTTTGATGTACAGAAGGTAGTTTGGAGTCCTGGATGTGATCACGGACATGATGAGGAGTCTTGAAATGTTCGAGATGTAAAGATCGATATATTGGACGACTATGTTTGGACACCGGAAAGGTTTCGGACATTTATCGGAGTACCGGGGGTTACAGGAACCCCCCCCCCCCCCGGGAACTAATGGGCCTTGTTGGGCCTTAGTGGAGAGAGAGGGGCCGGCCAGGGCAAGAGGCGCGCCCCCTCCCCTTGAGTCCGAATAGGACAAGGAAAGGGGGGCCCCTTGCCTTTCCCCTCTCCCACTCCTTCCTTCCCCCTCCTTGGATTAGGAAAGGGAGGGGAAAACCTACTTGGAGTAGGTTTCCCCCTCCCAGGGCGCGCCACCACCTTGGCCGGCCCTCTCCTCCTCCCCCCTTTATATACGGAGGAGGGGGGCACCCCATAGACACAACAATTCATCTTTTGATCTCTTAGCCGTGTGCGGTGCCCCCCTCCACCATAATCCACCTCGATCATATCGTAGTGGTGCTTAGGCGAAGCCCTGCGTCGGTAGAACATCATCATCGTCACCACGCCGTCGTGCTGACGAAAATCTCCCTCAACACTCGGCTAGATCGGAGTTCGAGGGACGTCATCGAGTTGAACGTGTGCAGAACTCGGAGGTGCCATGCGTTCGGTACTTGATCGGTCGGATCATGAAGACGTACGACTACATCAACCGTGTTGTGCTAATGCTTCCACTTTCAGTCTATGAGGGTACGTGGACACACTCTCCCCTATCGTTGCTATGCATCACCATGATCTTGCGTGTGCGTAGGAAAATTTTGAAATTAGTATGTTCCCCAACAGTTTCTTGATGTGTCTTGGGTGCTAGCCCTACCCCTCTATTTATATTTTGAGCCTTGGGGTTGAAACTTGGAGTAAAAGCCTACACAAAGTCGGTTTCACACGAAAGGAAAGAGTCCTTCTCGGACTCTAGGACCAGACGCCAGGGTTCCCAGCGTGTGGACCCAGACGCCAGCAACCCTGGCGTCTGGCCCCTGGACTCCACAAAACTTCCTTTTGCGCTTTCTAAAAACCTTGTGGGCTTTCCCCTTTGGCCCAAATAAAGTGTTCTCGTACCCAAACATTTCGGGGAACATCCGGAACCCCTTTCGGTGAATTCCGGGATGCTTCCGGGGACCAAACACTATTATCCAATATATCAATCTTTATATTCGGATGATTCCGGAGTTCCTCGTCATGTCCGTGATCTCATCCGGGACTGCGAACAACATTCGGTCACCAACATACATAACTCATATAATACTATATCGTAAACGAACGTTAAGCGTGCGGACCCTACGGGTTCGAGAACTATGTAGACATGACCGAGACATCTCTCTGGTCAATAACCAATAGCGGAACCTGGATGCCCATATTGGCTCCTACATATTCTATGAAGATCTTTATCGGTTGAACCGCATAACAACATACGTTGTTCCCTTTGTCATCGGTATGTTACTTGCCCGAGATTCAATCTTCGGTATCATCATACCTAGTTCAATCTCGTTACCGGCAAGTCTCTTTACTCGTTCTGTAATGCATCATCCCGCCACTAACTCATTAGTCACATTGCTTGAAAGTCTTATAGTGATGTGCATTACCGAGAGGGCCCAGAGATACCTCTCCGACAATCGAAGTGACAAATCCTAATCTCGATCTATGCCAACTCAACAAACACCATTGGAGACACCTGTAGAGCATCTTTATAATCACCCAGTTACGTTGTGACATTTGATAGCACACTAAGTGTTCCTCCGGTATTCGGGAGTTGCATAATCTCATAGTCATAGGAACATGTATAAGTCATGAAGAAAGCAATAGCAACAAACTAAACGATCATAGTGCTAAGATAACGGATGGGTCTTGTCCATTACATCATTCTCTAATGATGTGACCCGGTTCATCAAATGACAAACACATGTCTATGGCTAGGAAACTTAACCATCTTTTATTAATGAGCTAGTCAAGTAGAGGCATACTAGGGACACTCTGTTTGTCTATGTATTCACACATGTACTAAGTTTCCGGTTAATACAATTCTAGCATCAATAACAAACATTTATCATGATATAAGAAATATAAATAACAACTTTATTATTGCCTCTAGGGCATATTTCCTTCGCCCGGTATTGCCCGATAAACTCTGAAACCCTTCCGGTTCCTCTCAAAACTATTTCAAATATTAACAAAACTATTTCACAAATATTTCCTCGTTACTCCTGTCCTACTATCACTCAGCAGATTGTGATCGCCTTAAGCTTGTGACCCTGTAGGTTCGGTAAACCATAGACATGAACAAAACATCTTCATTCAATGACCGATAGTGGAATCGTGGACATCCATATTGATCCCTATGATTACATGAATGAAATTCGAGTGAACCTTTGGTTATCATGTGTTGTTCCCTTTACTTTGCAATACTTTACAAAAACCTGAGGTGTGCCGGTATCCTTTTGAGACATACACATGCTCACTATACCGTCATTCTTGTGGTCAGTTTTGTTCTTCTTTCTCGTTGAAGTGTTTTCACATCCCCGTGACATAGTCACATGTGTTTGGCCAGACGATGATGGATGTCGTCACACTGAGAGGGCCTAAGAATATCTCTCCATCGTCGGAGGAGCAAATCCCACACTCGAGCTATCTAATCCCTTATCAAACTTTCCAATGATCCTGTAACTTGTCGTTATGATCACCGTGTTAGGCTAGGCTTTGGTGCTCCGTAAGAGCAAATCCCGCTATGTATGAATTGAAGGTATAATTTTTATTTTCTAGCCGATCTTGTTGTGAGAACGGCTTTGGAGTTAAACAAACGAATGGTTCAGATTTTGCATCACCCCATTCGGCTATGCATTGTGTTTTGCACTATATCTCCGATGTATTTGGGTAAGATATTATACTAGCATTGGTTTTCTTAACAGAATTTAACCTTGGCTTTAAATTTCTAAAACGGAAATAGTTAGAACATACATATCTCAATTGATACCAAGTGTAAACCAAGTAAGAAATAAGCAAAGCTACCCAATTAGATATGAAGTTTAGATAAAGCAATGGGGAAAGCCTTGCCTGCAATAATAAGTCACTATCGGTCTTTATAAATGGCGCAATGGGTTTACCAATATGCTCACAAGTTTATTGCTAACAAGTAAATTACCCTTCTTCGTTGGTCTTTCAAAATTACTTATGAGAATTTTTCTAATAGATGCATCAACAATAAAGTTGTGACCAAATATGAAAATAGATAAATTACTTGCCAGACAAACCTCTTCAAATATGTTGGGAGAGCATGATGGTGGTGTGACTTGAAAAATATCTTGCTCCGTCTTTGGATGGCTCCCCAACGCCTTGTCATCATCTTCTTCTTGAATCCGTGCGTCATTACTTCGAAGATCCTTGTCAACCGAACTTTGTTCCGCTACTTATTCTTGTCCTCGAGGCTTGTCAATTTCTAAGACATGGAACTCGTAGGGCAGGAAGTATGTTCCATTAACTTCAGAAAAATCAAGCACGGTTCACTACTAGGGAAAAGCCTATACACATAATCTTATCAGCAGCGCGCTTTAAAATAAGGCGCTGCTGCTAATTAGCAGTAGCAAGCTCAAGAATAACTCACTGCTGAAATAAATATAGCAGTAGCGTGCCCGATCAAAGACGCGCTACTGCTATAATTCCCAGGAGGCCGCCGCGAGGCTAGCTATAGCAGCAACACGTTATAACGATGGGCGCTGCTACGTAGCATAGTAGCAGCGCATTTTGCCAATAAGCGCTACTGCTAAGTTTACTACAAAAATTTAGTCCCACCTCGCTCCGTGAAGAGAGTTTCTACCACCTTAAATATGTTACTTCTCAAACTTTGACAAGCACTTGGTCTTTATTGAAATCTATGTGTAGAATTTGTGGCTGCAATATGAGTCTTCACCTGTTCCTAAACCGGTGAGGACTCACATTGACAAATCAGATTGTACACAAAAAGATCGTTGATGATCAATGTATTTTTGATACATTGAACTAAGTCTATTTTTACATGCTGACACATAGCAGTAGCGCTTCTTTGTGAAAGGCGCTTCTGCTAGGTAGTTTAGCAGTAGCGTCTTTCTCTATAGCGCGCTACTGCTAAGCCATTCCATCTCCCACCCTCATCTCCTCTATCCGATCCACTCACAGTCACACACTCACTGGATCCCTCTCAATCCCCCGCGTCGGTCCTCCCCTGTCGCCCCTCCTCCCTCTGCGCCATCGTCACCTCCTCCTCCTTGCTGGACTCGGTACCGGCCTCCTCCTCCGTCCTCCCTCTCCACTCGCCGCTGGCCGGCCCCTCCTTGCTCCGCCTTCCTCCTCCGTCCTCCCTCCACTGGCCGCCGGCCGGCCCCTCCTCGCTCCGCCTTCCTCCTCCATCCTACTCTCTTCTCCCTCCTCGAGTCGCCCCTCCTTCTCCCTCCTGCCTGCTACATTTTTATTTAGTAGGCAAGTTCATATGCAACATTTTGATTTAGTTGATTTAGTAGGCTAGTTGATTTAGTTGATTTAGAACATTTCAATTTAGTTGATTTAGTAGGCTAGTTGATTTAGTTGATTTAGAACATTTTGATTTAGTTGATTTAGTAGGCTAGTTGATTTAGAACATTTTGATTTAGTTGATTTAGTAGGCTAGTTCATTTAGTTGATTTAGAACATTTTGATTTAGTTAATTTAGTAGGCTAGTTCATTTAGTTGATTTAGTATGCACCATTTTATTGTTATTTTTTCTGTACATGGATAGGTACGTAGTTGCTTTTGTTTTTTTAATAAGTTACTTTTTGGCAAAATGTAGGTGGTACCTTGTCATCTAATATGTCACTAGATCTTAGGATTATAATTGTCCATCAAATTGCTTCTCGCGGAAGAACCAAAAATATCTCATGCTACTATTTTTCTTTCCTGTGAAGTGGATCGTTAATCCTTTGCTCATATTGCTTTAGGAAAAATGGCGCCACCACCACCACCACTATGTCGACTATGCAAGTCAAGGTGCGCCTGAAGGAAATATGCCCTAGAGGCAATAATAAAGTTATTATTTATTTCCTTATATCATGATAAATGTTTATTATTCATGCTAGAATTATATTAACCGAAAACATAATACATGTGTGAATACATAGACAAACAAAGTGTCACTAGTATGCCTCTACTTGACTAGCTCGTTGATCAAAGATGGTTATATTTCCTAACCATAGACATGAGTTTTCATTTGATTAACGGGATCACATCATTAGGAGAATGATGTGATTGACTTGACCCATTCCGTTAGCATAGCACTTGATCATTTAGTTTGTTGCTATTGCTTTCTTCATGACTTATACATGTTCCTATGACTATGAGATTATGCAACTCCCATTTACTGGAGGAACACTTTGTGTGCTACCAAACGTCGCAACGTAACTGGGTGATTATAAAGGTGCTCTACAGGTGTCTCCGAAGGTACTTGTTGGGTTGGCGTATTTCGAGATTAGGGTTTGTCAATCCGATTGTCGGAGAGGTATCTCTGGGCCCTCTCGGTAATGCACATCACTTAAGCCTTGCAAGCATTGCAACTAATGAGTTAGTTGCGGGATGATGTATTACGGAACGAGTAAAGAGACTTGATGGTAACGAGATTGAACTAGGTATTGAGATACCAACGATCGAATCTCGGGCAAGTAACATACGATGACAAAGGGAACAACATATGTTGTTATGCGGTCTGACCGATAAAGATCTTCGTAGAATATGTGGGAGCCAATATGAGCATCCAGGTTCCGCTATTGGTTATTGACCGAAGACATGTCTCGGTCATGTCTACATAGTTCTCGAACCCGTAGGGTCCGCACGCTTAAAGTTCGATGACGGTTATATTATGAGTTTATGTGTTTTGATGTACCGAAGGAGTTCGGAGGCCCGGATGAGATCGGGGACATGACGAGGAGTCTCGAAATGGTCGAGGCATAAAGATCGATATAGGACGACTATATTTCGACATCGGAAAGGTTCCGAGTGATTCGGGTATTTTCGGGAGTACCGGGGAGTTACGGGAATTCGTATTGGGCCTTAATGGGCCATACGGGAAAGGAGAGAAAGGCCTCAAAGGGTGGCCGCACCCCTCCCCATGGGCTGGTCCGAATTGGACTAGGGAGGGGGGGCGCCCTCTTCCTTCCTTCTCCTTTTCCCTTCCCTTTCCTTCCCTCCTACTCCTACTACTTGGAAGGGCTCCTAGTTCTACTAGGAAAGGGGGAATCCTACTCCCGGTGGGAGTAGGACTCCCCTAGGGCGCGCCATAGAGAGGGCCGGCCCTCCCCCTCCTCCACTCCTTTATATACGGGGGTAGGGGGCACCCCAAAGACACAACAATTGATCGCTTGATCTTTTAGCCGTGTGCGGTGCCCCCCTCCACCATAGTCCACATCGATATTACTGTAGCGGTGCTTAGGTGAAGCCCTGCGTCGGTAGAACATCAACATCGTCACCACGCTGTCATGCTAACAAAACTCTCCCTCAACACTCGGCTAGATCGGAGTTCGAGAGACGTCATCGGGCTGAACGTGTGCAGAACTCGGAGGTGCCGTGCGTTCGGTACTTGATCGGTCGGATCATGAAGACGTATGACTACATCAACCGCATTGTGCTAACGCTTCCGCTTTCGGTCTACGAGGGTACGTAGACAACACTCTCCCCTCTCGTTTCTATGCATCACCATGATCTTGCGTGTGCGTAGGAATTTTTTTGAAATTACTACGTTCCCCAACAGTGGCATCCAAGCCAGGTTTTATGCGTTGATGTAATATGCACGAGTAGAACACAAGTGAGTTGTGGGTGATATAAGTCATATTGCTTACCAGCATGTCACACTTTGGTTCGGCGGTATTGTTGGATGAAGCGGCTCGGGCCGACATTACGCGTACGCTTACGCGAGACTGGTTTTACCGCCGTGCTATGCACACAGGTGACTAGCGGGTGTCCGTTTCTCCAAGTTTAGTTGAACCGAGTGTGGCTACGCCCGGTCCTTGCGAAGGTTAAAACAGCACCAACATGACAAACTATCATTGTGGTTTTGATGCGTAGGTAAGAACGGTTCTTGCTAAGCCCGTAGCAGCCACGTAAAACTTGCAACAACAAAGTAGAGGACGTCTAACTTGTTTTTGCAGGGCATGTTGTGATGTGATATGGTTAAGACGTGATGAGATATAAGTTGTTGTATAAGATGATCATGTTTTGTTGAAGTTATCGGCAACTGGCAGAAGCCTTATGGTTGTCTCTTTATTGCATAAGATGCAAGCGCCAAATAATTTCTTTACTTTATCGCTATGCGATAGCAATAGTTGCAAGAGCAATAGTTGGCGAGACGACCATGTGACGACACATTGATATAGATCAAGATGATGGAGATCATGGTGTCATGCCGGTGACGATGGAAATCATGACGATTCTTTGGAGATGGAGATCAAAGGCACAAGATGATGATGGCCATATCATGTCACATATTTTGATTGCATGTGATGTTTATCTTTTATGCATCTTATTTTGCTTAGTTCGAAGGTAGCTTTATAAGATGATCTCTCACTAAATTTCAAGATAAAAAGTGTTCTCCCTGAGTATGCACCGTTGCCAAAGTTCGTCGTGCCCAGACACCACATGATGATCGGGTGTGATAAGCTCTACGTCCATCTACAACGGGTGCAAGCCAGTTTTGCACACGCAGAATACTCAGGTTAAACTTGACGAGCCTAGCATATGAAGATATGGCCTCGGAAGACTGAGACCAAAAGGTCGAGCGTGAATCGTATAGTAGATATGATCAACATAATGATGTTCACCATTGAAAGCTAATCCATTTCACATGATGATCGGTTATGGTTTAGTTGATTTGGATCACGTGATCACTTAGATGATTAGAGGGATGTCTATCTAAGTGGGAGTTCTTAAGTAATATGATTAATTGAACTTTAATTTATCATGAAGTTAGTCCTGGTAGTATTAGCATATCTATGTTGTAGATCAATAGCTCGCGATGTTGCTCCCCGTTTAATTTTTATATGTTCCTAGAGAAAACTAAGTTAAAAATGTTAATAGCAATGATGCGGATTGGATCCGTGATCTGAGGATTATCCTCATTGTTGCACAGAAGAATTATGTCCTTGATGCACCGCTAGGTGAAAAACCTATTGTAGGAGCAGATGCAGATGTTATGAACGTTTGGCTAGCTCAATATGATGACTACTTGATAGTTTAGTGCACCATGCTTAAACGGCTTAGAATCGAGACTTCAAAGACGTTTTCAACGTCATGGACCATATGAGATGTTCCAGGAGTTGAAGTTAATATTTCAAGCAAATACCCGAGTTGAGAGATATGAAGTCTCCAACAAGTTCTATAGCTAAAAGATGGAGGAGAATAGCTCAAGCAGTGAGCATGTGCTCAGATTTTCCGGGTACTACAATCGCTTGAATCAAGTGGGAGTTAATCTTCTAGATAAAATAGTGATTGACAGAATTCTCTAATCACCATCACCAAGTTAGTAGAACTTCGTGATGAACTATAATATGCAAGGGATAACGGAAACTATTCCCAAGCTCTTCGTGATGCTGAAATCGACGAAGATAGAAATCAAGAAAAGCATCAAGTGTTGATGGTAAAAAAAACCACTAGTTTCAAGTAAAGGGACAAAGGGAAGAAAGGGGAACTTCAAGAAGAACGGCAGGCAAGTTGCTTCTCAAGTGAAAAACCCAAGTCTGGACCTAAGCCTGAAACTAAGTGCTTCTACTGCAAAGGGACTGGTCACTGGAAGCGGAACTACCCCAAGTAATTGGCGGATAAGAAGGATGGAAAAGTGAACATAGGTATATCTGATATACATGTTATTGATGTGTACTTTACTAGTGTTTATAGCAACCCCTCAGTATTTGATACTAGTTCAGTTGCTAAGAATAGTAACTCGAAATGGGAGTTGCAGAATGAACAGAGACTAGTTAAGGGTGAAGTGACGATGTGTATTGGAAATGGTTCCAAGATTGATATGATCATCATCGCACACTCCCTATACTTTCGGGATTAGTGTTAAACCTAAAATAAATGTTATTTAGTGTTTGCGTTGAGCATGAATATGATTGGATCATGTTTATTGCAATACGGTTATTCATGTAAGTTAGAGAATAATTGTTGTTCTGTTTACATGAATAAAACCTTCTATGGTCATACACACAATGAAAATGGTTTGTTGGATCTCGATCATGGTGATACACATTTTCATAATATTGAAGCCAAAAGATGCAAAGTTAATAATGATAGTGCAACTTATTTGTGGCAATGCCGTTTAGGTCATATTCGTGTAAAGCGCATGAAGAAAATCCATGCCAATGGGCTATTGGAATCACTTTATTATGAATCAGTTGATGCTTGCGAACCATGCCTCATGGGCAAGATGATTAAGACTCCGTTCTCCGGAACAATGGAGCAAGCAAAAGATTTGTTGGAAATCATACATATTGATGTATGTGGTCTGATGAATATTGAGGCTCGCGGCAGGTATCATTATTTTCTGATCTTCACAGATGATTTGAGCAGATATGAGTATATCTACTTGATGAAACACAAGTCTGAAACATTTGAAAAGTTCAAAGAATTTCAGAGTGAAGTGGAGAATCATCATAACAAAAAAAGTTTCTACGATATGATCGCAGAAGTAAAATATTTGAGTTACGAGTTTGGCCTTCAATTAAAACAATGTGAAATAGTTTCACTACTCACGCCACCTGGAACACCACAGTGGAATGGTGTGTCCGAACATCGTAACCATACTTTATTAGATATGGTGCGATCTATGATGTCTCTTACCAATTTACCACTATCGTTTTGGGGTTATGCATTAGAGACACCTACATTCACGTTAAATAGGGCACCATCTAAATCCGTTGAGACGACACCGTATGAACTATGGTTTGGCAAGAAACCTAAGCTGTCATTTTTTAAAGTTTGAGGTTGCAATGCTTATGTGAAAAAGTTCCAACCTGATAAGCTCAAACCCAAATCGGAGAAGTGTGTCTTCATAGGATACCCAAAAGAAAATGTTGGGTACACCTTCTGTCACAGATCCGAAGGCAAGATATTCATTGCTGAGAATGGATCCTTTCTAGAGAAGGAGTTTCTCTCGAAAGAAGTGAGTAGGAGGAAAGTAGAACTTGATGAGGTAATTGTACCTGCTCCCTTATTGGAAAGTAGTTCATCACAGAAATCTGTTCCTGTGACTACTACACCAATTAGCGAGGAAGCTAATGATGATGATCATGTAACTTCAGATCAAGTTACTACCGAACCTCGTAGGTAAACCAGAGTGAGATCTGCACCAGAGTGGTACGGTAATCCTGTTCTGGAGGTCATGTTACTTGACCATGACGAGCCTACGAACTATGAGGAAGCGATAATGAGCCCAGATTCCGCGAAATGGCTTGAGGCCATGAAATCTGAGATGAGATCCATGTATGAGAACAAAGTATGGACTTTGATTGACTTGCCCAATGATCGGCGATCCATTGAGATTAAATGGATCTTCAAGAGGAAGACGGACACTGATAGTAGTGTTACTATCTACAAAGCTAGAATTGTCGCAAAAAGATTTTCGACAAGTTCAAGATGTTGACTACGATGAGTGTTTCTCACTCGTATCTATGCTTAAGTCTGTCCGAATCATGTTAGAAATTGCCGCATTTTATGAAATCTGGCAAATTGATAAACAAAACTGCATTCCTTAATGGATTTATTAAAGAAGAGTTGTATATGATGCAACCAGAAGGTTTTGTCAATCCTAAAGGTACTAACAAAATATGCAAGCTCCAGAGATCCATCTATGGACTTGTGCAAGCATCTCGGAGTTGGAATATACGCTTTGATAAGTTGATCAAAGCATATAGTTTTATACAGACTTGCGGTGAAGCCTGTATTTACAAGAAAGTGAGTGGGAGCACTACATCATTTCTGATAAGTATATGTGAATGACATATTGTTGATCGGAGATAATGTAGAATTATTCTGCAAAGCATAAAGGAATGTTTGAAAGGAGTTTTTCAAAGAAAGACCTCGGTGAAGCTGCTTACATATTGAGCATCAAGATCTATAGAGATAGATCAAGACGCTTGATAAGTTTTTCAATGAGTACATACCTTGAAAAGATTTTGAAGTAGTTCAAAATGGAACAGTCAAAGAAGGAGTTCTTGTCTGTGTTACAAGGTGTGAAGTTGAGTAAGACTCAAAACCCGACCACGGCAGAAGATAGAGAGAGAATGAAAGTCATTCCCTATGCCTCAGCCATAGGTTCTATAAAGTATGCCATGTTGTGTACCAGACCTATTGTATACCCTGCCCTGAGTTTGGCAAGGGAGTACAATAGTGATCTAGGAGTAGATCACTGGACATTGGTCAAAATTATCCTTAGTGGAATAAGGATATGTTTCTCGATTATGGAGGTGACAAAAGGTTCGTCGTAAAGGGTTACGTCGATGCAAATTTTGACACTGATCCAGATGACTCTAAATCTCAATCTGGATACATATTGAAAGTGGGAGCAATTAGCTAGAGTAGCTCCGTGCAGAGCATTGTTGACATAGAAATTTGCAAAATACTTACGGATCTGAATGTGGCAAACCCGTTGACTAAACTTCTCTCACAAGCAAAACATGATCACACCTTAGTACTCTTAGGATGTTAATCACATAGCGATGTGAACTAGATTATTGACTCTAGTAAACCCTTTGGGTGTTGGTCACATGTCGATGTGGACTATGGGTGTTAATCACATGGTGATGTGAACTATTGGTATTAAATCACATGGCAATGTGAACTAGATTATTGACTCTAGTGCAAGTGGGAGACTGAAGGAAATATGCCCTAGAGACAACAATAAAGTTATTATTTATTTCCTTATATCATGATAAATGTTTATTATTCATGCTAGAATTGTATTAACCGGAAACATAATACATGTGTGAATACATAGACAAACAGAGTGTCACTAGTATGCCTCTACTTGACTGGCTCGTTGATCAAAGATGGTTATGTTTCCTAACCATAGACATGAGTTGTCATTTGATTAACGGGATCACATCATTAGGAGAATGATGTGATTGACTTGACCCATTCCGTTAGCATAGCACTTGATCATTTAGTTTGTTGCTATTGCTTGCTTCATGACTTATACATGTTCCTATGACTATGAGATTATGCAACTCCCGTTTACCAGAGGAACACTTTGTGTGCTACCAAATGTCACAACATAACTGGGTGATTATAAAGGTGCTCTACAGGTGTCTCCGAAGGTACTTGTTGGGTTGGCGTATTTCGAGATTAGGATTTGTCACTCCGATTGTCGGAGAGGTATCTCTGGGCCCTCTCGGTAATGCACATCACTTAAGCCTTGCAAGCATTGCAACTAATGAGTTAGTTGCGGGATGATGTATTACGAAACGAGTAAAGAGACTTGCCAGTAACGAGATTGAACTAGGTATTGAGATACCAACGATCGAATCTCGGGCAAGTAACATACGATGACAAAGGGAACAACATATGTTGTTATGCGGTCTGACCGATAAAGATCTTCGTAGAATATGTGGGAGCCAATATGAGCATCCAGGTTCCGCTATTGGTTATTGACCGAAGACATGTCTCGGTCATGTCTACATAGTTCTCGAACCCGTAGGGTCCGCACGCTTAAAGTTCGATGACGGTTATATTATGAGTTTATGTGTTTTGATGTACCGAAGGAGTTCGGAGTCCCGGATGAGATCGGGGACATGACGAGGAGTCTCGAAATGGTCGAGACGTAAAGATCGATATATTGGACGACTATATTCGGACATCAGAAAGGTTCCGAGTGATTCGGGTATTTTCGGGAGTACCGGGGAGTTACGGGAATTCGTATTGGACCTTAATGGGCCATACGGGAAAGGATAGAAAGGCCTCAAAGGGTGGCCGCACCCCTCCCCATGGGCTGGTCCGAATTGGACTAGGGAGGGGGGCGCCCTCTTCTTTCCTTCTCCTTTTCCCTTCCCTTTCCTTCCCTCCTACTCCTACTACTTGGAAGGGCTCCTAGTTCTACTAGGAAAGGGGGGAATCCTACTCCCGGTGGGAGTAGGACTCCCCTAGGGCACGCTATAGAGAGGGCTGACCCTCCCCCTCCTCCACTCCTTTATATACGGGGGCAGGGGGCACCCCAAAGACACAACAATTGGTCGTTTGATCTTTTAGCCGTGTGCGGTGCCCCCCTTCACCATAGTCCACCTCGATATTACTGTAGCGGTGCTTAGGCGAAGCCCTGCGTCGGTAGAACATCAACATCGTCACCACGCTGTCGTGTTGACGAAACTCTCCCTCAACACTCGGCTGGATCAGAGTTCGAGGGACGTCATCGGGCTGAACGTGTGCAGAACTCGGAGGTGCCGTGCGTTCGGTTCTTGATCGGTCGGATCGTGAAGACGTACGACTACATCAACCGCGTTGTGCTAACGCTTCCGCTTTCGGTCTACGAGGGTACGTAGACAACACTCTCCCCTCTCATTGCTATGCATCACCATGATCTTGCGTGTGCGTATGAAATTTTTTGAAATTACTATGTTCCCCAACAGCGCCAACAGCCTTGCAACTGGCAAGCTATTCGGCATCTACTTCCAGCCGGGTTTTCGTCATGCGGCGGTAAGAAATTAGATGAAATATAATAACTATTTTATTTTTGGTGTTGGCATTACTGCATTGTGTCATTTTGCTTATTTTACACAGATCGTCTCATGCAATGTGAGGTTGAAATTCAACAAGCTGACAGGAGACACTATGACATTTGAGGCTCCTAGGGGGGCGTACACTATGGAGGTTGAGAAAGGACGCAATATGTCGCATATTGGAGGAGATGGATGGGCCCGTTTCGTCGCTCGCATGCGTCTTACTGGTGGTGAGTTGGTCAGCTTCTCCTTCAGAGCAGAAAGACCCAAGCTGGCTGTCATTTATCTCAACCTGGTGAACGATGATGAAGATGACGAAGATGATGAAGATGATGAACATAATGAGGACCCACTCGATGAAGATGATGAGGACCCACTTCATGAAGCCATCGTAGCTCAAAGAACAAGGATGAGCGAGGAGGAGGTGTCCAACCTGTGGGACATAATTCTGCCACGTCCTGACTTTGTCGGGGTGCCATTCATGACCCGCCTGACAAATACCATGGTTGATCGACATGATATGGTATGTTATACTTACAAATGCAAATTATCCGATGAAATACTTAGTGTACAGTCCAATGATATGGTATGTTGTGTGGAATCTAGTCGATGATATGTTTTACTGTAGAGTTCGATCACATGCTTATTAGTGTAGAATCTAAGGAAACTATTAATAGTGTAGATAATCCATATGTACTTATTTGCGCGGCTATTTATTAATTGAAATGTTTTTCTTATTCAGAAATTGGCAAAGAGCATATCTGTGAGTTATGGTATCGAGCCTGATGAAGATGGCTCAGCTGGACTATGCCTTACTGCAAGGGGCTCCGTCACAACCTGTACTTACCGCGTGGACACAGACGGTCGCACACACTTAAACTCGGTTGGGTGGAAGAAATTCCTCGATGGCAAGAATCTTCGTGTTGTACAGGCCATCCTAATTACTATCAGGAACACCAACCGCCCAGGCTTGAGGATGATGATTGTCTTCAATATCATCTAGCACTACATATGTGTGTGTGGATATATCATCTAGAACTACATATGTGTGTGTGGCTATATCATCTAGAACTACATATGATGATCGTTGTCGATATCATCTAGAACTACATATGATGATCGCGGTTGATATGACCTTGTACTGCTTGAGGATGCATGTTGACTATGCATGAAATTGTTATCTAGTACTCCCTTCGTTCCAAATTACTCGTCGTGGTTTGAACTAAAACCACGACGAGTAATTTGGAACGAAGGGAGTACTACCCAGTAATGGTTTATGAATTTGATATCTACTAGTAGTACCTAGTATCTAGTATCTGAAAGGGAAACTGAAAGGGAAAGGGGTACGGGGGGGAATGATGAAAGATATAGCAGTAGCGAGGGACTGCGAAATCGCTACAGCTAAGTAATAGTAGCACGTTCATAAAAAGCGCTGCTGATATCGTCAACAGTAGTAGCGCGGGTAAGGACCGCGCTACTACTATAAGTTAGCTGTGCCGCCTTATTAGTAGCGCGGCCATCCGCACTGCTGCTAGCCTCAAAACCCGCGCTACTACTAGGGTTTTCCCTAGTAGTGGTTGTTTTCCTCTGTTTGCCATGCCCTTTCTCAATGATGCATGCCTATTTGGATTTGATGGATTCAGAATATACACTACTTGATTTGGCTTTTTCAACCGAAGCACTTTCATGTTTCGAATCATCCTTCTTTTCATTGATTCTACCAATTGGCAATGCTTCTTTTATTTGAGCCAATTCTTTTTCTGTTTGCAAAATTGGCTTTAAGTTTTTTCTCAACTTTAGCCCACTCCGGATATGATTGCCCCCCCCCCAATGCTTTTAGATTCTTTCGGCAATGACACATGGGTGTTGCCGAAACTTTGCAATTGTGTAGGGGTGTTCCTTCCTGATGGCGACGAGCCCCGGCTCGGTCTTCATTGCGACGAGCCCCGGTTCGGGCTTCGGCTTGACGACACGGGAGGAGGGAGGAGAGGGGCCATCGCGGGTGCGCTGCCCGAGCTGCGTCTCCACGGGCTCGGCCTTGACCGGGGCGAGCGCCGGTGACCCGGAGGAGCGGGAGGAGGAGGAGGAGAAGCCGCCCGCCATGTGCCTTGACAGCCAAGAAGAGTTGCCGCTCCGGTGGGGGGCCGGGGCCGCCTGGTACTCACGCGGCGGCTCGTTGCCGCCCTCGAGGTGCTCGAGGACGGCATGGAGCGTGCGCCCGAGGATGCCCACCACAGGCGGCGGCCGTCAGTGTTGTATCGGCCCCTCACTGGCGTGTTGTTGGTGGAGGCGAGCTGCTCCTTGTGGCGGCGCCGGAAGTACGCCGTCCACCAAGCGTGGTTGTCGGCGACGTACTCCGGTAGGCCCCGCACCTCCTCCGGTAGGGACGCCTGAACGCGCGCGATCTCACTGTGGCGGCGGTCGACGTCGGTGGGCGGCGGGGGGACGGGGACGCCTCCGGCGCTCAGCCTCCATGAGCCCAGCACGCGCATGTCAGGCGGCGCCGGGTAGTTTGCCTCGTGGAGGAGGTACGCCTCCCACTCGTTAAGGTGGCGGCGACCGAAGCCGTTGACCATCGCTCCGTCGCCGGGGAATCGGTGGGCTATCGGCGGTGGCTGCAGACAGGGAGAGAGGTGGACGGGGGGAGATGGGTCGACGACGGCAAGAGAGGGACTGCGGCGAGGGGTGTGCGGCCAGAGGCGAGGGAGAGCGGTACTTATAGCGGCGGGTGGCCGGCGAGCGGGCAGCAACCTTGTGGACACGTGGTGGCATGCCTTCACAGCGCCGCCCATGAGGAATCAATGGAAGGCTAACCGGTAGCAGCCTTCGCATTGATTCCCCGCGAGAAAACGAGGCGATGAGGACGACGAACGTGCCTAGTCGCTGACTCGACTGGTCCACCAGTCTTTCGTGCCAAAAAAGTTTTCCTGGGCGTCCCTCAACGCGTCAGGTTTGGTCTGGGTCCGCCGGCGTCAAATTCGGTCCTAACCGACAGAAAGTGGACTTCTGAGGATGCGATTGGACCCTTTTTTTCTCGCCGGCGATAAGAAAAAGGTCTTGGGGGAGGGAGGGAAGGGGCTGATGTGGTGGGGGAGGGGGGGGGGGCGTGCTCTTATACCCTGTTTTCAGTTCCAAAAAATAAAAGGACTTACCCTGCGTTGCCAAGCCATAGGCGGTCACGGCGGACGATTCAAAGGCGTCAGCTGGCCCTCCCACCCCTTTGACCCCGGCGCAGCCCCGCGTCGCCATCGCCACCGGAAGGGATCCGACAGAGATCCCCCGGCATATTCCCCTCCTGGTCCACGCTGGCCCTGCAATAATCTGCGTTACAGTAATCTTGCCCCGTATACTACTCGATAATGTGCGTCATCTCCTTCTGCCATGCAGTAGCTCGACTCAACAACGTGTTCCGGTGCACTGTCGGGAACCGGCCTACTCAACACATGTCAACCAGCTCCGTTCAATAGTTCGTGTAACCACACGCACGACTAAATTAATTGACATGTCCGGTTGACAATATACTCTCTCCATTTTTTTAGTCCGCATATAAGGTTAGGTCAAAGTCAAGCTTTATAGAGTTTGACTAACTTTATATTAAAAAATATAAACATTTACAATATGAAATCAATATTATCAGATGCACCATGAAACGTATTTTTATACTATATAGTTTTAGTATTGTAGATGTTCATATTTTTTAATATAAATTTGATCAAACTTTATGTAGTTTGACTTTGACCCAATCTTATATGCGGAGTAAAAAGAAACGGAGAGAGTATGTTTCAGGAATCGGAATTCGTGCAAATACACACACGAGCGCACATCCTATCCCTATAAGTATCTTTATAAAAAATTGAGTTGGCATATCATTTTGAAATTGACAAAGTTATCATATACGTCTTCATAGTCGACAGAAACATTTTCTCTCATTGAAAGATCATCTCTAAAAAGATGACAAAAAAAATACAAGCATCAATATCAGGTCTAGTATTTGAACCATGTGAGCTGATTTCGTCACAGAAAAACTAACCATCTGAGCTAAGCTCAATTCGCCGCGCCGTTAGAGCAACTCCAAAGGGTTGACCCATTTCGTCCGTCTGCGTCCGTTTGGGTCGACGCGGATAAAAATGACGGCCCAAACCCAAATCACGTCCACTTCGCGTCCGTGCCAACGCATTTGTGGCTCAAATTTGCGCCCCAAATGCGTCGGCGGGGACGCCGAACGGACGCCACGAGTGCCTTCTCGCTGTCCGCCGCGTCCCCACCTGGCGGCCGCCCAACTACCCGCTGCCCACGCGGTCAGCTTGATTTATGACCACGTGCACACGCGTCAGCGACGGCGGTCATCCTTTTTTAAGCCGGCCATGCGGCGGGGCCGTCCTCATCCACTTCCAGTCGTCTCCGTCCCCATCTGGCCAACCCCCCCTCCCCCCCCCCCCGTCGGCGATAACCCTAGCCACCGCCAATATGGGCATGTTCTCCGGCATCGGCAGCGGCAGGAAGCGCAAGGCCCCCGCCCGCCATTCCCCCGCCCTCCCGTCACCACTGCGCGCTCCCCGGTAGAGGCAGCGCATCAATGTGCCGGTGCACCAGGCGGAGTGGCATTGGCAGCACCGTCTGCCGTACCCCGACGCCACGCTGCTGCATGACTGGCATTTGGATCCGGAGAGGATCCCAGTGCTGGTCGCGCCATGGTCAGCGAGGGCCCATGCGGAGGAGGTGCGGCGCCGGTGGGCGGTGCTTACGCCGGTGCAGCACGCCAACCCGGACTACGCCTTCGACTCGCCGAGCTGGGCTCGTTGGTTTGCCTTCGAGCACGAGGAGGTGAGGCGACGCGGCGTCCGCGGCGTCGACCGCAGCCTGCCGCCGTCCCAGCTCGTCGTCCGCGACGAGGACCAAGAGGCCGAGTCCGCCTACCAGGCGGCCATTAAGGAGAGCGAGGAGGAGGAGCGATGGAGGGAGGTGGAGGAGGCGGCATTCCAAGCTGCCATGGCGGAGGCCATGGCCCTCTCCATGGCGGGCGACTGTGTCGTGCCGCGAGTGTCCCCGCCGTCCCCGCCCAAAGCCGCGTCGGAGGAGCCGTCCCCCCTCGAGCGCTACTCGTGGACCGGAGTAGTGCGCGAGTGGGTCAGCGCTCCGCCGATCTGGCTCAGGGCCAGCTGCTCGAGCGCGAGGCCGAGGAAGAGGCACGCCAGGCCCAGGCAGCGGCGGTGCTGCCCGCGGCGGCACAGCCCGACATCGCCGCCCTCTGAAACACGGCGTTCCCCTGGGCCGGCCTTGCGTCGACGTTGATCGACCTCACCGGCCCCGACGCAGACGCCCACGACGAGGAGGACGAGAACGCTTAGGGCAGCGCGCCGTCGTCTAGTTTTCAATTTTTTGATGTTTAATTAATGTAACGTGGACTATCGTCGGGCTTTGTGGCCGGCTTTTATGTTTAATTAAATACTTGTTTTATTTTTGAAATGCTTAAACGTTTTTTATTTCCGCGCCGATAAAAATGGGTCGGGCCGGTGTTGGGCGCTCACGCCGATCCAAACGCGATAGTGGACGTTTGTGTTCGCCGGACCGACCTACACAGACAAAAAGCACATAAAAATGCCGTCCATTTGGGTCGCCCGTTGAAGTTGCTCTTATTGATTAGTTGATTTTTGACCTTTTCTATTCATGATCATCCACCTTGTTCTTCATACCATACACGTTTGTGCCCTATCAAAGGGCATTAGTCTGCAGCAACTCGTAAATTAAAGGGATTTTTGTATTCATGCCACGCTCGACTGATTTGCCCCTATTTTTCAACAATTGCGGTTTTCCCCAGCTCACTTCACTCGCCTTGTGTTTTTGCCTTTTCGGGATGGTTCTGACCAATGAGCAGTCGCCACGTGGCGAACCGTGATTGGTCGGAACCACCCGAGAAGGGCAAAAACACATGGCAAGTGAAGTAAGCTGTTTTTGAAAAAATAGGGGCAAATCAGTCGAGCGTGACCCAACTAGGGGCACGAATATAATTGTTCCTAAATTAAAAGGTATCAGAATATGCCACCGCCTAATCTCTACACATAGGTTTAGAAAATAACAAAAATTATGCAGTATTAGAAGAAAAAAATAGTATAGCAATCTTCAGGAAAAAGTCAAACTAGAACATACACACACGACCCCCTCCAGCTGGCCACATTGAGACGAAACAGAGCACACAAAGCCCTCCTCCTCCCTTCGTCTCCGTTGCTCCATCCCATTCCCAAGCTCCATACTCCACCACGAGCTAGCTAGTACTGCTGTCCTGTCAGGGAGGCCGACCGGCCAAGAAGATCGAGGCATGGCCGAGGCCGTCCGGGACGATCATCACGGCGCGGTCGACGACGACACCGGCCTGCGCCCGACCAACAACGGCGACAGCACGTGGGAGATAGAGGAGCTGGAGCCGGACGACCGGACGGCCGGACCGCCTCCTCCCCCTCCTCCCGGGGCAGCGGCCACCTCCGACGCCGACGACGTGTACGTGGCGGTGGGCAAGGGTGGGTCCAGCATGGCGGCGCTGTCGTGGGCGCTGACGCAGCTCGCGAGGCCGCGGAGCTTCGTCTACCTCGTGCACGTCTTCCCCGTCGTCGCCACCATCCCCACCCCATGTAATCAAGCAACCCTCTTCTCCCCCTTTCCTACCTCCTGAATCAAACATGTTCACCTTAGCATTGCGAGATCGATGAAGCTACCTTATTACTAGTTGCCTCCATGAAGTAATAATCAGAACACTAACGATTTTGCAACATGAATGTACAAATAGTGATGATCTAAACGCTCTTATATTTTTTTACGGAGGGAGTAAAAGTTAAAAAGTTACTGGTAGTCAAAGTGTCACGTTAAGATCGACGGCTAACATTCCAAAACAGTTGGTAAGAACACAGTAGAAACAAGTCTGGTCTTGGATCGACCACCAATGGCCAATGGGTCCCAGCAACGTTCACATAGACAAGGGATTGGCTGGCAAGGGGTGGTTGCAAACAAGGTCATGATCTTGGACTGGTCTCTAGAGGATTTGGAATTGTATGATTGGAACTTTCAAAGGCGGCACCGCCAGTCCACCACACCTGGCTGTTAGGGGTTTTGGAGCTGCCGTGAAGAATAACGATTGAAAAAGTCGGCCCGTCGCGGAGCTGCAATCGAGGAAGTTCTAAACTGTTGTTGATGCTGACCTAGGTTTTCATGGACTGATCTGTTCGGACTCACACTTTTCAGTGTTAATTATACTGACTAGGTGGACATGGTGTTTTCCCAAGAACAGTTACTTGGTTAATTTGATGCTGATAGCTATCAGGTTTTTGCTTAAAAGGAGATTAGGGTTCTCATCTTACATCTCCATTTTTTTCTTTTGCCGAAGTATATGTCCAATGATAGCCACAAAAGGGAGAGAATGAATGCTTTTGGTAGACCTTGTAGAGAAAAGGCATAGTGCTTGTGCCAGGTATCATTTTCCAAGTATATATTCTCAACAATCATTTTATGAAAAAAAAATTCTCAGCTATCAGATCAAACTTTTTAGCTCAAGGCTGAATGATATGTGGAGTATATAGGATGCCAAACTTTAGGCGTTAGGTTCCTATGCCGGGGAGAGTGGGACGCATACCAGTCTCTGATGTTAGCCTGCCACTGAAGTGTGAACAATCCAAAACAATAAGATTCCTTTCTTGATATATAGCTTCATCTTCTCTTTTTTTTTTTGAGGGCGTATATAGCTTCATCCTTCTTATACACGATAACCCGATAGAGGCTTTCAACAGCTATTTATACACATATTTGTTTGTAAACCATTACACCTTTTTATCTATATATCACGAGGTCCAAGAGACAAATATGTCGATTTTTTTAATTCTTTTTGGCGTTAGTTTTTTTTCTTTCTACGTGTGGTTTAATAGTTATGTCCTGAATATCAGAGTTTTCTGAATGTAATCATTTGACTACTGAACAGCAACAAAGATTTAGTTAAAAGGCGTCTTTATGTTGTGAGGAATCTGACACATGTGGCAACAATTTTCTGAAATAGTAGGAATGATGCCTAAGAGACAAGCAACCCCAGAGCAAGTAGAAACTTACATGAACCAAGAGAGATCCAAGAGGAGAGAGATGCTGCAAAAATTTCTGGAGCACTGTCGCAACTTTCAGGTAAACTGGCTGCATCAGTTCTTTGCAAATTCTTTTTTGCTTCCTGCCGCGCTTTGAGCTAGCAGCATCTGGACGCCAAATTTCATACTAGTAAAATTCCATTCTTGCAAATTATGTTCAGGTTAACGTCGATGTGTACCTCATCGAGAGTGATCAAATCGCCGATGCCGTCGCTGAACTTATCCCTGTTCTGAATATAAAGCAGCTAGTACTCGGGGTTGCAAAATCCAACTTGCGGTGAGGTCTAATATACCATGAAGGATGAAAATCAGCAGGATTTCAACTATTTTCTTCAATTTGGAAAATAATATGTGTACTTAATTTTGAATGGACAAAGGAAGTTGAAGAAAGGGAACACAATAGCAGGACAGATACAGAAGAATGCACCTCTCTACTGCAAAGTCAAGATTGTCTGTGATGACAAAGAAGTTGCAGTGGCGACGGCTGCTGATCCGACGCCACCATTTTCACCTTCCCCTGTAAATAACAACAGCAGATCTCGCACCCCGACACCGCCATCATCTACGCCAAATAGCGATAGCATAGAAGCAGTTGATGGCAAAAATGATAGCAAAACCAAAGAAAGAAGGAAGATTCCCAAGTTTCTCAGGTGCCTGTCATCCTGATTGCTGTTTCAGTCACTTTCACAGCTGGAATGCTGTATGCGCCATCTTCAGGTAGCAAAAAGTTTGTGATTAAAAGTTTTGTCATATTTTGAATTTTAAACTTCTCGATCCATGGTGTAAGAGATGATTTACCGTACATGGAGCTTTTCAGTGTATCTCTGTGGGGTTCTTTCTTATTTTATTTTATTTATTTTGTAATGAAGCCTTGTACTTAATTGTAGTGGTTATGGAGCTACATGAAAAAATGCATTTGCATTTGGAAACATACAGATGATATAGATGCACCTGTGGCCTAAGACTTCATAAACATTTTGCAGAACGTGCATAACTGGACAGAGAAGATGGTTAGGTAGAAGTTGTAGCCAATCATTTAGTAGCATAATTGTTGATAGGGAGCATCTGTGCTATATTAGGACAAATCAATGAGCTCAGCAACTTATAAAAAGTTAAATAACGTCATCAGTGCCTTAGTGCAAGTTGACATGCACATGATTACCCTACTTCAATCAAACACTATTTCAGCAAGACTTGTCGCCTGAATGTGATTCAGATCGTGCACACAATGATGCAGCCATCAGTGTGAGCAACAGCAATGACCAAGCAGGTAAAAACACCGCATAGTCCCCAACAAAACAAGGCTTGCTGACAGTAATAACTTTTTTTACGACAGCATAAGCTGTACAAAACTGAGCTTAATTCTGCACACTGCACGAAGATTTCAACTCACAAAGATTAGCGACTTCAAAACTTATGGAGGAATATAAATTTGAAACTTCCATTCGTTCACTACAAAACAGGAAATAGGTTGACAGACACAAAAATCTACATACGACTCATCTGTCAGACACATACATGCGGAAAGCCTACAACCTCTAATTATGCAAAACAAATGGAAAAAAAAGAACATTCTGTTCACTAAAAGAAATCAAACTCTAAATAGTTATCCGAGCCTTTCTGGGATGCACCAGTAGGTGCTGCACTAGCCTCAGATGTTGACACTGGCAGCTTTGTAGTCTGCCTCTCAATCTCAACAGGCTTCGGAACCTCTGGAGGGCTCGCACAGCGTATCAACGCCCAATTCACACCCTCAAAAAATGGATGCTGTTTTATCTCGGTGGCGCCACGCTTACAACCCAATCGTTGTTGGGGCTCCTTAACAAGTAGGCCCCTTATTAAATCTCTTGCTGAGAAGCTCACAACTGGGTATTCTGGGAAACGCAACGGCTGACCGATGACATTGAACAGAGTCGCTCGGTTACCTGAACCTTTGAAAGGTGTTTTGCCGAACAGAAGCTCGTATAAGAATATACCAAAGGTCCACCAGTCAACAGCACTGCCGTGGCCCTCACCTTTGATAATCTCAGGGGCCAAATACTCATGTGTGCCAACAAATGACATTGATCGCGCATCACTAGGTTCTGCCATGAGCTCGGGCCATGGACGGACCTGGTTGACAACTTCAGGCTTTGGCTTTCGATCTTTCTTCGACTTCGAGAAGAACCGAGGGCCAAAGCATGTTGTGGGAGCTGTGCACGATGGCTGTATCATGCAGGATGGCTCTGCACAAGCTGGTTGAGCACAGTAGGCTTGGCTGCTCTTCCGAAGTGCTTCTGTTTCGGGATTGGATGACCTGATTAGAGTCGGGCTAACTGTACAGCGAAGGGAGAGGTCGAAGTCGGATAGCATGATGTGCCCGTCATCACGGACAAGAATGTTTTCAGGCTTCAGATCACGATATATGATACCGAGCATGTGCAAGTACTCCATAGCAAGGAGGATTTCTGCTACATAGAATCTGTGATTAAGAAGAAATGCAATATCGAATCAGTGTGCAGCAGTTTTTATTTAGTAGAAATAACTTGTAAGAAATACTAAAAAAGGTATTCACAACAATATTACTGGGATATTTATGTCGCTATATGTTGTATTTGCTTCATTTAATTTGATGCATGTTTAGTTCTGCTGCATGGATGTAATCTGAAGCAAAGTAGATGGGTTTTTTTAGCAGCAAATTAAATTTGCAAATGTTGCTTTCTCGTCGACAATTTCCACAAGATCATACGATATCTGGCCAATTAGCACATTACAGGCAATTTTTCATACATTCAGCTAACTTGAAACAGATAGTAACTTTCCGCTATTCTTGGCTTTGTTGCCACGATACATGGGAACACACAGAATCGGATGAACGCTATTGTTTAAAATACTAAGAAAATGCTGAATCCTAAAAGTCAAGAAGACAGTAAAGTATATTATGTACAGCGTAAAAGATGGATCAGACATACTTGACAGCTTGTTCTGGAAAATACTTGCCACGCTGTTTCTGTCGAAGTGTATGCAAGTCTCCCCCAGGGCAAAACTCCATAACCAGACATGAGAACTTGTCAGTCTCAAAGTGTGTGTACAGTGTTGGAAGAAAAGGATGATCCAAGCACTGTAAGATTTCCTTCTCAGTCTGGGCTCGAAGCAACTTCTTACGGCCTGTGAGTGATGCCTTGTCCATAACCTTCATTGCAAAATAGCTCTTGGTTCCAGTCAACTCTGAAAGATACACACTGCCGATGTCACCACAACCTAGCTTCTTCAATAGCTTAAAATGGCTGAGGCCAAGAATCCCATCTCTAGTCCTGATCATCTGGATTGCCTCCCACCGTGAATCATTTGCCTTGTGAGGCTTGCTGGTGCTACTAAAACTGCTGCACGCGCTTTCCTCGCTGACATCACTGCCTGTGCTCGGCCTGCATCGGCTGCTAATACCTCTTTCTCCAGTCTCAGACCTTCCTGTCAACCTGGCACTTCCACTTGCACTAGCTGCACCATGATCCTTATCTACCGTCGAGTCTGATTTCACGTTTCCATCTGTGTTTCCATTTTCCACTGTATCCTTCTCATCATCTGCAGGAACCTTGCTGGATGTAACATCAACGGACTCATGTAGCTTGTGAGATGGTTTCTGGTCATTGGACTGGAATTCTTTGTTTGGACTGCTCGGGATAGCCGATTCGGGCAATTTTCTTGGCAAGCCTGTACTGGGTTTACTCGAACTGGTGAGATCCAGAGAGGAATCATTCTGAGAACACTGCTTCTTTTCTTCAGTGTTGGGGATTGTTGGGATGGTTTGGGGCATTGTCTTGGAAGTCATTGCTCTGACAACTGAAACCTGAACCCCAGATTGCAATACTACTGGTCAATCAAGGGTTTGAGCTTGGATGGACCACTGAAGTGCATTCCAAATCTGCAAAAGGAGCAAGAAAAATCTTATAAACCAAAGATAGATACATGCAGGCAATAATTGCATGACTACATGAGCCATCAACTCAAAGAGCAAAAGATCACCAACAGTCAACCATCACTGCCAAGCAAGATCAAGAAAGAACCTCCACACTCACCACTCAGATCCATCAACCTTCCCACCAAAGTGAGAGAGAAGTGAGTCCTGTCACAAGCCACAACTGGACTTAACAAAGTTATCACTTGAGAGTTCATGTCGCCCCTCCTATCCTAGTCCTATATATGGCACTGGCGAGGCCACTGAACCTGTCCAACCGCCCACTAACTGTAATCATGCAACACTATGGATGCAGATGTAGCACTCCCCACTCGGGAATAAACAAGATTTGTTAGGGATCCGCAAAGAGCGGTGCCCTCTTTCTTTCTTTCTTTCCCATCAGAAAAGGAGAGGAAAGAAAAGCGGCTCCCAATCCCCCATCACCCACCCGAAAACGACGCCTTTAGCCCCTCGCAGGCGCATTTTACCACGATCGATTGGAAACGGTGCTGCAGGCGCATCAATGGCGTCCTTTACCGCCATCAATGGCGTCCTTTACTGTCACATCGAAACGCAGACTTTCTTGCAGAGAAAACCGAGGGAAAGCGGGAAATCATCATGGAGCCGGCAGGGGGTGCCACGCGCTTTCGGCTTTTGATCTGCGGAATGCGGAGGCACGGAATCTCGCGGTCGCTGCGGTAAAAAGAGTAAACGGCGGCGCGCATGAACGGCGGCGCAGATCTAAACATGGCCGGATCACGGTCCGGTAACGGCGGGAGGAAGAGGGACAAGAGCCGGAGATCGAAGCAGGGGAAATGCTGCCATGAAAGAACAAGAAAAGGTGCGAGAAATCTCACCGGAATGGCGTCGTCGTCGGGGCCTTGAGGGGTGGTAGATCTTCGCGCGTCCGGGGATGAGACAAAGAGGAAGGAGAAGGAAGGACGAGGAGCGCCCGGAGGAGGCGGATCGAGTCACGGGGTACCCGACCAAGGAGCTGCCTGTGGGCTCTCGTGCTGCGCGGCTCGGGAGTTGCGACGAGTGAGAGGTGGTGGGTCGTTGGAGGAGTGTATGCGCAGTAGTAGGAGTAGTAGTGGTGGTAAAGAGGGAAGGGGAGGCGCGCAGGAGGCGGAGAAAGGCGACGTGCCGGGCGCTGAAAGGCCAGCTTTCTCTTTCGTCCACGCTGAAATCGCTGTGGATTCGTTCGCGGAGGTGATGATTCTGTCGAAATTTTGGGGCTCCGGCTGATGGGGAGACGACGTGACGGGGTTATCCCAAAAATGACATGGATGGCCGCCCTCTGCATGGACCTTTGTGTCGGCACCCGGAGCTTGCAGCCGGGAGCAAGTTTCAGGTGGAGCAATCCAGCGACGTCGGAGATGCTCCCTCAGTCTCGACCTCGGTCCCTAATTACTAGTCTTAAAAATAGATGAACTCAATGTATGTAAAATTCAAAATATGTCAAAATACATTTATTTCTGCGACAAATAATTTAAGACGGGGAAGTGTTGGAAATATGAGCAATTTATCGAATGATTTTATTAACAGAAATACTAGATAAAGCACGACTAGTATAGCAGTGATAAAACAAGTCATGCAATTTGACAAAGAGAAGGTAAACAACATCTTCATATATAAACTGTAACTAAACACATCTAGAGCAGATAGTATAGCAAGTTGCGTATATGAAACAGAGTCTAACATATCTAGGGCAAATATTATAAGAAGGAACTGTAGCAGGGCCTCTAATAGAAAGAGAAAGAACACGTACGGGACAGCAGCAGCATAAGCGCCGGACTTGGGGTTGGTGTCCTCGCCAGCCATGTCGTCGAGGAGGTTGTCGACGTCGGGGAAGTAGTCGTCGGAGTCCGGGGCGTCCGTGACAAAGAAGTCAGTAGTCGCGCTGAGCGCTCCCTAAAAACCTTATCACCCTTCTCCCGTACAGGACTCAAAGAGGTGGAGTTTCGGAGGCCTACTGTCCCGACCTGCAGTGGGCGCCGCAAGCCGGGATGGGAAAGATCATAGCAGCAGCACAGTGCTCAGGAACTTTGTGGTGAGAGGAAAAGGATCTTCTGGTGCGTATCTCTGAGAGGAGCGATCTCCCTTTTATAGGCGCAAGAGAAGGAGGCGAGAGGCTGCGCCGGGAGCTGAAGGGAACGAGGGAGACGAAACGAATAGGCAGCAGGCGAAGAGGTGTGTCGTTCGTTTTCAATCTCCACTACAGCAAAACGTTTCAGCTTCCGTGTGACCTTTCATATACCCGTCGTGCGTAACAAAAATTTAGACATCGGCTCGGCTCATTCCCGCAACCCGCGGCGCGTCGTGACGTGGCGTGGCGTGGCGAGGCGGTCGTCGGAGGAGGAGTGTGCGTGGATGTCTCTCTTGTTCTCATCCTCATACATGTGGAGAAAGAGCCTCCCTTATAAAGAGGTCCAACTCCCTCTAAACTAGCAATGTGGGGCTAAACTTTAGTTCTACCTCTTACCTTGCACGAATGGGCTGCGTGGTCATCTAGGATTTATTAGAAATTTTCTGAAACTGCTAATGGGCTAGGCCCAAAATAGACAAAATTCCAGCAATTCCCCACCAGATCCCAAAGGCACGCAAAATTTGCCTTTGGTTCCAAAACACTGTTTTATATACCGGTACTGCAGTGGAGACTGTTAAGTTGAACTTCCACCTAAAACTCTAGACTATGATGAAGCTATGTACCTAGGATAGGGTCATGGATCTATCCAAGATACCCTCCCCAAGGACATCTCTAAAGGAACCAGGAGCATTCGAAAAAAAATCATCATTCACTCGACCATAAAGCTAGGTTCCACTCGACAGTCTTGAAGACACTCAACCGTATGGACAATCACTCGACTACCAGAAGATCTAGAGCCATTGCACTCTGCAACGGTTGGATATTAAGTCATAGCTTTATGGGTCATTATGTATCTTTATGGCAGGCGTTACTAGTAACGTCTCCATCTTTATGCACCTTAAACCCTTTGTAACTGAGGGCGGGAGGGGTTTGGCGAACTCTATATAAGCCACCCCCCTTCTCAGGGACAAGGGTTCGCACCCCCTATAACACACACGCATATAATCCAGTCGACCGCCTCCGGGCTCCGAGACGTAGGGTTGTTACTTCCTCTGAGAAGGGCCTGAACTCGTAAAACTCGTGTGAACAACTCCTCCATAGATAGGATCTTGCCTCCACATCCCTACCCCCCATTCTACTGTCAGACTTAGAACCACGACAGTTGGCGCCCACCATGGGGCCGGTGTCTTAGCGACTTGTTGGAGAAGTTGTGATTTTTCCGATCCCCTTCAACATGGTTTCAGGCGGAGGTTTGGCCAAGGGCCACGAGATTCGTCTCAGTGCGCTCGTATTCATCGCCGATGACTCTGCTTAGCTCCAGGAAGCGCCACTCGACCTCGAGGCGCTCCCCGTCCGCGGGGCAACGCACTTTCGCGCATGCGTCCGTGACGTCCTCCTGCGGCAGCCGTCGACTCAGTATCGGTAGGCTCCCGTACCGACCTCCCTCCCTGCAGCCCGCCGGGGCAAACGTTCCGGCCGGTCGAGGCTTCAGCGGTGGGTGAGGCACGAGGTGGCTCGCCAATCGGCCACTCCCCAGGTCGCGGCAATCGAGCCCGACGAAACTCTCTACGGCCTGTTCGACCTGTCAACTGGCTCCGTAGAGACCGCATCCGAGTGCGACAGCAGCGACCCCGCAGCGGAAGTTTTGATGGTCAATGGACCACGTAGTCCTCCTGGCTTCACCCGTGAAGACGGAGGTGATGGTGACGGCGATCCGTCGCGTGTCCACGAAGAGTACCGACCCGAACCCCTCTCTTCACAAAGGAGGGAGGAACTTCGCCGCCGGAACATGGATGCACTTCACACTCCTATCGTTGGAGAAACCCCTGAGGCCCAGGCCTTGGAGGAGGCGCGCCTGGCCAACTTGGCTGAGCGCACTCGACTAGAGAACCTCCAACGCGCACTCGACGAGCGTGCTCGGCAGCGTGCTCCCGAATTGAGTCGATGTCAACTTTTTCCACCTCCGAATCAGGTATATCGAACTCCAATCCAGAATCTTGCAGCTGCGGCCCAAATAGCGGAGTCAATTCAACCTTCCGAGTCAGAAGCTGGTCGAGGTTTGGTGCAGATCCGGGTTTTTCTCCGAGCCACGGGAGAGCAGAATACAGTAGTATCTCAGTCACGGAATAGGATTCATAGCAGATCCGTAGTTGCGGACATAGTCCAGTCGGCTCACAGCCCGAGATCGCCCCCGAGGCGTGAGGGACGTGAAGACCTAAGAGATCAGTACAAAAACCATGAGCAGTATGATCACCGACTCGATCACGATGATCGTCATCGAGGGCCCATGCCTCCCCCAAGGAGTGGATCATATGTGCCTCGGCAGCAGGATGACAGACGCCCTCACAGTGGTGGGCGAAGGATTCCAGTTGACCCCAGGGAACCAGGCTTTGATGCGAGATCTATTCTCGTTCAGGGTCTGGTCGACAGAAATAGAGCTCACAGAGAAGGCCCTGATAGAGATTTTCCAACCAGCAGTAGAATGCATGTCTCAGGCCCAGAGTGCTTCAGCAGAGCCATCAGGGCTGCGGTGATTCCTCCCAACTTCAGGTTGGCGACTGGAGTTAGTAAGTTCACTGGTGAGTCCAAGCCTGACACTTGGCTTGAAGATTACCGAGTGGCTGTACAGATCGGTGGCGGCAACGATGAAGTGGCCATGAAGCACCTTCCTTTGATGCTAGAGGGCTCGGCCAGGGCGTGGCTGAATCAGTTAGAGTATTTATACTTGGGAAGATCTTGCTCAAGTATTTGTCAGAACGTTTGAAGGTACTTGCAAGCGGCCAGCAGGGTTGACAGAATTACAGTGTTGTGTTCAGAAACCGAATGAAACTTTGAGGGATTATATCCAGAGATGGATCACGTTGCACCACACAGTGGAGAATGTGTCAGATCACCAAGCAATTTGTGCCTTCAAAGAAGGCGTTAAGTATCGGGAGTTGAATCAGAAATTCGGTCGGACAGGAGATATGACTCTGATTCGGATGATGGAGATTGCCACCAAGTACGCCAATGGTGAAGAAGAAGACCGACTCCGGAGTGGCAAACACAAAATAGTCGCCCACGAAACCGGGGGAGGAAACTCCAGTCGGAAGCAGAAGCGCAAAGCCGAGCCAGCCGCTCCTGGTGAGGCCTTAGCCGTGACTCAAAGGAAGTTCAAGGGGAAACCCAAAGGACCATGGAACCTCAAGAAAGTAAAAGATCAGGATGGAAATGATGTGCTGGATTTACCATGCCACATTCACACCAAGAAAGATGAAGAGGGTAATTTCATCTACCCAAAGCATACCACTCGACAGTGTTGACTCCTAATCCAGCAATTCCGAGAGAAGCAGCCCAAGGAAAAGGAGAAAGAAACAGACAAAGTTGAGGATGGGGAGAGGACGATGATGGTTACCCGCACGTCAATTCCACTCTGATGATTTTCGCTGACGTTGAGAGTATGTCATCAATAGAGAAGTGAACATGGTTGCTCCGGTGACACCCAGTTATTTGAAGTGGTCTCAGACTGCCATCACATTCGACCAGTCCAATCACCCAGCGCACATAGCCACCCCTGGGAGGCAAGCGCTGGTGGTCGACCCAGTAGTCGAAGGTAATCGATTGACTAAGGTTCTGATGGATGGTGGCAGTGGCCTGAATATACTGTATGCAGAGATGTTGAAAGGAATGGGCATTCCAATGTCCAGACTCAGTGAAAGCAATATGAGTTTCCATGGAGTCATCCCTGGCAAGAAGGCAGCGTCACTCGGCCAGATCACCCTTGATGTAGTGTTCGGTGATTCCAAGAATTACCGCAAAGAAAGTTGACATTTGAAGTCGTAGATTTCTAGAGTGCTTATCATGCTATTTTGGGCAGGCCAGCTTATGCACGTTTTATGGCTCGACCATGTTACGTGTACCTCAAATTGAAGATGCCTGGTCCCAAAGGGGTGATCACTATCACTGGCAATCGAAAGAAAGCAGAAGAGTGCTTCCAGAAGGGCTCAAAGATCGCCGACGCACAGATGGCAGTAGTGGGATTGCAGGAATATCAAAAAAATGCAGATCCGAGTGATTTGTTGCGAGCTAAGAAGCCTGCCACGGATTCAGCATTCCAGTCGTCTGGCGAAACAAAGTCGACTCACATTCACCCGACGGACCCCAATGCTGCTCCGACTCACATTTCAACAACACTCGACTCCAAATAGGAAGAAGCGCTCATCGAGTTCCTTTGTGAGAACTGGGACATCTTTGCATGGAAACCTTCTGGCATGCCAGGTGTTCCCAGGGGACTGGCTGAGCATCGTTTGCGAGTAGACCCAAAAGTGAAACCAGTCAAAGAACATCTTCGACGGTCCGCCGTACAGAAGAGGAAGGCAATCGGTGAAGAAGTGGCTCGGCTCCTGGCAACTGAGTTTATCCGAGAGATTTACCGCTCCGAGTGGTTAGCTAATGTTGTCATGGTCCCAAAGAAAGACGACTCACTTCACATGTGCATTGACTTCAAACATATCAATCGGGCCTGCCCGAAAGATCATTTTCCTCTCCCTCGCATCGACCAAATAGTCGACTCGACTGCGGGGTGTGAGTGTTTGTCCTTTTTGGACGCTTATTCCGGGTATCATCAGATCCGTCTGTACGGACCCGATGAGATAAAAACAACTTTCATCACCCCGTTCGGGTGCTTCTGTTATGTCACTATGCCATTCGGTTTGAAGAACGTTGGAGCCACATTCATGCAGATGATTCAGAAGTGCTTGCTCACCCAGATCAGTCGGAATGTGGAAGCATACATGGATGACATTTTGGTCAAGTCACGTAAAGGTTCTGACCTATTGACTGACCTTGCTGAAACCTTTGCCAACCTCAGAAGGTATGATATCAAGCTTAATCCATCGAAGTGCATGTTTGGAGTTCCAGGCGGAAAATTACTCGATTTTCTCGTTTCCGAACGAGGGATCGACGCTAACCCAGAGAAAGTGGGTGCCATACTCCGGATGAAACGCCCTGTGCGTGTGCACGATGTCCAGAAGCTCACTGGTTGTTTGGCCGTCCTAAGTCGATTCATTTCTCGCCTCGGTGAAAAGGCACTGCCTCTTTATCGACTGATGAAGAAGTCAGACAAGTTCGAGTGGACTCCTGAAGCTGATGTAGCATTTGCAGAGCTTAAAGCCCTGCTTTCCACCCAGCCGATGCTTGCTGCTCCAATCAGCAAAGAGCCTTTACTGCTTTACATTGCAGCCACTGGATAAGTCATCAATACAGTACTTACGGTCGAGCGGGAAGAAGAAGGAAAAGCTTACAAAGTTCAGTGCCCAGTATACTATGTCTCTGAGGTTTTGACTCCATCGAAGCAAACATATCCACATTATCAGAAGCTTGTTTATGGGATCTATATGACCACGAAGAAGGTTGCACATTACTTCTCGGATCACTCCATTATAGTCGTCAGTGATGCTCCATTATCAGAGATTCTGAACAATAGAGATGCAACTGGTCGAGTGGCAAAGTGAGCAATTTAACTCCTTCCCTTAGATATCAAGTTTGAGGCAAAGAAAGCTATTAAATCCCAAGCAATAGAAGATTTCCTCGCCGAGTGGATTGAACAACAACTGCCGACTCAAGTTCACTCGGAGCACTAGACCATGTCCTTTGATGGTTCCAAGATGTTGAATGGTTCCGGTGCTGGGGTGGTACTGGTATCCCCCCGAGGAGACAAGCTCAGATATGTCCTCCAGATTCACTTTGATTCCTTCAATAACGAAGCAGAATATGAAGCACTCATGTATGGGTTGCGTATGGCCATCTCACCCGGTGTCCGTCGCCTCATGGTCTATGGCGACTCAGATTTGGTAGTCAATCAAGTGATGAAGGAGTGGGATGTCAGAAGTTCAGCCATGACTGGTTACTGCAACGCGGTGAGGAAGTTGGAAAAGAAGTTTGAGGGGTTAGAGCTCCATCATATACCCCGACTGAAAAATCAAGCAGCAGATGATTTAGAAAAGATAGGCTCCAAGAGAGAAGCCATTCCCAGTAATGTGTTCCTGGAGCATATTCACGCACCTCCAGTTCAAGAAGATCCCTTCAATGAAGAGCCCCCGCAGCCTAAGAGTGCCACAGATCTGACTGAAGTCGAGGTCCCAGCCGTGGTCGACTTGGTCACGGAGGTGTTGGTCATCACTCCCGACTGGACAATGCCATACATTGCATATATCCTTAGGAAAGAGCTCCCCGAGGATGAAGAAGAGGCTCGACAGATCGTCCGTCGATCCAAGGCCTTTACTGTAATAAGGGGTCAACTGTTAAGAGAAAGTGCAACTGGGGTCAGCCAGAAATGTATAACACCAGAAGAAGGCCAAGTGATCCTCCACGACATCCATTCGGGGACCTATGGTCACCATGCGTCCTCTCAGACCATTGTGGCTAAAGCACAGCGAGCTGGATTTTATTAGCCACGAGCAAATGAAATGGCGAAAGATATAGTCAACAGATGTGAAGGCTGCCAGTTCTACTCCAATATGTCGCACAAACCTGCATCAGCCCTGAAGACCATCCCACTCATCTGGCCCTTTGCTGTTTGGGGATTGGACATGGTTGGTCCACTGAGGACTGGTAGGAGCGGCTTCACTCATGTGCTTGTAGCAGTCGACAAGTTTACCAAATGGATCGAAGCCAAGCCTATTAAGAATCTTGAAGCTAGTACTGTTGTCAGCTTCATAAGAGAGTTGATTTTCAGATATGGGGTTCCGCATAGCATCATCACTGACAACGGATTGAACTTCGATTCTGATGAGTTTAGAACCTTCTGCGCCTCACAAGGCACACGAGTCGACTATGCTTCAGTCGCCCATCCCCAGTCGAATGGACAAGCAGAAAGAGCAAATGGCCTGATTCTCAAAGGACTGAAACCCCGACTGATGCGAGATCTCAAGCACGCAGCGGGCGCCTGGGTTGATGAACTTCCATCAGTTCTTTAGGGATTGAGGACAACTCCTAATCGGTCGACTGGCCGAACTCCATTCTTTTTGGTCTATGGAGCTGAAGCTGTTCTGCCGAGTGACTTGCTTCATAATGCTCCACGAGTTGAGCTCTTGTCTGAAGATGAAGCAGAACAAGCTCGGCAAGACGCAGTCGACCTCCTAGAGGAGGAAAGAGAGATGGCCTTGATCCGGTCGACCATTTATCAACAAGACTTGCGTCGATTCCACGCTAGACACGTGAAGGGTCGAGCCTTTCAAGAGGGAGACTTGGTTCTTTGAGTGGATCAGCAGAAACCACACAAGCTCGCCCCAGCTTGGGAAGGTCCCTTCATTGTCACCAGAGTGCTCCACAATGGAGCATGCCACCTTTACAGTGTCGAACATAAGAAGGACGAGCCACGGGCTTGGAACGCGGAGCTGCTCCGCCCCTTTTATACTTAAGTATTCGTTCGAATAAAATGTAATAAGAAATACCGTTGTAATTTGTTTATCAAAGACAAGAGCTTTACAGTCCTCTGGCACGATTGTTGTTGCTTTTGTTTACGTCTGAAAACCCCCAGTGGGTGACTTAGCCGCGAATCCGTTTCACCTAAGTTCGAAAAAAATCCTACCGAGTGGCGAGCAAGCCTCTCACTCAGGGGCTTAGCTGCGAATCTGTTTCGCCTAAGTTTGTAAAATCCTACCGAGTGGTGAGCAAGCCTCCCACTTGGGGGCTTAGCTGTAGTCCAGTACTCGCCTAAGTTTGTAAAATCCTACCGAGTGGTGAGCCAGCCTCCCACTCGGGGCTTAGTTGCAGTCCAGTACTCGCCTAAGTTTGTAAAATCCTACCGAGTGGTGAGCCAGCCTGCCACTCGGGGGCTTAGCCGCAGTCTAGTACTCGCCTAAGTTTGTAAAATCCTACCGAGTGGTGAGCCAGCCTCCCACTCGGGGTTTAGTTGTAGTCCAGTACTCGCCTAAGTTTGTAAAATCCTACCGAGTGGTGAGCTAGCCTCCCACTCGGGGGCTTAGCTACAGTCCAGTACTCGCCTAAGTTTGTAAAATCCTACCGAGTGGTGGGCAAGCCTCCCACTCGGGGGCTTAGCTGCAGTCCAGTACTCGCCTAAGTTTGTAAAATCCTACCGAGTGGTGAGCCAGCCTCCCACTTGGGGGCTTAGCTACAGTCCAGTACTCGCCTAAGTTTGTAAAATCCTACCGAGTGGTGAGCCAGCCTCGCACTTGGGGGCTTAGCTGCAGTCCAGTACTCGCCTAAGTTTGTAAAATCCTACCGAGTGGTGAGCCAGCCTCCCACTCGGGGGCTTAGCTGCAGTCCAGTACTCGCCTAAGTTTGTAAAATCCTACCGAGTGGTGAGCAATCCTCCCATCGGGGGCTTAGCTGCAGTCCAGTACTCGCCTAAGTTTGTAAAATCCTATCGAGTGGTGAGCCAGCCTCCCACTTGGGGGCTTAGCTGCAGTCCAGTACTCGCCTAAGTTTGTAAAATCCTACCGAGTGGCGAGCAATCCTCCCATTCGGAGGCTTAGCTGCAGTCCAGTACTCGCCTAAGTTTGTAAAATCCTACCGAGTGGTGAGCAATCCTCCCACTCGGAGGCTTAGCTGCAGTCTAGTACTCGCCTAAGTTTGTAAAAACCTACGGAGTGGTGAGCCGTCCTTCTCCTTTGGAGCTACGCCACAAATACAACGTGCGCTCCATCCTTGTCCGCAAGGACGACGAGGCGTAGGTCGACTGCAACCTCCTTCTTCGAGCTACGCCACAAATACAACGTGCGCTCCATCCTTGTCCGCAGGGACAACGAGGCGCGGGTCGACTGCAACCTTCTCCTTTGAGCTACGCCACAAATACAACATGCGCTCCATCCTTGTCCGCAAGGACGACAAGGCGCAGTTCGATTGAAGTCTCTATTTCAAGGCTGCATCACAAACACGAAGGTCACTCCAAATAGGGAACATATTCTAAAAGCAATCACAAGCATATTCAAAAGTAGTTCGGATAAATCCTAAAGTTCCAAGCGACAAATCAAAAGTATTCGAGCATCAAGCCCGAAGGATTTTAATGGTTACAGCAACCACTCAGCATTCCGAGGCAAATTTAAGACAGGTTGAAATCTCATAGTTTGTTCACTCGGCTGGAGGAGGGCTGGCGGGTTCGACGAATTCTTCCAAGTCGATTCCATCTGCGATCCGAGTAGCAGCAGCGATGAAAGTCTCCATAAAGGACCGGAAGTCGTGCCTTTTGGTGTTGGCGACCTTGATCGCTGCCAGCTTGTCTTCACGAGCTTCCTTGTAGTGGACCCTTACCAAAGACAGCGCCACATCACCACCACACCGGGCGGAGGACTTCTTCCACTCTTGCGCTCGACCAGGAATCTCGTTGAGCCGAGCCATTAGAGATTCGAGGTCCTTTTGAAGCGTCGCCCTTGGCCAGAGTGATGAGTCGATCCGTGAAACTGCCACCTTCAGACGAGCGAGGTAACTTGTGACGCTGGCGACACGGGATTCCAGTCGAAGCACGTTCATGGCAGCTTCGTCGCCGACTGGAGAAACGATAGGGTCTAAACCCATCTCGATCCTTCTAGTTTCCTCGTCAAAGTTTTGGCAGAATTCTGCAGTCAAAGAGTTAGTGAGTCGACTGGACAGGATTAACTTGCAAGCAGTAAAGTAGTCGGATTAAAAGGAGTACCTTCCAGCATAAGATAGAGCTTCTTAGCAAGAGTTCTCAGATAGGCTTCCATGTCATTTCTCTTACGGACCGCGGACTCCAGCTTCTCATTCAGAGCAATCTTATCCTTCTTCAGACGAGTTACCTCTCGGTTGGACTCATTGAGACTGGACTTCAGCTTGTTCACCTCTCCTTCCAATGCTCCGACCAAAGCCAGCTTCTGGTCTGCAAGCGCAGTCTTATCTTGAGCTTCCTTCTGCGCAGCCGCAAGGTCCGAGTCCTTCTTCTCCAGAGCCAACCTCATTTTTTCTGCAAAAATAAGCAATCGGATCAAACAAGAGATCAAAGAAATATCTTAAAAGACGATCGACGTGAACAGTCGACAAGCAGTTACCTTCCATACCAGCGGCTTCATCTTGAGCTTTCTTCAACTTTTGTTGGGCCAGCTCCAAGTCGAGGTTGATTTGCCTCTGCTTCTCCTCAAATTCGGCAAACTTAGAAATGAGAGTACAAGATTTCTGCAGAAGATAAAAAGACATGTCAATCGACAAAATCAAAGATTATTTACTTCCGAGTGAATAAAACTTAAAGGTTTGCTCAGACCCCAGCCGACTGCCCGCAGTCGACCGCGGTCTCGGGGACTACACCCAGCGGGTGCACTTGGCGTGCCCCCATTGATCCAGACCCCACTCGACCGGTCCGCCCGGGTCAAGTGAAAAAAGAAGAACTATTCAGACCCCGGCCGACTGCCAGCAGTCGACCGCGGTCTCGGGGACTACACCCAATGGGTGCACTTGACGTGCCCCCACTGGTTCAGATCCCATTCGACTGGTCCGCCCGCGTCGAGTGGAAGAAAAGAAAGTAAAAGAACTCAGACCCCAGTCGACTACCCGCAGTCAACTGCGGTCTCGGGGACTACACCCAGTGGGTGCACTTAGCGTGCCCCACCGGTTCAGATCCCACCCGCCCAGGCCGAGTGGAAGAGCACAAATACCAAAGACAACAAAACACCCAGTGGGTGTATAGATTCGACGCAAACAATAAGAGATGGTATGAAAGAAAATATTTCAGGTAGCATATCCTAATAGAACAAGGTCAGTCGAAAGTCTACTTACCTGGACATTGGCCCGGAGAGCCGCGCTGGCATAGTAAGCGGCCTGGCTGTTCTCGTGCACCGTCTTCATCCGTTCCATCATCATGTTAGCCTAACGGATGGCTTCCGCAGCTGCGTCCGACTAACTTTCTGGAACATGGTAGTTGGTGAAGAAGGGGGCAGACGACCCAGGTGCAGCAGCTTGGAGCTCCGAAGCGTGGGGTTGGACGACTGAAGGAAACACCGGTACAATCGACGGTGCAGGGCGCTCACTCGACAATGGGACAGCGAAAGTTACAGAGGCCCCACCAACGTCTTCAGATGGCCGGGCGGTTGGTGTTGTCATCGGTCCCTGCTGAGACATCTTGCCAGCTGCTACTTTTTTGTTCTTCCTAGGCCTAGGGGCCACATCTTCATCATCATCCGGAAGATCGATGACGTTGGGTGGAGCTGTAGAGGAATCAGTCGACCCCAAGTGAATCGCTAGAATTTAATCGACCAAGTAATCAAGAACAAGATCATGAGAGTTTTACCTGGGTTGGAGGTAACCGCGTCTTCCATTTCCTTGTCTCGGTATTGGTATGAAGAAGTTCCAGATGTAGCAGCACTGCAAATGTCAACATTTAGTCGGTTATGTTTTGTTGCTCGAGTCGACCAAAAGAACCGGTCAGATGATTACCCGGAGATGGTGGGGACGGTCACTTTGATTCTGGGCAAATCCTTCGGTGGTTTGGAGGGGGTGGCTTTCGATCCTTTCGGCGCGGGAGGCGGCGCAATCTTGAGCTGTTTCAATACCTTCTCAGTCGGAGCGGGAGAAGACGTCCGAGGGCGCTTCGAAGGTTGCCCAGTCGGTGTGGCCGCCAGGTCAGGGGTGCTCGCCGGGTCTTGGGCGTTCTTGGACCTCCTCTCTCTGCGACGAGGCGAGTTGACCTCCTCGTCATCACTCGAGTCGTCGCTCTCCTCGTCCTCCTCTGCATCCGAGTGCCACTCGCCACTCTCGCCCCCGCTCGCCCCTTCCTCGACATCTTGCTCCTACACTCCATTGGGCATCGAGTACATATCAATAAGAGCCTGAAAAGACAATGAGCGAAAGAAATACAGTCGATCGTCAACAAGATGTTACACAGTGAATGTATTAGATACTTGACAATGCAGAATCATACCTGTTCCGGCTGGCGCGAATGGTCGAATGGAATCACCCTCCTAGACCCCCGGGAATTATCTTTGTTGCCGGTGATTCCTCTCAGCCACTTCTCCACCGTGTCTTCACTAACGTCCTCCGGGTGGATCCGAGTAGAGTCCTCGAGTCCCGAGTACATCCACATCGAATGATCATGGGCTTGGAGTGGTTGGATGCGTCGACTGAGAAAGACCTCCAGCAGGTCCATACCAGTCACTCCGTCGCGGACAAGTTGGACGACCCGCTCGACCAACACCTTCACCTGCGCCTTCTCTTCCAGGATCACCCTCAAGGAGGAGGGCTTTTCCACTCAAGCCAAAGAAAAGGGGGAAGTCCAGTCGACTGACCCGGGGTCGGCTGGTCTTTGCAGTAAAACCAGGTCGACTGCCAGCCCCGGACCGAGTCGGGAAGGATCATAGCTGGGAAGGTGCTATTGTTCCTCATTTGGATTCTAAGGCCCCTGCACATCTGTATCACGTGCGTCCTCTCGTCACTCGGGTTGGCCTTCTTGACCGACTGGGAGCGACATGTGAATATGTGCTTCAAGAGACCCCAGTGCGGTCGGCAACCCAAGAAATTTTCGCACATTTACATGAAGGCAGCAAGGTACACGATGGTGTTTGGAGTAAAGTGGTGGAGTTGAGCCCCGAAGAAGTTCAGAAAACCACGAAAGAAAGGGTGGGGAGGCAAAGAAAACCCGCGGTCGACATGAGTGGCGAGGAGAACGCACTCACCCTCTTGCGGCCGCGGCTCGGTCTCGTTCCCCGGGAGCCGCGCCGATTCGTGGGGATCAGTCCCCCCTCAACTAGATCATCGAGGTCGTCTTGGCTGATCATCGAGCGGATCCAGTCGCCCTGGATCCACCCCGACGGCAGGCCAGACCTTGACGAGGATCCACCCCGGCTGGTCCTCTTTCCTTTCGCCTTCGCCGTCGCCTTCTTTACGCGCTCCAACGCCACCGTCTTCTCCTTCCCCATGGCAGCGAATCGAGTCCGAGCGGGGCTACGACGCCGAGAGCGGAAGCAGGTGCAGCAGAGAAATTGGAGGAGGAAGAAGAAGGAGAATGAGGGCGCACTGTTCAAAAGCCCAGTCCGGTGCCTTTTATAAGGACACTTCCGAGTGACTGACTTGTAGGCCCGGGCGATCTCATCAAATCCCGCAACAGTCGCGCGCGTGATACGTGGCAAAAAAGGTGGCGCGGGGATCGAGGCAACCTGCCTAATCCGTCTCGATTACCGTGGCCTCCCCCGCCCGGGGCGCTTCCCAAAATTCGAATCCCGCGAAATCTGCGGACAGCAGAACAACTTGTCAGACGGAAGACATCCTCCACATCATCACTCGAAACTTTTCAGTAAAAGTTCATTCGACAAAAACTAAGAATGGATCAAGGCGACTGAAAAAGAAGTTGGTGTCATCACCTCAGTTCACTGATCCAGAACAAGGCATACTCGTAGCACGAAAAATGAGTCAGAAGTGTTCTCAACTCCTTCCCCACTCAAACCCTGATCCATTCGGGGGCTAATGATGAAGCTATGTGAAGGGAATATGCCCTAGAGGCAATAATAAAGTTATTATTTATTTCCTTATATCATGATAAATGTTTATTATTCATGCTAGAATTGTATTAACCGGAAACATAATACATGTGTGAATACATAGACAAACAAAGTGTCACTAGTATGCCTCTACTTGACTAGCTCGTTAATCAAAGATGGTTATGTTTCCTAACCATGGACAAAGAGTTGTTATTTGATTAACTAGATCACATCAGTAGGTGAATGATCTGATTGACATGACCCATTCCATTAGCTTAGCACCCGATCGTTTAGTATGTTGCTATTGCTTTCTTCATGACTTATACATGTTCCTATGACTATGAGATTATGCAACTCCCGTTTGCCGGAGGAACACTTTGTGTGCTACCAAACGTCACAATGTAACTGGGTGATTATAAAGGTGCTCTACAGGTGTCTCCAAAGGTACATGTTGGGTTGGCGTATTTCGAGATTAGGATTTGTCACTCCGATTGTCGGAGAGGTATCTCTGGGCCCTCTCGGTAATGCACATCACATAAGCCTTGCAAGCATTGCAACTAATGAGTTAGTTGTGAGATGATGTATTACGGAACGAGTAAAGAGACTTGCCGGTAACGAGATTGAACTAGGTATTGAGATACCGATGATCGAATCTCGGGCAAGTAACATACCGATGACAAAGGGAACAACGTATGTTGTTATGCGGTCTGACCGATAAAAGATCTTCGTAGAATATGTAGGAGCCAATATGAGCATCCAGGTTCCGCTATTGGTTATTGACCGGAGACGTGTCTCGGTCATGTCTACATTGTTCTCGAACCCGTAGGGTCCGCACGCTTAAGGTTTCGATGACAGTTATATTATGAGTTTATGCATTTTGATATACCAAACTTTGTTCGGAGTCCCGGATGTGATCACGGACATGACGAGGAGTCTCGAAATGGTCGAGACATAAAGATTGATATATTGGAAGCCTATATTTGGATATCGGAAGTGTTCCGGGTGAAATCGGGATTTTACCGGAGTACCGGGAGGTTACCGGAACCCCCCGGGAGGTATATGGGCCTTAGTGGGCTTTAGTGGAAGAGAGGAGAGGTGGCCAGGGCTGGGCCGCGCGCCCCTCCCCCCCTAGTCCGAATAGGACAAGGAGAGGGGGGCGGCGCCCCCCCTTCCTTCTCTCTCTCCTCTTTCCCCCTCCCGAATCCTATTCCAACTAGGAAAGGGGGGAATCCTACTCCCGGTGGGAGTAGGACTCCTCCTGGCGCGCCCTCCTCCTGGCCGGCCACACCCCCTCCTTGATCCTTTATATACGGGGGCAGGGGGCACCCCTAGACACACAAGTTGATCCACGTGATCATATTGTTAGCCGTGTGCGGTGCCCCCTTCCACCATAGTCCTCGATAATATTGTAGCGGTGCTTAGGCGAAGCCCTGCGACGGTAGTACATCAAGATCGTCACCATGTCGTCGTGCTGATGGAACTCTTCCCCAACACTTTGTTGGATCGGAGTCCGGGGATCGTCATCGAGCTGAACGTGTGCTAGAACTCGGAGGTGTCGTAGTTTCGGTGCTTGATCGGTCGGGCCGTGAAGACGTACGACTACATCAACCGCGTTGTACTAATGCTTCCGCTGTCGGTCTACAAGGGTACGTAGATCACACTCTCCCCTCTCGTTGCTGTGCATCACCATGATCTTGCGTGTGCGTAGGAATTTTTTTGAAATTACTACGTTCCCCAACAGTGGCATCCGAGCCTAGGTTTTATGTGTTGATGTTATATGCACGAGTAGAACACAAGTGAGTTGTGGGCGATATAAGTCATACTGCTTACCATCATGTCATACTTTGGTTCGGCGGTATTGTTGGACGAAGCGGCCCGGACCGACATTACGCATACGCTTACGCGAGACCGGTTCTCCCGACGTTCTTTGCACAAAGGTGGCTAGCGGGTGACAGTTTCTCCAACTTTAGTTGAACCGAGTGTGGCTACGCCCGGTCCTTGCGAAGGTTAAAACAGCACCAACTTGACAAACTATCGTTGTGGTTTTGATGCGTAGGTAAGATCGGTTCTTGCTTAAGCCCGTAGCAGCCACGTAAAACTTGCAACAACAAAGTAGAGGACGTCTAACTTGTTTTTGCAGGGCATGTTGTGATGTGATATGGTCAAGACATGATGCTAAATTTTATTGTATGAGATGATCATGTTTTGTAACCAAGTTATCGGCAACTGGCAGGAGCCATATGGTTGTCGCTTCAGTGTATGCAATGCAATTGCGCTGTAATGCTTTACTTTATCACTAAGCGGTAGCGATAGTCGTGGAAGCATAAGATTGGCGAGACGACAACGATGCTACGATGGTGATCAAGGTGTCGCACCGGTGACGATGGTGATCACGACGGTGCTTCGAAGATGGAGATCACAAGCACAAGATGATGATGGCCATATCATATCACTTATATTGATCGCATGTGATGTTTATCTTTTATGCATCTTATCTTGCTTTGATTGACGGTAGCATTTTAAGATGATCTCTCACTAATTATCAAGAAGTGTTCTCCCTGAGTATGCACCGTTGCGAAAGTTCTTCGTGCTGAGACACGACGTGATGATCGGGTGTGATAGGCTCTACGTTCAAATACAACGGGTGCAAAACAGTTGCACACGCAGAATACTCAGGTTATACTTGACGAGCCAAGCATATACAGATATGGCCTCGGAACACGGAGACCGAAAGGTCGAGCGTGAATCATATAGTAGATATGATCAACATAGCGATTTTCACCAATGAAACTACTCCATCTCACGTGATGATCGGACATGGTTTAGTTGATTTTGATCACGTAATCACTTAGAGGATTAGAGGGATGTCTATCTAAGTGGGAGTTCTTTAGTAATATGATTAATTGAACCTAAATTTATCATGAACTTAGTACCTGATAGTATCTTGCTTGTTTATGTTTGATTGTAGATAGATGGCCCGTGCTGTTGTTCTGTTGAATTTTAATGCGTTCCTTGAGAAAGCAAAGTTGAAAGATGATGGTAGCAATTACACGGACTGGGTCCGTAACTTGAGGATTATCCAGATTGCTGCACAGAAGAATTATGTCCTGGAAGCACCGCTGGGTGCCAGGCCTGCTGCTGGAGCAACACCAGATGTTATGAACGTCTGGCAGAGCAAAGCTGATGACTACTCGATAGTTCAGTGTGCCATGCTTTACGGCTTAGAATCGGGACTTCAACGACGTTTTGAACGTCATGGAGCATATGAGATGTTCCAGGAGTTGAAGTTAATATTTCAAACAAATGCCCGGATTGAGAGATATGAAGTCTCCAATAAGTTCTATAGCTGCAAGATGGAGGAGAACAGTTCTGTCAGTGAGCATATACTCAAAATGTCTGGGTATAATAATCACTTGATTCAATTGGGAGTTAATCTTCCAGATGATTGCGTCATTGACAGAATTCTCCAATCACTGCCACCAAGCTACAAGAGCTTCGTGATGAACTATAATATGCAAGGGATGAATAAGACTATTCCCGAGCTCTTCGCAATGCTGAAAGCTGCGGAGGTAGAAATCAAGAAGGAGCATCAAGTGTTGATGGTCAACAAGACCACTAGTTTCAAGAAAAAGGGCAAAGGGAAGAAGAAGGGGAACTTCAAAAAGAACAGCAAGCAAGTTGCTACTCAAGAGAAGAAACCCAAACCTGGACCTAAGCCTGAAACTGAGTGCTTCTACTACAAGCAGACTGGTCACTGGAAGTGGAACTGCCCCAAGTATTTGGCAGATAAGAAGTATGGCAAGGTGAACAAAGTTATATGTGATATACATGTTATTGATGTGTACCTTACTAATGCTCGCAGTAGCACCTGGGTATTTGATACTGGTTTTGTTGCTAATATTTGCAACTCGAAACAGGGACTACGGATTAAGCGAAGATTGGCTAAGGACGAGGTGATGATGCGCGTCGGAAATGGTTCCAAAGTCGATGTGATCGCAGTCGGCACGCTACCTCTACATCTACCTTCGGGATTAATATTAGACCTAAATAATTGTTATTTGGTGCCAGCGTTAAGCATGAACATTATATCTGGATCTTGTTTGATGCGAGACGGTTATTCATTTAAATCAGAGAATAATGGTTGTTCTATTTACATGAGTAATATCTTTTATGGTCATGCACCCTTAAAGAGTGGTCTATTCTTATTAAATCTCGATAGTAGTGACACACATATTCATAGTGTTGAAGCCAAAAAATGCAGAGTTGATAATGATAGTGCAACTTATTTGTGGCACTGCCGTTTGGGTCATATCGGTATAAAGCGCATGAAGAAACTCCATACTGATGGGCTTTTGGAACCACTTGATCATGAATCACTTGGTACTTGCGAACCGTGCCTTATGGGTAAGATGACAAAAACACCATTCTCCGGTACTATGGAGAGAGCAACAGATTTGTTGGAAATCATACATACAGATGTATGCGGTCCGATGAATGTTGAGGCTCGTGGCGGATATCGTTATTTTCTCACCTTCACAGATGACTTAAGCAGATATGGGTATATCTACTTAATGAAACACAAGTCTGAAACATTTGAAAAGTTGAAAGAATTTCAGAGTGAAGTTGAAAATCATTGTAACAAGAAAATAAAATTCCTATGATCTGATCGTGGAGGAGAATATTTGAGTTACAAGTTTGGTGTACATTTGAAACAATGTGGAATAGTTTCGCAACTCACGCCACCCGGAACACCACAGCGTAATGGTGTGTCCGAACATCGTAATCGTACTTTACTAGATATGGTGCGATCTATGATGTCTCTTACTGATTTACCGCTATCGTTTTGGGGATATGCTCTAGAGACGGCCGCATTCACGTTAAATAGGGCACCATCAAAATCCGTTGAGACGACGCCTTATGAACTGTGGTTTGGCAAGAAACCAAAGTTGTCGTTTCTGAAAGTTCGGGGCTGCGATGCTTATGTGAAAAAGCTTCAACCTGATAAGCTCGAACCCAAATCGGAGAAATGTGTCTTCATAGGATATCCAAAGGAAACTATTGGATACACCTTTTATCACAGATCCGAAGGCAAGACTTTTGTTGCTAAATTTGGAAACTTTCTGGAGAAGGAGTTTCTCTCGAAAGAAGTGAGTGGGAGGAAAGTAGAACTTGACGAGGTAACTGTACCTACTCCCTTATTGGAAAGTAGTACATCACAGAAACCTGTTTCTGTGACACCTACACCAATTAGCGAGGAAGCTAATGATAATGATCATGAAACTTCAGAACAAGATACTACTGAACCTCGTAGATCAACCAGAGTGAGATCCGCGCCAGAGTGGTACGGTAATCCTGTTCTGGAAGTCATGCTACTAGATCATGATGAACCTACGAACTATGAAGAAGCGATAGTGATCCCAGATTCCGCAAAATGGCTTGAAGCCATGAAATCTAAGATAGGATCCATGTATGAGAACAAAGTATGGACTTTGGTTGACTTGCCCAATGATCGGCAACCAATTGAGAATAAATGGATCTTCAAGAAGAAGACTGACGCTGACGGTAATATTACTGTCTACAAAGCTTGACTTGTCACAAAAGGTTTTCGGTAAGTTCAAGGGATTGACTACGATGAGACCGTCTCACCCGTAGCGATGCTTAAGTCTGTCCGAATCATGTTAGCAATTGCTGCATTTCATGATTATGAAATTTGGCAGATGGATGTCAAAACTGCATTCCTGAATGGATTTCTGGAAGAAGAGTTGTATATGATGCAACCATAAGGTTTTGTCGATCCAAAGGGAGCTAACAAAGTGTGCAAGCTCTAGCGATCCATTTATGGACTAGTGCAAGGCTCTCGGAGTTGGAATAAACGCTTTGATAGTGTGATCAAAGCATTTGGTTTTATACAGACTTTTGGAGAAGCCTGTATTTACAAGAAAGTGAGTGGGAGCTCTGTAGCATTTATGATATCATATGTGGATGACATATTACTAATTGGAAATGATATAGAATTTCTGGATAGCATAAAGGGATACTTGAATAAGAGTTTTTCAATGAAAGACCTCGGTGAAGCTGCTTACATATTAGGCATTAAGATCTATAGAGATAGATCAAGACGCTTAATTGGACTTTCACAAAGCACATATCTTGACAAAGTTTTGAAGAAGTTCAAAATGGATCAAGCAAAGAAAGGGTTCTTGCCTGTGTTACAAGGTGTGAAATTGAGTAAGACTCAATGCCCGACCACTGCAGAAGATAGAGAGAAAATGAAAGATGTTCCCTATGCTTCAGCCATAGGCTCTATCATGTATGCAATGCTGTGTACCAGACCTGATGTGTGCCTTGCTATAAGTCTAGCAGGGAGGTACCAAAGTAATCCAGGAGTGGATCACTAGACAGCGGTCAAGAACATCCTGAAATACCTGAAAAGGACTAAGGATATGTTTCTCATTTATGGAGGTGACAAAGAGCTCATCGTAAATGGTTACGTTGATGCGAGCTTTGACACTGATCCGGACGATTCTAAATCGCAAACCAGATACGTGTTTACATTAAACGGTGGAGCTGTGAGTTGGTGCAGTTCTAAACAAAGCGTCGTGGCGGGATCTACGTGTGAAGCGGAATACATAGCTGCTTCGGAAGCAGCAAATGAAGGAGTCTGGATGAAGGAGTTCATATCCGATCTAGGTGTCATACCTAGTGCATCGGGTCCAATGAAAATCTTTTGTGACAATACTGGTGCAATTCAGGGCCGGCCCTGTGGGGGGGCAGGGGGGGCGGCCGCCCCGGGCCCCCGAGTAGGAAGGGCCCCCCGATGGATGTGTATGAAGTTTAGGAAAGAATTGTAATTTTTTTGAAAATAATTCTTTCCCGTGTTGACAGATCGTCTTATTCTAAAAAAGGTAAGGAATTATTTTCCATGTAACAGATTGATTGATTTTTACGTGTTTGATGTTTAGGAAAGAATTCTTTCCCACATAACAGATTGACTAATTAATTCTCAATCAAAAATGGAAAGAACTGTAACAGACCGTTAATTCTGGCCTTGCCTCACGCCAATGGTGTTCCCGTCTTTCTATTTCTTCTCTTCCAAAATTGGCAACGAATCGGCCATGCCAATGCCAAGTTCAACGTCATGTCAACGGCATCGTCTATCTGTGATTTTCGGCTGCTGGACGCGATTAGTGGAGGAAGGTAATGTGATTTTCAAGATTTCATCAACCTCCTCTTCTTTTTATACAGACTTGTATGATAGTTCGGTTCATAAAGTTTTAATTCTCGTACATATCTCTCACATACTCCAATTTCCTGGAACAGAAAAGGAAAACTTGGTTTTCTGCTCATGACTCGTAAGCAGCAGCAAAAGCTTGCAATTTCTATTTTCTAGCCATCAAGGTACCTTGTTCCATGCCTCTTTCTTGTATATTTATTTAGCAGTTTTCTTAATTTCTTATATCGTATGTGTGTGCTACTTAGCAATAATGCTATTAATTTAGTTGGAAACTATCCATCCGACAAAGAGAAAAAAAAGAACATGCATATGAGTTGATTGAGTCCTAGAAAAAGTCTTCTAGTGCTTCGTCAGAAATAAAATAAGTACTTCTGCTAGGGATTTCGAGGAATTAGCTTTAGTTACTGTTGAAGAACAATGTAGCGAAATATTATTGGATGATAAAAATTTGAGTTGCAGGGAAGTGTAACTAATTCACCTAATAAAAAAGTATCGACTGAAAAGAGTAAAAAATGTATCGATTAAAAAGAGCGAGCAACTTTTATGTGCGCTTTATTTTTGAATCGTTGAGACGACAAGGCAACATAAATTATAAATTATAGTGTAAAATGAGTAGTAATTTGCAATTGAAATAGAAAAAAACATATATATTTATATGGCTTTAGGGCCCCCTTTTGTTATCTTGCCCCGGGCCCCCGAAATCTCAGGAACGGGCCTGGTGCAATTGCCTTGGCAAAGGAATCCAGATTTCACAAGAGAACCAAGCACATCAAGAGACGCTTCAATTCCATCCAGGATCTAGTCCAGGTGGGAGACATAGAGATTTGCAAGATACATACGGATCTGAATGTAGCAGACCCGTTGACTAAGCCTCTTCCACGAGCAAAACATGATCAGCACCAAGGCTCCATGGGTGTTAGAATTCTTACTGTGTAATCTAGATTATTGACTCTAGTGCAAGTGGGAGACTGAAGGAAATATGCCCTAGAGGCAATAATAAAGTTATTATTTATTTCCTTATATCATGATAAATGTTTATTATTCATGCTAGAATTGTATTAACCGGAAACATAATACATGTGTGAATACATAGACAAACAGAGTGTCACTAGTATGCCTCTACTTGACTAGCTCGTTAATCAAAGATGGTTATGTTTCCTAACCATGGACAAAGAGTTGTTATTTGATTAACGGGATCACATCATTAGGTGAATGATCTGATTGACATGACCCATTCCATTAGCTTAGCACCCGATCGTTTAGTATGTTGCTATTGCTTTCTTCATGACTTATACATGTTCCTATGACTATGAGATTATGCAACCCCCGTTTGCCGGAGGAACACTTTGTGTGCTACCAAACATCACAACGTAACTGGGTGATTATAAAGGTGCTCTACAGGTGTCTCCAAAGGTACATGTTGGGTTGGCGTATTTCGAGATTAGGATTTGTCACTCCGATTGTCGGAGAGGTATCTCTGGGCCCTCTCGGTAATGCACATCACATAAGCCTTGCAAGCATTGCAACTAATGAGTTAGTTGTGAGATGATGTATTACGGAATGAGTAAAGAGACTTGCCGGTAATGAGATTGAACTAGGTATTGAGATACCGACGATCGAATCTCGGGCAAGTAACATACCGATGACAAAGGGAACAACGTATGTTGTTATGCGGTCTGACCGATACAAGATCTTCGTAGAATATGTAGGAGCCAATATGAGCATCCAGGTTCCGCTATTGGTTATTGACCGGAGACGTGTCTCGGTCATGTCTACATTGTTCTCGAACCCATAGGGTCCGCACGCTTAAGGTTTCGATGACAGTTATATTATGAGTTTATGCATTTTGATATACCAAAGTTTGTTCAGAGTCCTGGATGTGATCACGGACATGACGAGGAGTCTCGAAATGGTCGAGACATAAAGATTGATATATTGGAAGCCTATATTTGGATATCGGAAGTGTTCCGGGTGAAATCGGGATTTTACCGGAGTACCGGGAGGTTACCGGAACCCCCCGGGAGGTATATGGGCCTTAGTGGGCTTTAGTGGAAGAGAGGAGAGGTGGCCAGGGTTGGGCCGCGCGCCCCTCCCCCTTGTCCGAATAGGACAAGGAGAGGGGGGCGGCGCCCCCCCTTCCTTCTCTCTCTCCTCTTTCCCCCTCCCGAATCCTATTCCAACTAGGAAAGGGGGGGGGGAATCCTACTCCCGGTGGGAGTAGGACTCCTCCTGGCGCGCCCTCCTCCTGGCCGGCCACACCCCCTCCTTGATACTTTATATACGGGGGCAAGGGGCACCCCTAGACACACAAGTTGATCCACGTGATCATATTGTTAGCCGTGTGCGGTGCCCCCTTCCACCATAGTCCTCGATAATATTGTAGCGGTGCTTAGGCGAAGCCCTGCGACGGTAGTACATCAAGATCGTCACCATGCCGTCGTGCTGACGGAACTCTTCCCCGACACTTTGCTAGATCAGAGTCCAGGGATCGTCATCGAGCTGAACGTGTGCTAGAACTCGGAGGTGTTGTAGTTTCAGTGCTTGATCGGTCGGGCCATGCAGACGTACGACTACATCAACCGCGTTGTACTAACGCTTCCGCTGTCGGTCTACAAGGGTACGTAGATCACACTCTCCCCTCTCGTTGCTATGCATCACCATGATCTTGCGTGTGCGTAGGAATTTTTTTGAAATTACTACGTTCCCCAACACTATGTACCTAGGGTAGGGTCATGGATTTGTCCGAGATACCCTCCCCAAGGACATCTCTAAAGGAACCAGGAGCATTCGAAGAAAAGCCATCATCCACTCGACCATAAAGCTAGGTTCCACTCGACAGTCTCGAAGACACTCGACTGTATGGACAATCACTCGACTACCAGAAGATCTAGAGCCATTCCACTCTGCAACGGTTGGGAATTAAGTCATAGCTTTATGGGTCATTATGTATCTTTATGGCAGGCATTACCAGTAACGTCTCCATCTTTATGCACCTTAAACCCTTTGTAACTGAGGGCGGGAGGGGTCTGGCGAACTCTATATAAGCCACCCCCTCCTCAGGGACAAGGGTTCGCACCCCCTATAACACACGCATATAATACAGTCGACCGCCTCCGGGCTCCGAGACGTAGGGCTGTTACTTCCTCTGAGAAGGGCCTGAACTCGTAAAACTTGTGTGAACAACTCCTCCATAGCTAGGATCTTGCCTCTACATCCCTACCCCCATTCTACTGTCATACTTAGAACCACGACAGGCTACACTAGTAAGCAACTTAAACAGTGGACTAGGCCTTGAACTGCAAGTTTTCTGCGAATCTAGCTTCACATAAAGCCTTGACTGATACATGGCTACCGTGGGTCTTCCCCGCGGGTGGAGCTTATGCATCATACTCCGAGATCTTTCATGAGTTTACTAGAGAGAACTCTACTCTCATAGATTGCGACGTTTACCAATCAGACTCATATAGGTGCGTTCTTCAAAAGATGTTCTGCAGGACGACATCTCTGCTTCAATGAGCCACTTAGAACACATTAAGATATACATCAACCCGCCATGCATATTAGGAGAGTATTGCATCTTCATGGAGTGGTATTGTTAATAGTAAGGATACTCTCCTCTCACTTGACCAATAGCTTGTATTCCACATCTAATTCACGGGATCTCCGATCACATAGACTAGGTTACCACTGTGAACAACTCATATTGTGGGTCTCATACTCATCTCCCTCGATGCATTATCTATCACATTACATGATAGACCCTCAGTGAAAGGATCTACCAGATTTTTAGACGTTTGGATATAATCCAATGCAATAACTCCGGAGTTTCTCATTTTCCTTATAGACTTTAACCTTCTCTGAACGTGTCTTGATGACTTCATGTTATCTTTTGAGCTGCTCACTTTCGTGATTACAGTTTGATTGTCGCAGTTCATAAGGATACCCGGTACAGCTTTCTCAACAACCGACAAGTCATTCAAGAGCCGACGAAGCCAATCTGCTTCGACTGTAGTTGTATCTAGTGCTGTGAGTTCTGCTTCCATTGTTGACCTCGTTAAGATGGTCTGCTTGCAAGACTTCCAAGAAACAACGCCACCTCCATGAGTGAATACATATCCGCTCGTGACCTTTATCTCATCAGCATCTAAGATCCAGTTTGAGTCACTATACCCTTCAAGCACCTTTGGGTGCCCGGTGTAGTGAATTCCATAATTCGCAGTGCCTTTCAAATAACGCAAAACTCTCTCTAGAGCTTTCCAATGCACATCTCCTGGTTTTGAGACAAACTGACTCAGTTTGCTAACAGCAAAAGAGATGTCAGGTCTTGTAGCACTGGCTAAGTACATAAGCGATCCAATAATATGAGAATATTTCAATTGATCTCTAGCAATTCTTCGATTCTTTCAAAGTAACACACTCGCATCATATGGTGTTGGAGAGGGCTTGCAGTCACTATAGCCAAAGTGACTCAAGATCTTTTTCACATAGTGAGATTGAAGCAATGTAATCCCACCATCATCGTCTCTCAACAACTTGATGTTCAGAATGACATCAGCCATTTCTAAATCCTTCATCTCAAAGCAGCGAGATAGGAAATCCTTGACCTCCTTAATAACATTCAGATTTGTCCCGAAAATCAGTATGTCATCAACATACAAGCAAAGGATAACTCCCTCGCCCCCACCATGGCAATAGTACACACATTTGTCAGCTTCGTTTACAACAAAGCCTGTAGCTGTTAAAGTTCTTTCAAACTTCTCATGCCACTATTTGGGTGCTTGCTTGAGTCCATACAAAGACTTCAGCAACTTGCACACTTTTCCTTCCTGACCACCTAGTACAAACCCATCTGGCTGTTCCATATAAATTTCCTCGTCCAACTCTCCATTTAGGAAAGAAGTCTTAACATCCATTTGATGAACGAGAAGACCATGTGAGGCAGCTAGTGAAAGTAGAAATCGAATAGTGGTTAGTCGAGCCACAGGTGAGTAAGTATGAAAGAAGTCTTCCCCTTCCTTTTGGGTATAACCCTTAGCCATGAGCCGAGCCTTGTACTTTTCAATAGTACCATCAGGCCTAAGCTTCTTCTTGAATACCCATTTGCATCATATAGGTTTGCACCCATAAGGACGATCAGTTATCTCCCAAGTTTCATCCGCCAAGAAGGAATTCATCTCGCTACGAACCGATTCCTTTCAGTAGTCAGCATCATCAGATGCATAGGCCTTTGAAATATAACTGAGAGTGTCATCTATGAGATACAAAGAAAATCATCACCAAAGGACTTTGCAGTCCTCTGTCTCTTGCTCCTAATAGGAACTTTATTATTCTCCTCCACAGGATTTTCAAAGTGTTCCATCGAAATGGCAGGTTCGGTAATTATAATTGGTTCCTGATTCGATGAACTAGGCATCTCCTGATTAGATGAGGTAGCCATATCCTTCATTGGAAAGATATATTCAAAGAAAGTCGCATCATTCGACTCCATGATCGTACATACATGCATGTCAGGTATATCAGGTTTTACAACCAAGAATCTATAATCAATGCTATGAAAAGCATATCCCAGGAAAACACAATCCACGGTCTTTGGTCCAAGCTTGCGCTTCTTTGGAATTGGCACATTGACTTTCTCCAAACAATGCCAGGTTCGTAGATAAGAGAGTTTTAATCTTTTCTTCTCCCATTCCTCGAATGGATTTATCTCTTTATTCTTTGTAGGAACTCGGTTTAGGACATGACATGCAGTCAATATCGCCTCCCCCCACCATGCCTTGGAGAGACCCGATGTGTCTAACATGGCATTAACCAAATCCCTTAGAGTATGACTCTTTCTTTCGGCCACCCCATTTGACTGAGGTGAATAGGGAGGCGTCCTCTCATGGATTATACCATGTTCCGCACAAAAAGCATCAAATTCATTGGAAAATACTCTCCACCACAGTTGGACCTAAGCCTCTTGATTTTCTAATCAAGTTGTTTTCCACTTCAGCTTTATAGATCTTGAAAAAGTTCAAAGCCTCATCCTTAGATTTTAGAAGATACACACGACAGTATCTAGTGGAGTCGTCAATTAACATCATGAAATAATTCTTTCCACCTTTTGTCAAAACACCATTCATTTCACATAGATCTAAATGTATGAGTTCTAGTGGTGCAAGATTTCTCGATTCCGTAGTCATGTGAGACTTACGAGGTTGCTTAGCTTGCACACAAACTTGACACTTAGATCCCTTGATAGTGGTGAAACTAGGGATTAAGTTCAATTTGGCTAGTCGCGACATGCAACCAAAGTTAACATGACAAAGACGTGAATGCCACACATTTGATTCACTATTGTTGCAAATATGATGAACAACTTTATTGCGAACGTCTGATAAGGTAAACGAAATAGGCCTCCTGACTCATAGCCTTTACCAACAAAGGTTCCATACTTGGATATTACAAATTTATTCGACTCAAAGACAAGTTTGTAGCCATCTCTACACAGAAGAGATCCGCTAACAAGATTTTTATTGACGGAGGGGACATAATGCACGTTCTTCAGCCGCACGATCTTCCCCGAAGTAAACTTCAGATTGACCGTGCGAACACCACGAACAGAAGCACTTGAACCATTGCCCATCAGCATGGTTGAAGTCTCTGCGGTCTGATAAGATGAAAACATGGAAATATCACCGCATACATGCACATTAGCACCCGTGCCAATCAACCAATCAGGAGAATGACATACTGAAAGAATAGTGGGAAATATACCATACCCAACATCCTTCATGTCAGTGTCTCCAATGACAACACTAGCGGTCTTGCCGCCTTTCCCAGGATGACGCTTGTCATAGCGATTAGGGCAACTAGGAGCCCAATGATCAGGATCCCCACACACATGAAAAACACCTTTCTTTTTGTCATTCTTCTTCTTGAAGTTCTTGTGCTGCACGACCTTGTTCTTCCCATCAAACTTGCCCTTGTTCTTGAACTTGTGGGACTGGAAGTTCTGCTTCTGTACCAGATTGGCACTAGATCCTCCCTCAATACCTCGAGCACGTGTGTCCTTTGCTCTCGCCTTTTCTTCCACATCAAGAGTACCAATGAGATCCAGAATGGAAAACTCCTATCTCTTATGCTTCAGTAAGGTAGCAAAGTTCCTCCATGAAGGAGGAAGCTTAGTGATGATACCTCCGGCAACAAACTTGTTCGGTAGCATACAATTGAAATGCTCAAGTTCTCTAGCAAATGACTGTATCTCATGAGCTTGTTGCTCAACCACGGAGCGCTCTTCAGTCATCCTGTAATCATAGAATTGCTCCATGATGTACAGCTCAGTGCCAGCATCCGAGACCCCAAACTTGGCCTCGAGTGTGTCCCACATATCTTTTCCATTGTTAATTGACGCACACGCATCAACTATGTTCTCACCAAGAACACTCAAGAGAGCATCCTTAAATAGAGTATCCATTTTCTGAAAAGCTTGTTCCTGTTGGGCATCATGCTCCCCTTCAGGTTTGCCAAGAGTGGTGTCATAGCAACTCATGGTTTGAAACCATAAGACTGCTCTCACGCGCCACCTCTTATAGTGGATACCCTCAAACATAGGAGGTCTCATGGAAGCAGCAAAATGATGTGGTGTAAATTGCCTATAATAAGGTTTTTGGATTGGTGAAAATATGAGCAATTTACCGAATGATTTTATTAACAGAAATACTAGATAAAGCATGACTAGTATAGCAGTGATAAAACAAGTCATGCAATTTGACAAAGAGAAGGTAAACAACATCTTCATATATGAACTATAACTAAACACATCTAGAGAAGATAGTATAGAAAGTTGCATATATGAAACATAGTCTAACATATCTAGGGCAAACATTAGAACAAGGAATTGTAGCAGGGCCTCTAATAGAGAGAGGAAGAACACATACGGGATAGCAGCAGCAAAAGCGCTGGACTTGGGGTTGGTGTACTCGCCAGCCATGTCGTCGAGGAGGTTGTCGATGTCGGGGAAGAAGTCGTCGGAGTCCGGGGCGTCCGTGACAAAGAAGTCAGTAGTCGCGCTGAGCGCTCCCCAAAAACCTTATCATCCTTCTCCCGTACAGGACTCAAAGAGGTGGAGTTTCGGAGGCCTACTATCCTGACCTGTGATTCACGCCGCAAGCCAGGATGGGGGAGATCGTAGAAGCAGCGCAGTGCTCATGAACTTTGTGGCGAGAGGAAGAGGATCTTCTGGTGAGTATCTCTGAGAGGAGTGATACGTCTCCAACGTATCTATAATTTATGAAGTATTCATGCTATTATATTATCCACCTAGGATGTTTTATATGCATTTATATGCTATTTTATATGATTTTTGGGGCTAACCTATTAACCTAGTGCCCAGTGCCAGTTTCCGTTTTTTCGTTGTTTTTGAGTATCACAGAAAAGGAAAACCAAACGGAGTCCAATTGACCTGAAACTTGACGGAGCTTTTTTTTGGACCAGACGAAGTCCAGGGAGTAAAAGAACTGGGCCAGAAGAGTCTCGGGCTGCCCACGAGGGTGGGGGCGCGCCCCCTTCCTAGTGGACAGCTTGGAGACCCCCCTGCCTTGTTCCCGACTCCAACACCTCTTATATAACCCAAAACTTCCAAAAAGAAACCTAGATCGGGAGTTCCACCACCAGAAGCCTCCGTAGCCACCGAAAACCATTCTAGGCCCTCTCCGGCACCCTGCCGGAGGGGGCCATCATCACCGGAGGGCATGGAGGAGGATCCCGGAGGGGCCATCATCACCATGAAAGGCCAAGGACCAGAGGGGATACCTCTCCCCATCCAGGGGGGCCATGGAGGAGGAAGCACAAGGGGGAGAACCTCTCCTCCTCTCTCTTGGTGGCACCGGAGTGCCATCGAGAGGGGAATCATCTCCGTGGTGATCGTCTTCATCAACATCACCATCATCATCACCATTCTCATCTCTTTTACGCGGTCCACTCTCCCACACCCCATTGTAATCCCTACTTGAACATGGTGCTTTATGCCACATATTATGATCCAATGATGTGTTGCCATCATATGATGTTTTGAGTAGATATTTTTTGTCTTTGGGTTCATTGATGATCTAGATTGGTACGAGTTGTATGTTTTATTTTTGTGCTGTCCTATGGTGCCCTCCGTGTCGAGCAAGCGTGAGGGATTCCCGCTGTAGGGTGTTGCAATACGTTTATGATTCGCTTATAGTGGGTTGCGTGAGTGACTGAAACACAAACCCGAGTAAGGGGGTTGTTGCGTATGGGATAAAGAGGACTTGATGCTTTAATGCTATGGTTGGGTTTTACCTTAATGATCTTTAGTTGTTGCGGATGCTTGCTAGAGTTCCAATCATAAGTGCATATGATCCAAGAAGAGAAAGTATGTTAGCTTATGCCTCTCCCTCATATGAAATTGCAATGACGACTATCGGTCTTGTTAACAATTGCCTAGGACAATTCATATTCTAACTTTATGATAACAGCACCTACTTTCATATTTAGCTCTCCGATATCATACAAAGTTATCCACTTCATACCCACAACGTAGTTTTATTTCTCGTATCTAGTTGGAAGCAAACGTTCGGTGTACGTAGAGTCGTATCAGTGGCAGATAGGTCTTCAGAGAATATTGATCTTACCTTTAGCTCCTTGTGGGTTCGACACGCCATACTTATCACTTCCACCTTTGGAAATTGTTACGATGATTCCCTGCACTTGGGGATTATCAAGCTCTTTTCTGGCGCCGTTGTCGGGGAGCAATAGCGTGGGATTGATATTCTCGTGTGTGCTTGTTTGCTTTCTTCACTAAGTAGATTTTGTTTTTCCTTTTTTGTTTCTGTTTAGTTGTGGGTGAAACATACAAAAAAATTAAAAGAATTAAAATACAAAAAAATTACTTGCCTCTCATGCCTAAAAAGTTTTTCAAAAAGAGAAGTGATTGGAAAGTTATGCATTGAAGAAGTGAGGGTCGACCTTGAGCACTTGTGTTCATGCTCACGGAAACAATGTAGAATTTTTCATGGAAGTTTCTCTGTAAATAATTATCCCCTTATATATATATATTCATTGTATTATAAAAATAATGTGCCAAGCTTTGGTTTTAGGATGATTAGATTGCTTGTTTACTATGTGCAGAACAAAAACAGAAACTTTGGCTGTAGCGCGTGATTTTACAATATTTACTGGAAACTCAAATGGGTCTGAAACTTCTTGCACATTACTTATGTATAAATTTTTCAAATTTTAAAATTTATTTCATAATTTTTGGAGTTACATAAGTTTACTAAACCTCCAGATTACTACAGACTATCCAGTTTTAGACAGATTCTGTTTTTTGTGTGTTGTTTGCTTATTTTGATGCATCTATGGCTAGTATAGGAGGGTATGAACCATAGAAGTTGGAATACAGTAGATATAGTTATAATATGAAATTGGAATGAGTTTGAAACAGTACCTAAAGGTAGTGATTTGCTTTATTATACTAACGGATCTCACAAAGTTTTTGTTAAAGTTTTGTGTGGATGAAGTGTTCGAAGAATGAGGAGTTACCGATGTGAGAAGAATAAAGAGAGGCAAGAGCTCAAGCTTGGGGATTCCCAAGGCACCCCAAGTAAATATTCTAAGGATACTCAAGCATCTAAGCTTGGGGATGCCCCGGAAGGCATCCCTCTCTTTCTTCTTCAACAATTATCGGTATACCTCGGTTTTTGTTTTGTTCACATGATTGGTGTCCTTTGTGTTTTTCTATTTCTTTAAGAACCATGCTAGTATGAGATGTCCCTTCATAAATTTATAGAATACCTCATGTGCTTCACTTATATCTTTTAAATATGATCTTATAGAATTGCTCTTTGAGCTTCACTTAAATCTTTTGAGTATGGTCTTATAGAATGATTCGTGTGCTTCACTTATACATTTTGAGCTTGGATATTAGTTAGTTTATATTAATTGTAGAATTCTCCATGAACTTCACTTATATCTATTGGAGTATGAATAATACTATCATCTAAAGCGGGTTTGGAAGAGTGTCAACTTTAGGAACTAGTGATCCCGCTATTCAGAATGAGGAATTTTGCTTGTGTGGAGAGTAGAAAAAATTCTATGCTTGTAGATCATGAAAAGAATGCTTTATGTGATGGTTATGTTGTTGAATTCATTCATGATGCTACTGAAAATTATTATGAGGGAGGAATATATGCTTGTAGGAATTGTAATAATATCAAGTTTCCTCTCTATGTGCTTAAAGTTTTGAAGTTATACTTGTTTTGCCTTCCTATGCTAGTTGATTCTTGTTCCTATAAATTATGTGCTCAAAAAATCCCTAGGCATAGGAAGTGGGTTAGATTTAAATATGCTAGTCATATTCTTCATGATGCTCTCTTTATGTTTCAATTCTTATCTTTTATGTGAGCATCATTGAAATCATCATGCCTAGCTAAAAGGCATCAAAAGAAAAGCGCTTGTTGGGAGACAACCCAATATTTAACCTTACTGTTTTTGTGTGTTTACATGATTAAGCTACTGCAGTAATCATGTTCTATAGCTTTTGTTTCAATAAAGTGCCAAGTAAGACCTTTGGGAAGACTTGGGTGAAAGTTAATGTGATCTTGCTGTAAAAAACAGAAACTTTGCGCTCACGAGTTTAGCTGCCATTTTTTTACAGAAGAGTGCTTTGGTGCTGATTCTTTTTGCAGAAGATTAATAGACAAATTCCTCACGTCCACCAATTTATTTCATAATTTTTTGAGTAGCATAAGTATGGTTAGTGTTCAGATCATTACAGACAGTTCTGTTTCTGATAGATTCTGTTTTCATTGCATAGTTTGCTTGTTTTCTAGTTTCTATGGCTTATATTTATCAATATAAATTGTAGAAATGATATGGTACAGTAGGCATTGTGTGAGAACAATTATGAACCTTGTCTTTGACAGTACCAAAGTGAATGGTTTACTCTTTATCATACTAACCTATCTCACGAAGTTCCGTTAAGTTTTGTGTGATTGAAGTATTCAAGCTTTGGGTGAGATATCTATATGAGGAGAATAAGGAGTGGAAAGACCCTAATCTTGGGGATTCCCAAGGCACCCCAAGGTAATATTCAAGTAATACTCAAGCGCGTAAGCTTGGGGATGCCCCGGAAGGCATCCCCTCTTTCGTCTTCAAAACTATCGGTATACCTTACTCGGAGCTATATTTTTATTCGTCACATGATATGTGTTCTACTTGGAGCATATTTTCAATTTTACTTGTTGTTTGAATAAAATCTTTGGATCTGAATTATTAAATGAAAAAAGAATCCTCCCATGGCTAGTTAATTATTTGACTACTCAGTGTCCTTCACTATTATCTTTTGGAGTAGTTTGTCATTTACTCACGTGCTTCACGTATATCCTATGAGTAAATGGTTGAATAATTGAATATCATAAATCTGAATTTATATATGTTTCATATGCTTATACCATGGGGAGTAATTACTTCACATAGAATAAGTATAGGTAGTAAACTTATTGAAAGTTAGCAAACGTAGAATTGGTCACTTGAAGAATTCATGAAAGAATATTGAACGAAGAGAGATTTCACATATAAATATACTATCTTGGACATCTTTTGTAATTGTGAGCACTCATTAAAATATGACATGCTAAAAGGTTGATGTCGGACAAGGAAGACAACGTAATGGGTTATGTTTTCTTATATCTGAAATAAAGTATATTGTCTTGGATCATCCAACATGTTGAGCATGCTTTTCCCCCTCATGCTAGCCAAATTCTTTGCACCAAGTAGAGATAATACTTGTGCTTCCAAACATTCCTTAAACCAGTTTTGCCATGAGTTAACCATACCTACCTATGGATTGAGTAAGATCCTTCAAGTAAGTTGTCATCGGTGCATGCAATAAACATTGCGCTTTAAATATGTATGATCTATTAATGTGGAGAAAATAAGCTTTATACGATCTTGTGATGTGGAAGAAATAAAAGCGGCAGACTGCATAATAAAGGTCCATAGCACAAGTGGCAATATAAAGTGACGTTCTTTTGCATTAAGATTTTGTGCATCCAACCATAAAAGCGCATGACAACCTCTGCTTCCCTATGCGAAGGGCCTATCTTTTACTTTTATCTTCTACCTTATGCAAGAGTCATGGTGATCTTCACCTTTCCTTTTTACATTTTATCCTTTGGCAAGCACATTGTGTTGGAAAGATCCTTATATATATATATATATGTATATATATACACACACACACACACAATTGTATGTAAGTTATCATGAACTATTATTGTTGGCATTAACCTTGAGGTAAAAGGTTGGGAGGCGAATCTATAAGCCCCTATCTTTCTTTGTGTCCGGTTAAAACTTTGAATCCATAAATATCACGTGAGTGTTAGCAATTATGAAAGATTAAATGATAGTTGAGTATGTGGAGTTTGCTAAATCAAATCTCTGACATAGACCCTTCCTGAAAATAAGATGAATTGCAATTGTTTGATGACTGAGAATATAGTTTGTTAGTTTCAAGAGAGTTTATGATCTACACTTTAACATGTGAATAGCTTGTTACTTGATCATGAAAAGTTCTATGAAAATGAGCTACTGTTATGATATATAATGATGCTAGAAAAAGTGATTGGAACTATCATTGATGAAACTTATGCACTTGCTAGCATTCACACTTCATAAATTATTTCTTTTATCATTTACCTACTCGAGGACGAGCAGGAATTAAGCTTGTGGATGCTGATACGTCTCCAACGTATCTATAATTTATGAAGTATTCATGCTATTATATTATCCATCTAGGTTGTTTTATATGCATTTATATGCTATTTTATATGATTTTTGGGACTAACCTATTAACCTAGAGCCCAGTGCCAGTTTCTGTTTTTTTCGTTGTTTTTGAGTATCGCAGAAAAGGAAACCAAATGGAGTCCAATTGACCTAAAACTTGAAGAGCTTATTTTTTGGACCAGAAGAAGTCCAGGAAGTAAAAGAACTAGGCCAGAAGAGTCTCGGGCTGCCCACGAGGGTGGGGGGCGCGCCCACACCCCTGGGCGCGCCCCCTGCCTCGTGGACAGCCCGGAGACCCCCTGCCTTGTTCCCGACTCCAACACCTCTTATATAACCCAAAACTTCTAGAAAGAAACCTAGACCGGGAGTTCCGCCTCGAGAAGCCTCCATAGCCACCGAAAACTAATCTAGGCCCTCTCCGGCACCCTGACGGAGGGGGCCATCATCACCGGAGGGCATGGAGGAGGATCCCGGAGGGGCCATTGATGACCCACAAGTATAGGGGGTCTATCTAGTCCTTTCGATAAGTAAGAGTGTCGAACTCAACGAGGAGTAGAAGGAAATGATAAGCGGTTTCCAGCAAGGTATTCTCTGCAAGTACTGAAATAAGTGGTAACAGATAGTTTTGTGATAGGATAATTTGTAACGAGCAACAAATAACAAAAGTAAGTAAAGTGCAGCAAGGTGGCCCAATCCTTTTTGTAGCAAAGGACAAGCCTGGACAAACTCTTATATAGAGAAAAGCGCTCCCGAGGACACATGGGAATATCGTCAAGCTAGTTTTCATCACATTCATATGATTCGCGTTCGGTACTTTGATAATTTGGCATGTGGGTGGACCGGTGCTTGGGTACTATCCTTACTTGGACAAGCATCCCACTTATGATTAACCTCTATTGCAAGCATCCACAACTACAACAGAAGTATTGAGGTAAACCTAACCATAGCATGAAACATATGGATCCAAATCAGCCCCTTACGAAGCAACACATAAACTAGGGTTTAAGCTTCTGTCACTCTAGCAACCCATCATCTACTTATTACTTCCCAATGCCTTCCTCTTGGCCCAAATAATGGTGAAGTGTCATGTAGTCGACGTTCACATAACACCACTAGAGGAGAGACAACATACATCTCATCAAAATATCGAACGAATACCAAATTCACATGACTACTAATAGCAAGACTTCTCCCATGTCCCCAGGAACAAACATAACTACTCACAAAGCATAATCATGTTCATAATCAGAGGGGTATTAATATGCATATAGGATCTGAACATATGATCTTCCACCAAATAAACCAACTAGCATCAACTACAAGGAGTAATTAACACTACTAGCAACCTACTAGTACCAATCCCGGACTTGAAGACAAGAATTGGATACAAGAGATGAACTAGGGTTTTGAGAGGAGATGGTCCCGATGAAGATGTTGATGGAGATTGCCCTCACCCGATGAGAGGAGCGTTGGTGATGACGATGGCGATGATTTCCCCCTCCCGGAGGGAAGTTTCCCCGGCAGAACAGCTCTACCGGAGCCCTAGATTGGTTCCGCCAAGGTTCCGCCTCGTGGCGGCAGAGTTTCGTCCGAGGAGATGGCTTATGATTTTTTTCCTCATCGAAAGACTCCATATAGCAGAAGATGGCCATCGGAGGGCCACCAGGGGGCCCACGAGGTAGGGGGGCGTGCCCAGGGGGCAGGGCGCGCCCCCACCCTCGTGGGCAGGGTGTGGTCCCCCTGGTGAACTTCTTGCGCTCAGTATTTTTTATATATTCTGAAAACGTCTTCCGTGAAGTTTCAGGACTTTTGAAGCTGTGCAGAATAGGTCTCTAATATTTGCTCCTTTTCCAGCCTAGAATCCTAGCTGCCGGCATTCTCCCTCTTTATGTAAACCTTGTAAAATAAGAGAGAATAGGCATAAGTATTGTGACATAATGTGTAATAACAGCCAATAATGTAATAAATATCGATATAAAAGCATGATACAAAATGGACGTATCAACTCCCCCAAGCTTAGACCTCGCTTGTCCTCAAGCGAAAGCCGAAATCGAAAAATATGTCCACATGTTTGGAGATAGAGGTGTCGATAAAAGTAAAATACGGACATGAGGGCATCATGATCATTCTTAGAACAACAACTTACATAATTCTTGTCATATGATTTCTTATGCTAGAGTAATAATTCAATCACAATTTCAAGTATGAATCGTAAACTTCATTGAAAACTAACAAACTATAATCTCAGTCATTGGAGCAATTGCAATTTATCATAACATAGGAAAGAGTCAATATATAAGAGCTTTTCAGCAAGTCCACATACTCAACTATCATATAGTCTTTCACAATTGCTGACACTCACGCAATACTTACGGGTATGGAGTTTTAATTGGACACAGAGAAAGATAGGGGCTTATAGTTTTGCCTCCCAACGTTTTACCTCAAGGGTAATATCAACAATAATAGTTCATGAAAACTCACATCCAATTAGCCATATATACCAGGATCTTTCCAACATACTGTGCTTGCCAAAGGATAAAATGTAAAAAGGAAGGGTGAAGATCACCATGACTCTTATGCAATGTAGGAGATAATAGTAAAAGATAGGCCCTTCGCAAAGGGAAGCAGAGGTTGTCATGCACTTTTATGGTTGGATGCACAAAATCTTAATGCGAAAGAACGTCACTTTATATTGCCACTTGTCATATGAACCTTTATTATGCAGTCTGTTGCTTTTATTTCTTCCATATCACACGATCGTATAAAGCTTATTATCTCCCACACTAATAAGTCATAAATATTTAGAGAGCAATTTTTATTGCTTGCATCGATGACAACTTACTTGGAGGATCTTACTCAATCCATAGGTAGGTATGGTGGACTCTCATGGCAAAACTGGTTTAAGGGTATTTGAAGGCACAAGTAGTATCTCTACTTGGTGCGATGAATTTGGCTAGCATGAGGGGGAAAGGCAAGCTCAACCATGTTGGATGATCCATGACAATATAATTTATCTCAGATGTAAGAAAACATAACCCATTACGTTCTCTTCCTTGTCCAACGTCAACTCTTTATCATTTCATATTTTAATGAGTGCTCACAATCATAAAAGATGTCCAAGATAGTATATTTATATGTGAAGACCTCTCTTTCTTTATTACTTCCTATTAATTGCAACGATGACCAAAACTATGTTTGTCAACTCTCAGCAACTTTTATTCATCATACTTTTTCTATGTGAGCTCATTACTCTCCATAAGATCCATATGATCTCTTTGTTTCCCTTTTTTATTCTTTCTATTTTCTTTTATTCACTTAGGATCATGGCAAAATAATCAAGCCCTTGACTCAACACTAATCTTTAATATATATAGCTCACAGACTCGATTACATAGAGGGATCATAAAGCAAAACTCACAACTAGATCATACTAAAAACTTTATTCTACTAGATCAAGATATTACCAAAAGGATCGAACTAAGAAAAATGGTAAAGATAAAAGTGATGGTGATACGTTACCGGGGCACTCCCCCAAGCTTGGCAGTTGCCAAGGGGAGTGCCCATACCAGATACTCAATTCTTCTTTGTTGGTGGAGAAGGTGATGGTTTTGTTGATGGTGTAGGCTTGTCGTCCTTCTTCCAAGGCATAGGCTCACCATCATAGAAGGATGATCAAGTCTCCTGAAACCTCAAATCTGTAGCCAAACTCATCCTCTTGAATCTATATTCATACTCACAGTTTTGATTTTGCAGGTCATAGATCTGGGCTTGGAGGTGCTTGATTTTCTCATGAAGCTTGAAGATGGCCTCCCCAATGTCCTTGACGTCCAGCTTGTGGTTGTTTGTGAACTCCGTGATCATAATGTGATTGGAATCGAGTCCACGCTCCACCATCTCCTGACACTTGAAAACATCTTGCTCCAATGCCTCGAGCCTTGCCTCCGTGCTTCCGGTCTTTGAGGGAGTCCTGGATTAGGGGGTGTTCGGGTAGCCGGACTATACCTTCAGTCGGACTCCTGGACTATGAAGATACAAGATTGAAGACTTCGTCCCGTGTCCGGATGGGACTTTCCTTGGCGTGGAAGGCAAGCTTGGCGATGCGGATATTCAAGATCTCCTACCGTTGTAACCGACTCTGTGTAACCCTAACCCTATCCGGTGTCTATATAAACCGGAGGGTTGTAGTCCGTAGGCAATCAACTCCATACACAACAATCATACCATAGGCTAGCTTCTAGGGTTTAGCCTCCTTGATCTCGTGGTAGATCTACTCTTGTACTACCCATATCATCAATATTAATCAAGCAGGAGTAGGGTATTACCTCCATCGAGAGGGCCCGAACCTGGGTAAAACAAAGTGTCCCCTGTCTCCTGTTACCATCTGGCCTAGACGCACAGTTCGGGACCCCCTACCCGAGATCCGCCGGTTTTGACACCGACATTGGTGCTTTCATTGAGAGTTCCTCTGTGTCGTCGCTTTTAGGCCCGATGGCTCCTTCGATCATCAACAACGATGCAGTCCAGGGTGAGACTTTTCTCCCCGGACAGATCTTCGTCTTCGGAGGCTTCACACTGCGGGCCAATTCGCTTGGCCACCTTGAGCAGATCGAAAGCTACGCCCCTGGCCATCAGGTCAGGTTTGGAAGCCTAAACTACACGGGTGACATCCGCGGCGACTTGATCTTCGACGGATTCGAGCCACAGCCAAGCGCGCCGCACTGTCTCGATGGGCATGATATAGCTCTGCCACCGAACAGCGCCTGGGAGGCCGCACACGCATCGGTTCCGATCATTGATTCGGAGCCTACTCCACCGATCGAGGATCAGCGGTTGGACGCTGCCTCAGGGGCTGTGATCTCAGAGGCGATTGAGCCGAACTCCAGCCCCGCACTCCGCATGGCCCGTGAATCTGAGGATCCAGATTCCTCTCCGAGCTCCGAGCGCCCCACGCCCCTGCCGATCGAATCCGATTGGGCGTCGATCATGGAGTTCACCGCCACGGACATCTTTCAGCACTCGCCCTTTGGCGACATCCTGAATTCTCTAAAGTCTCTCTCTTTATCAGGAGAGCCCTGGCCGGACTATGGTCAGCAAGGTTGGGATACGGACGACGAAAAAATTCAAAGCCCACCCACCACCCACTTCGTAGCCACTATCGACGACTTAACCAACACGCTTGACTTCGATTCCGAAGACATTGACGGCATGGACGACGATGCAGGAGACGAACAAGAACCATCACCTGTAGGATGCTGGAAGGCCACCTCGTCATATGACATATATATGGTGGATACTCCAAAAGATGGAGATGGTGACGGAACAGTGGGGGATGACGCCCCGAAGAAACAGCAAAAGCGCCGACGTCAACGGCGCCGCTCTAAATCCCGCCAAAGCAAAAACGGTGATTCCGGCACGGGAGATAATACTACCCTGGATAGTGCCGAAGAACACCCACCTCATCAAAATTCGGCACAGGAAGATGGAGAAACCAGCCCTCATGAAAGAGTGGCAGACCGAGAGGTCGAGGATGATAACTATACGCCTCCCTCTGAAGATGAGGCTAGCCTCGATGACGACGAATTCGTCATACCATCAGACCCCGCCGAACAAGAGCGTTTTAAATGCAGGCTTTTAGCTACGACAAGTAGCCTCAAGAAAAAGCAACAATAGCTTAGAGCTGCCCAAGAATTGCTAGCTGACAGATGGACTGAAGACCTTGCGGCCGAAGAGTATGAACTCGAACGCCCCTCCAAGAGTTACCCGAAGCGCAGGCCGCTACCCCGATCAGAGGAGGAAGCACCTACATCACCAGCGCATGACATGGCAGACCGGCCACCTCGCGGTCGTGACAGAGAGGCCTATCGGCCCTCCACCCAAGCCATGCCCCGACGCCGCTCAACTAAGGCACGGGAAAATGCGCCTGACCTGCGAGACATACTAGAGGATAAGGCAAGACAAACAAGATTGATCTACGGATCGCGCAAGCGCCCTACGGCATGTGACAATAATCTTCACTCCGGATACAACAAATCCGGCCGGACCGAACACAACAGACATAGCTCTTCCGAGCTGCGTCACGATATAGCCCAATACAGAGGCGCCGCACACCCGCTATGCTTCACGAATGAAGTAATGGATCATAAAATCCCAGAGGGTTTCAAACCCATAAACATCGAATCATACGATGGCACAACAGATCTGGCGGTATGGATTGAGGATTACCTCCTTCACATCCACATGGCACGCGGCGATGATCTACACGCCATCAAATACCTCCCGCTCAAACTTAAAGGACCGGCCCGGCATTGGCTTAACAGCTTGCCAGCAAACAAAATCAGTTCTTGGGAGGACCTGGAAGCCGCATTCCTCGAAAACTTCCAGGGCACTTATGTGTGACCGCCGGATGCCGACGACTTAAGCCACATAATTCAGCAGCCAGAGGAATCGGCCAGACAATTCTGGACACGGTTCCTAACAAAGAAAAACCAGATAGTCGACTGTCCAGACGCAGAGGCCCTAGCAGCCTTCAAGCATAACATCCGCGACGAGTGGCTTGCCCGGCACCTGGGACAGGAAAAACCGAAATCCATGGCAGCCCTCACGACACTCATGACCCGCTTTTGCGCGGGATAAGACAGCTGGCTAGCTCGCAGTAACAACTTTTCAAAGAACCCTGGTAATTCGGATACCGAGGACAAAAGTGGCAGGACACGTCGGAATAAGCAAAAACGCCGCGTTAACAACGACAGCAATGAAGACATGGCAGTCAATGCCGGATTCAAAGGCTATAAATCCGGTCAGCGGAAAAAGCCATTCAAAAAGAATACTCAGGGCCCGTCCAATTTGGACCGAATACTCGATCGCTTGTGCCAGATACATGGCACCCCCGAAAGGCCAGCCAATCACACTAATAGGGATTGTTGGGACGTATACGCGATAGAGCCAGTCGCCCCAAAGTTCAACCCATGGTCCTCCTGCCCGATCACTTTTGATCAAAGGGACCATCCCACTAGCATCCGTCATGGCGGCTTCGCCGCGTTGGTTCTTGACCCAATCATCGACGGATTTCATCTCACAAGAGTCCTCATGGATGGCGGCAATAGCCTGAACCTGCTTTATCAGGACACAGTGCGGAAAATGGGCATAGATCCCTCAAGGATTAAGCCCACAAGAATGACCTTTAAAGGCGTTATACCAGGTGTAGAAGCCAACTAGACAGGCTCAGTAACACTTGACGTGGTCTTCGGATCCCCAGACAATTTCTGAAGCGAAGAGTTAATCTTTGATATAGTCCCGTTTCGCAGTGGCTATCACGCCCTGCTGGGACGAACCGCGTTTGCAAAGTTCAATGCGGTGCCGCACTACGCATATCTCAAGCTCAAGATGCCAGGCCCTCGAGGAGTAATTACGGTCAACGGAAACACCGAACGCTCCCTCCGTACGGAGGAGCATACGGCGGCTCTCGCAGCGGAGGTACAAAGCAGCCTTCTCAGGCAATTCTCCAGTCCGACAATTAAAAAGCCAGACACTGCCAAGCGCGCCCGGAGTAACCCACAGCAGGACCGCCTGGCACACTCTGAGAAAGTGTAGCAAGGCGGCCCCAACCCCAGCTTTCGCGACATAGCGAAACTAGTACCTCGCGTACATAACTACGCCCTTGAAATACCATGGGCACAGGGGAAGGGGCACAATAACGGCACGCCCAAAATACGGCTAAAAACGTACTAGGGGCTGCCGGATTCTTTTTTTAATTTTTTCTTACTTTCAGGACTCCATACTTCGGACGACCTGTTCGGCAATTCGACTGCCGCACAAACGATGCAAGATCCAGGGAGGCAGACAAGCCATGCCGCATTATGGAACTCCCAGGTGGTCTCTTTTACGAGCGATATACCTGTTTTAAATACAATTCCGCGGCCTGCCCCTGGTCAGGACATACTGAATAGTCCAATATCTTTTGCTTACCGCACTATTTGTATCGTTCGGCTTTGATAAATAGCCTCTCTATAAACAATGCTTAGCTTTTTGTCTATTTTTTACATTACTCTCTTTTATATATGTTCATTAATGACATGTTGCACCCGTACACTATGGTACGGCAAGTACGCCAGGGGCTTTAGTACCCTTTAATACGGCGAGAGAAGTCCGTACACTTTCACAAGTGCGGCACCCCAAACTTATAGCACTATATGCATCGGCTTCGAATCATGATTTGGGTCAATAGTTGGGTTTGCCCGGCTCCTATGTTTTGGTGCCTTACGTTCCGCTATATCGGCTAAGGTAGCACTAGGAGAACCACTGCGATTGTGCCCCCGTTGAGCTGGGTTAAGCACCTCAGTGGAGAAAGCTAAAACTGACTATCATGATGAGGCGAGAGACCGGTCGCTGTTCGAGAGGTTTTTCGGGTCCCTAAAGACTTATGCCGCTTTGAGCGAGGAGCTGGATAACCCCAGCCAAGGCGTGGATAGCGCCCCGAACTCGGTCTTCCGAACTAGGGGCTTCACCGAAATTTAAAATTATAAAGTTCTATGGCTAAGTGAGAGTGTTCAAGCGTTATAGTCCGATTGCCTGGTTCGTCGTGCTGAGCGCCTCCCTCGAAGGACCCAAACATGGGAAAAAGAGCGCACAGGTTTATCACCGAACACCCCAGCACTAGTGGCATGGGGGCAGAAGCCGACGACTGGCCATCTCTCAATTTTTGATAAACGGCCGCACAGAAAATAATATTTTAAATTCAATAAGCATTGCTTAGCGCATATGAACAAGTTTTCAGCGCACAGGATAAAATCGAACGAGTTCATTCAAAAATTACATCCTTGGTGCACTCATCCGCTACAAGGCGGGCACCCACAAGAACATCCTTATAGTAGTTCTCGGGCTTGCGATGCTCCTTCCCCGGCGGCGGCCCGTCCCTAACAAGCTTCTCACCGTCCAGCTTACCCCAGTGCACCTTTGCACGGGCAAGGGCCCTATGGGCACCTTCGATGCATACGGAGCGCTTGATGACCTCGAGCCTTGGACAGGCCTCCACCAGCCGCCGCACCAGCCCGAAGTAGCTCCCAGGCAGGGCCTCTCCGGGCCACAGCCGAACTATGAAGCCCTTCATGGCCTGTTCATCCGCCTTGTGGTGCTCGACCAGCTGTTTCAGCTGGTCGCTCAAGGGCACAGGGTGTCCGGCCTCAGCATACTGAGACCAGAACACCTTCTCCGTCGAGCTGCCCTCTTCAGCTCGGTAGAATGCGGCGGCGGCGGATACGCTACGGGGAAGATCTGCGAATGCCCCTGGAGAGCTCCGGATTCGGGTAAGTAACAAGTAGTTTACTTTTATATTTCTGCTTTGCATGAAGAATGCCTTACCCGCTGCTATCTTTTTCACCTCCTCCAACTCTTGGAGGGCCTTTTGGGCTTCGGCCTTGGCAGACTTGGCAGTCCCAAGGGCCGTCGCGAGCTCGGACGCTTGGGTCTTTGACTCAAGCTCCAAACTCTCATGTTTTTTCATGAGAGCCTGAAGTTCTCGCTGCACCTCGCTGACCTGAGCCCCAAGTTTCTCTCGCTCGGTGCGCTCCGCGGCCATTTTCTTTTCGGCCTCAGATAGCGCCTGCTTGAGGGTCGACACCTCAGTCGTGGCCCCTACAATAAGCAGTACAATCCTGTTATTTTTTGCAATCACGCCTCTCTATAGGCACCCTTTTCAGTAAGGTATTTCTTACCTTCTTTCTCTTCGAGCCGCCGCTTGGCAAGGCCGAGCTCTTGCTCGGTCCGCTCGAGGTCCTGCTTCAGGACACCCACCTCCGCAGTCAGTGCGGCGGTGGATAGCAGCGAAGCCTGCATACGCATATTGACTCTTTATTGTTAGACTCCTGCGAAATTTAATAGATCCTCTATTCGGCTTTTCTTTCCGAACGCCAAACAGAGCATCAGGGGCTACTGTCTATGCGGTAATATTTTTACATATTTTTACTTACCTCGAAGCCTGTTAGAAGGCTAGCGCAAGCTTCAGTCAGTCCGCTCTTGGCGGACTGAACCTTCTGGATCACCGTACTCATAATAGTACGGTGCTCCTCGTCGATGGAGGCGCCTTCAAGCACCTCCAGCAGATTGTCCGGCGCCTCCGGTTGGACGGAGGCTGCCGGCTCAGAAGACTTGCTCCTCTTGGAAGGAGTTTGCCTACCGCAGTCCGGAACTGTTGAAGATTCTGGCGCGGTGTCCGGCATAAAGCCGGACTTGGAGCCCTGGGGGGTCTTGTCCCCTTTACTCCTGGAGTCCGGGAGGTCGCCTTGCGGCTCCTCCAGGACCACCTCCTCCTGCCCCGGAGCTCGTTGTGACGCCACTTCGGCGTCATCCGCAGTGCGGGGGGAGACAGCGGGCAGAACTGAGTTCACGTCCGAAGAATCCAGGGAGCCGCTCGACGACTGGTTGAGTTCGGCCCGGGGCGGGCTGCATGATTATATTCAACATTAGGGAAAGTTGTGTGACAAAAGGAATATCATGAGTTACTCTGGTATCCGAACACTTACGATTTCGCCGGGCGCCTGGCCCTGTCCGGCCACTCCTCTTCGTCCTCGTCGGCGTCGGGGGCGTAGTCCGGCGGAGGGGTCTTCCTCTTCTTGGACCCTTTGGCCTTCCCCCTTGGGGCGGCCTTCCTTTTCTTTCCTCCCTCCGCTGGGGGGAGAGCTTTCTTCTTCCTCCTCCTCGTTTTTACGGGAGGAGGGCGTCTCGGACTCGTCGGATGACGAGTCCGACAACACCACGTTGCGGGTACTCTTTCGAGTCCCCATGGTCTTCTTCTTCTTGGCCTTCTTTTCCGGCACCACATAAGGCGCCGGAGCCAGCAGCTTCACTAGTAGAGCTGGGGCTGGGTCTTCGGGCAGCGGAGCCGGGCAGTTAATCGGTCCGGATACCGCCCGCCAAGCCTGTCAAAGGTAAGGGAGTTTAGATCCTGCATGGAGTTAAACTATGAAAAAACTTAACATCCTGTAAAAGGTGAAAATAGCTTACCTCGCTAGCGTGACGCTGCGAGCTGTATCCGCGGTCCTCAGAAGCGGATGTGGGAGCCTCGGCGCCTTTGGTTAGCACCTTCCAGACGTCTTCATACATCGTGTCGAAGAGCCTGTTAAGGGTTTGGTGCTGCGCCAGGACGAACTCCCACAGATTAAAATCCCGTTGTTGGCACGGGAGGATCCGGCGGACGAGCATAACCTGGATTACATTAACAAGCCAGATTGGCTTGTTCACCAGGGACTGGATGCATGTTTGCAATCCAGTCACCTCTTTTTCGTCACCCCACGATAGGCCCATCTCTTTCCAGGACATAAGCCGTGTGGGGGGTCTGGATCGGAACTCGGGGGTTGCGGTCCATTTCGGATCGCGTGGCTCGGTGATGTAAAACCACCCGGATTACCACCCCTTTAGGGTCTCCACGAAGGAGCCCTCGAGCCATAGGACGTTGGCCATCTTGCCCGCCATGGCGCCTCCGCACTCCGCCTGGCTGCCGCACACCACCTTGGGCTTGACATTGAAGGTCTTGAGCCAGAGGCCGAAATGAGGGCGGACGCGGAGGAAAGCCTCACATACGATGATAAACGCTGAGATATTGAGGATGAAGTTCGGGGCCAGATCGTGGAAATCCAGGCCGTAGTATAACATGAGCCCCCGGACAAATGGGTGGAGTGGAAAACCCAGTCCGCAGAGGAAGTGGGGAAGGAATACTACCCTCTCATGGGGCCTTGGGGTGGGAAGAAGCTTCCCCTCCTCGGGAAGCCGGTGCGCGATGTCTTTGGATAAGTATCCGGCCTTCCTTAGCTTTTTGACATGGCCCTCCGTGATGGAGGAGACCATCCACTTGCCTCCCGCTCCGGACATTGCTGGAGAAGGTTGAAGTGGGAAGTGCGGGCTTGGGCGCTGGAGCTCGAGTGCGCAGGACATGGATAGGCAAAGGAGGAAGAAGGCGTAGGTAAAAAAGGTGGATCCTTCTCCCCTTATATGGGCGGATGGGGTTGTGCGTCCCCACCTGCCTAATAAAACTCGCTTGCCTCCCAAGCGCCGTGGTAAATGGCGCGGTTAGGGTTACCCACGTCCGTATTGATGAGAAACCCGTAAAAAGGGCACACGATCTCTGCTTTGACAAGACGTGCCAAGGAAACCGCCTTGCAAAACATGCTGAGGTGGAAAAGTAAAAACGATTCGAGTAAAGGACTTGGCTGTAGTGTGATAGCGCACTGCAGAATACGTCAGCAGATTTGATTTGTGTCAATATTATTCTCTCTATGGCAATATGTGGAAACTTATTTTGCAGAACCGGACACTACTCTTGGTGTTTACAAATCTTCTATGAAGGACTTGGAGGAGGAACCCGCCTTGCAATGCCGAAGACAATTTGCGCGCCGGACTCGTCGTCATTGAAGCCTGGTTCAGGGGCTACTGAGGGAGTCCTGGATTAGGGGGTGTCCGGGTAGCCGGACTATACCTTCAGCCGGACTCCTGGACTATGAAGATACAAGATTGAAGACTTCATCCCGTGTCCGGATGGGACTTTCCTTGGCGTGGAAGGCAAGCTTGGAGATGCGGATATTCAAGATCTCCTACCATTGTAACCGATTCTGTGTAACCCTAACCCTATCCGGTGTCTATATAAACCGGAGGGTTGTAGTCTGTAGGCAATCAACTCCACACACAACAATCATACCATAGGCTAGCTTCTAGGGTTTAGCCTCCTTGATCTCGTGGTAGATCTACTCTTGTACTACCCATATCATCAATATTAATCAAGCAGGAGTAGGGTATTACCTCAATCGAGAGGGCCCGAACCTGGGTAAAACAAAGTGTCCCTTGTCTCCTGTTACCATCCGGCCTAGACGCACAGTTTGGGACCCCCTACCTGAGATCCACCATCTCCTGACACTTGAAAACATCTTGCTCCAATGCCTCGAGCCTTGCCTCCGTGCTTCCGGTCTTCCATGGTCCCTCAACATCACGGATGTGCAACAACCCCTCACGCATCTCAATGGTTTGAGGGTGTTGCAGCACCTCCGCGAGGTAAGGGTTGATGACCTTATCGAAGAATTGGTCCTTGGGGGCACTTGGAGATGACATGACGTCCTGGATCTGTCAGAAAAATAGCTCGAAACACAAACAAAGGATAATTGCGTGATACGGGAGTCAAAACCCCCGGGAGATTATATAATGAATTTTTACTGACCAAAATACGTGTCGTGGACGAAAACGGAGTCCGGAGAGCGCACGAGGTGCCCACGAGGTAGGGGGCGCGCCCAGTAGGGTAGGGCGCACCCTCCACCCTCGTGGAGGCCTCGTGTCCTTCCCAGACTGCTTCTTATTTTTCTATTTTTCTAAATATTCCAAAACGGAGAAATATTGCCTTAAAAACTGTTTTGGAGTCGGTTTACTTACCGTACCACATACCTATTCCTTTTCGGAGTTTGAAACGTTCCGAAAAGTGTCCCTTATGTATTCCTCTGGGGTTACAGTTTCAAGAACATTGGTTTCAACATTTATGGGATTATCTGAGATATAATGTTTGATTCTTTGACCGTTCACCACCTTCGGATTTGTGCCTTCGAAGTTGTTGATTTTTATGACACCGGAACAATAGACCTCCTCGATAACGTAAGGGCCTTCCCATTTGGAGAGTAGTTTTCCTGCAAAAAATCTTAAACGAGAGTTGTATAGCAATACATAATCACCTACATTAAACTCACGCTTTTGTATCCTTTTATCATGCCATCTTTTAACTTTTTCTTTAAACAACTTGGCATTTTCGTAGGCTTGGGTTCTCCATTCATCGAGTGAGCTAATATCAAATAACCTCTTCTCACCGGCAAGTTTAAAATCATAATTGAGCTCTTTAATAGCCCAATATGCCTTGTGTTCTAGTTCAAGAGGAAGTGACATGCTTTTCCATAAACCATTTTATATGGAGACATACCCATAGGATTTTTATATGCAGTTCTATAGGCCCATAAGGCATCATCAAGTTTCTTGGACCAATTCTTTCCAGACCTATTGACAGTCTTTTTGCAAAATTAATTTGAGCTCTCTATTACTCAATTCTACTTGACCACTAGACTGAGGGTGATAAGGGGATGCAATTCTATGATTAACATCATACTTAGCAAGCATTTTACAGAAAGCACCATGAATAAAATGTGAACCACCATCAGTCATTAAATATCTAGGGACTCCAAATTTTGGAAAAATAACTTCTTTAAGCATTTTAATAGAAGTGTTATGATCAGCACTACTAGTTGGAATAGCTTCTACCCACTTAGTAACGTAATCAACAGCAACTAAAATATGTGCATATCCATTAGAGGCAGGAAAAAGTCCCATATAGTCGAAGCCCCAAACATCAAATGGTTCAATAACAAGTGAATAGTTCATAGGCATTTCTTGACGTCTACTAATATTACCAATTCTTTGACATTCATCACAAGATAAGACAAACTTACGGTCATCCTTGAAGAGAGTAGGCCAATAAAAACCAAATTGCAATACCTTATGTGCAGTTCTATCTCCAGCATGGTGTCCTCCATAAGCTTCGGAGTGACACTTGCGTAGGATCTGTTCTTGTTCATGCTCAGGTACACAATGTCTAATAACACCATCTACTCCTTTATAAAGATGTGGGTCATCCCAAAAGTAATGCCTCAAATCATAGAAGAACTTTTTCTTTTGCTGGTATGTGAAACTAGGTGGTATGAATTTGGCAACAATGTAATTAGCATAATCAGCATACCATGGAGAAGTATGAGAAGCATTTATGACATTTAATTGCTCATCAGGAAAGCTATCATCAATAGGTAGTGGGTCATCAAGCACATTTTCTAACCTAGACAAGTTGTCTACAACGGGGTTCTCTCCCTTTCTATCAACAATATGTAAGTCAAATTCTTGTAGCAAGAGAACCCATCTAATAAGTCTAGGTTTAGCATCTTTCTTTTCCATAAGATATTTAATAGCAGCGTGATCAGTGTGAATAGTTACTTTAGAATCAACAATATAAGGTCTGAACTTATCACAAGCAATTCTTTTTCAGTAGTAGCATAATTTCTTTGAGCATTGTCTAGGGTTTTACTAGCATATTGAATAATGTTTAATTTCCTATCAACTCTTTACCCTAGAATAGCACCTACAGCATAATCACTAGCATCACACATAATTTCAAAGGGTAAATTCTAATTAGGTGGCTGAACAATAGGTGCAGAGATCAATGCTTTCTTAAGTATTTCAAATGCTTCTACACAATCATCATCAAAGACAAATGGTATATCTTTTTGTAATAAATTAGTCAGAGGCCGAGAAATTTTTGAGAAGTCCTTAATGAACCTCCTATAAAATCTGGCGTGACCAAGGAAACTTCTTATACCTTTGATATCCTTGGGGCATGGCATCTTTTCAATAGCATCAACCTTGGCTTTATCAACTTCAATACTTCTTTCAGAAACTTTATGCCCCAAGACAATACCTTCATTAACCATAAAGTGGCACTTTTCCCAATTCAAGACAAGATTAGTTTCTTCACATCTCTGGAAAACTCGATCAAGGTTGCTCAAGCAATCATCAAAAGAAGATCCATAGATGGAGAAATCGTCCATGAAAACCTCACAAATCTTTTCACAAAAGTCAGAGAATATAGCCATCATGCATCTTTGAAAGGTAGCAGGTGCATTACATAAACCAAAAGGCATACGTCTATAAGCAAAAGTACCAGAAGGGCAAGTAAAAGTAGTCTTACATTGATCCTTGGCTGACACAGGTATTTGAGAGAAACCAGAATAACCATCTAGAAAGCAAAAATGTGTATGTTTGGATAATCTTTCTAGCATTTGATCGATAAAAGGTAAGGGGTAATGATCCTTTTTAGTGGCCTTATTTAATTTGTGGAAATCAATCACCATCCTATAACCTGTAATAATTCTTTGAGGAATTAATTCATCTTTATCATTAGGAACGACAGTAAAACCTCCCTTCTTAGGGACACAATGGACAGGACTTACCCACTGACTATCACCAACGGGATAAATTATACCTACCTCAAGGAGCTTTAGTATTTCCTTTCTTACCACTTCTTTCATTTTAGGATTCAGCCGTCGTTGATGATCACGAACTGGCTTAGCATCTTCTTCCAAATTTATTTTATGTTGACATAGAGTGGGACTAATGCCCTTAAGATCATCAAGAGTATACCCAATAGCAGCATGGTGCTTCTTCAGAGTTTTCAATAATCTCTCTTCCTCATGCTCTGAAAGGTTAGCACTAATAACTGTTGGAAATATGCCCTAGAGGAAATAATAAATTGGTTATTATTGTATTTCCTTGTTCATGATAATCGTTTATTATCCATGCTAGAATTGTATTGATAGGAAACTCAGATACATGTGTGGATACATAGACAACAACATGTCCCTAGTAAGCCTCTAGTTGACTAGCTCGTTAATCAATAGATGGTTACGGTTTCCTGACCATGGACATTGGATGTCATTGATAACGGGATCACATCATTAGGAGAATGATGTGATGGACAAGACCCAATCCTAAGCCTAGCACAAAGATCGTGTAGTTCGTATGCTAAAGCTTTTCTAATGTCAAGTGTCATTTCCTTAGACCATGAGATTGTGCAACTCCCGGATACTGTAGGAGTGCTTTGGGTGTGCCAAACGTCACAACGTAACTGGGTGGCTATAAAAGTACACTACAGGTATCTTCGAAAGTATTTGTTGGGTTGGCACGAATCAAGACTAGGATTTGTCACTCCGTGTAACGGAGAGGTATCTCTGGGCCCACTCGGTAGGACATCATCATAATGTGCACAATATGACCAAGGAGTTGATCACGGGATGATGTGTTACGTAACGAGTAAAGAGACTTGCCGATAACGAGATTGAACAAGGTATCGGGATACCGACGATCGAATCTCGGGCAAGTATCATACCGATAGACAAAGGGAATTGTATACGGGATTGATTGAATCCTCAACATCGTGGTTCATCCGATGAGATCATCGTGGAACATGTGGGAGCCAACATGGGTATCCAGATCCCGCTGTTGGTTATTGGCCGGAGAGTTGTCTCGACCATGTCTGCATGACTCCCGAACCCGTAGGGTCTACACACTTAAGGTTCGATGACGCTAGGGTTATAGGGAATAGATATACGTGGTTACCGAATGTTGTTCGGAGTCCCGGATGAGATCCCGGACGTCACGAGGAGTTTTGGAATGGTCCGGAGGTAAAGATTTATATATGGGAAGTCCTGTTTTGGTCGCCGGAAAAGTTTCGGGTTTATCGATAATGTACCGGGACCACCGGGAGGGTCCCGGTGGTCCACCAAGTGGGGCCACCAGCCCCGGAGGGCTGCATGGGCCAAGTGTGGGAGGGGACCAGCCCCAGGTGGGCTGGTGCGCCCCCCCCCACCAAGGCCCAAGGCGCAAGGGAGAGTGGAAGGGGGCAAACCCTAGGCTCAGATGGGCCTAAGGCCCACCTAGTGGTGCGCCCCCCTCTCCCCCCGCTGGCCGCCCCCCTAGATGGGATCTAGGGCTGGCCGCCACCCCTAGGGGTGGAAACCTAGGTGGGGCGCAGCCCCTCCCCTCCCCCTATATATACTTGAGGTTTTGGGCTGCCATAGAAACGATTCAATCTCCTTCTTGGCGCAGCCCTACCCCTCTCCCTCCTCGTCTCTTGCGGTGCTTGGCGAAGCCCTGCTGGAGTACCACGCTCCTCCACCACCACCACGCCGTCGTGCTGCTGCTGGATGGAGTCTTCCCCAACCTCTCCTTCTCCCCTTGCTGGATCAAGGCGTAGGAGACGTCACCGGGCTGTACGTGTGTTGAACACGGAGGTGCCGTCCGTTCGGCACTAGGATCATCGGTGATTTGGATCACGACGAGTACGACTCCATCAACCCCGTTCACTTGAACGCTTCCGCTTAGCGATCTACAAGGGTATGTAGATGCACTCTCCTTCACCTCGTTGCTAGATTACTCCATAGATTGATCTTGGTGATGCATAGAAAATTTTGAATTTCTGCTACGTTCCCCAACAGTGGTATCAAAGCTAGGTCTATGCGTAGTTTCTATGCACGAGTAGAACACAAGTTGTTGTGGCCGTCGATTTTGTCAATTTTCTTGCCGTTACTAGTCTTATCTTGATTCGAAGGCATCGTGGGATGAAGAGGCCCGGACCGACCTTACACGTACTCTTACGTGAGACTGGTTCCACCGACTGACATGCACTAGTTGCATAAGGTGGCTAGCGGGTGTCTGTCTCTCCCACTTTAGTCGGATCGGATTCGATGAAAAGGGTCCTTATGAAGGGTAAATAGAAATTGGCATATCACGTTGTGGTTTTCGCGTAGGTAAGAAACGTTCTTGCTAGAAACCTATAGCAGCCACGTAAAAACTTGCAACAACAATTAGAGGACGTCTAACTTGTTTTTGCAGCATATGCCTTGTGATGTGATGTGGCCAAAAGGATGTGATGAATGATATATGTGATGTATGAGATTGATCATGTTCTTGTAATAGGAATCACGACTTGCATGTCAATGAGTATGACAACCGGCAGGAGCCATAGGAGTTGTCTTAATTTATTTATGACCTGCGTGTCAACATAAACGTCATGTAATTACTTTACTTCATTGCTAAAGCGTTAGCCATAGTAGTAGAAGTAATGGATGACGAGACAACTTCAAGAAGACACGATGATGGAGATCATGGTGTCATGCCGGTGACAACGATGATCATGGAGCCCCAAAGATGGAGATCAAAAGGAGCAAAATGATATTGGCCATATCATGTCACTATTTGATTGCATGTGATGTTTATCATGTTTTACATCTTATTTTCTTAGAACGACGGTAGCTTAAATAAGATGATCCCTCACTAAAATTTCAAGAAAGTGTTCCCCCTAACTGTGCACCGTTGCGAAGGTTCGTCGTTTCGAAGCACCACGTGATGATCGGGTGTGATAGATTCTAACGTTCGAATACAACGGGTGTAAGCCAGATTTACACAGCAAAAACACTTAGGTTGACTTGACGAGCCTAGCATGTACAGACATGGCCTCGGAACACGGAAGACCGAAAGGTCGAGCATGAGTCGTATAGAAGATACGATCAACATGAAGATGTTCATCGATGTTGACTAGTCCATCTCACGTGATGATCGGACACGGCCTAGTTGACTCGGATCATGTTTCACTTAGATGACTAGAGGGATGTCTATCTCAGTGGGAGTTCATTAGATGAACTCAATTATCATGAACATAGTCTAAATTGTCTTTGCAAATATGTTGTAGATAAATAGCTCACGTTGTAGCTCCCTGTTTCAATACGTTCCAAGAGAAAGATTAAGTTGAAAGATATTGTAAGCAATGATACAGACTAGGTCCGTAGTCCGAGGAGTGTCCTCACTGCTACACAGAAGGCTTACGTCTTTGATGCACCGCTCGATGTGCAAACCCCTACAACGTCGTCTGTGGATGTTGTGAACACCTGACAGACACATCCTGATGACTACTTGATAGTTTAGTGCACCATACTTTACGGCTTAGAAACGGGATTCCAATGACGTTTTGAACGCCATAGAACATATGAGATGTTCCAAGAGCTGAAATTGGGATGTCAGGCTCATGCCCGTGTTGAGAGGTGTGAGACCTCTGACAAGTTCTTTTGCCAACAAGATGGAGGAGAATAGCTCAGCTAGTGAGCATGTGCTCAGAATGTCTGGGTACTATAATCACTTAAATCAAGTGGGAGTTAAACTTCCAGATAAGATAGTGATTGATAGAGTTCTCTAGCCGCTATCACTAAGCTACTAGATCTTCGTGATGAACTATGACATGCAAGGGATGGAGTTGATCCCGGAGCTGTTCGCGGTGCTTAAGACCGCAAAAGGTAGAAATCAAGAAGGAGCATCAAGTGTTGATGGTTTAACAAGACCACTGGTTTCAAGAAGGGCAAGGGCTAGAAGGGAAACTTCATGGATGGCAAATCAGTTGCCGCTCCAGTGAAGGAACCCAGGTTGAACCCAAACCCGAGACTAAGTGCTTCTATTGTAAGGGGAACGGACACTGGTAGCGGAATTACCCCAAATGCATGGTAGATAAGAAGGCTGGCAACTTTAACAAAGTATATACGTGTTATTAATGTGTACCTCACTAGTACTCCTGGTAGCACCTGGGTATTGGATACCGGTTCAGTTGCTATTATTGGTGACTTGAAGCAAAAGCTACGGACTAAACGGAGACTGGCTAAGGACGAGGTGACGATGTGTGTTGGAAGTGTTTCCAAAGTTGATGAGATCACCATCGCATGCTCCATCTGCCTTCGGGATTAGTATTGAACCTAGATAAATGTTATCAGGTGTCTACGTTGAGCATGAATATGATTAGATCATGTTCATTGCAAGACGGTCATTCATTTAAGTTAGAGAATAATAGTTATTCTGTTTACATGAATGATACCTTTCATGGTCATGCACCCTATGTGAATGGTTCATTGAATCCCGGTCGTGGTAATACACATGTTCACACCAAAAGATGTAGAGTTAATAATGATAGTACCACTTTCTCGTGGCACTGCCACTTAGGTCATATTGGCGTAAGATGCATGAAGAAACTCCATGTCGATGGATGTTTGGAGTCACTTGATTTTGAATCACTTGACACATGCGAGCCATGCCTCATGGGCAGGATGACCAAGACCCCGTTTTCAGGTACGATGAAACGAGCAAGTGACTTGTTGG